>NW_019736399.1:1026984-1034272 GCF_002891405.2 Cryptotermes secundus
TTGCAAATAGTAGTCAGTTAATGTGGAGGTTCAAATTTGAGTTACCCCTCTCCATTTTTATAATACATGCTTTTGCCTCATGTGTATTGTATAGCCTTTTGTTGGCCCCTCATTTGCTCCTGTTCAAATCTGCAGTGCCCCAAATGAAGTTCTTGTTTCAAAGACATGGCGAATTCTGAAGAGAAGAAATGGGTGTAATCTGCCACAAGCAACAGTTTTAAAAGAACACACATATGCATGACTAGCATGGTAATTTGCACTGTTTCATACTCTCATCTTTCCACTTTAAAGGAGGTGTCTGTACATGCTATAAGTAAGCATACAAGAACAGAATCATGATGATGCTTACAGCTATCTATCTGTCTGTCTGTCCATCTATTGGAGCTTAGGGCATCTATGAAATGCTTTTTTTTCACTTTAGTATCTTAATCATAGACAGTTGGTAGGACTCCTTGGATGGGGGATCAGCCTGGTGCAAGGCTGCTACCTACACAGGACAATACAAACAGAGAATAAACAGGCAAACACCTATGCCTTGAGTGGGATTCAAACCCACAATCCCAGTGTTCGAGTGGGCAAAGACATTTCATGCCTTAGACTATGTGGCCACTGTGATCAACTGATGCTTACTTCTAGTAAAAGAAATTACAGTGAATACAAACTAATATCAAATGATACAATATATAAATTGTTTCAGAATGGACCCCTGTTTCCAGCTGAACTACGAATGAATTCATGTGGGGCAAGGCTGAACCCTCAGATTTGTCCCTCCAACCCTGATCTTGTAGCTTATGTGTGTAACAGTGACATATGGGTGTCACACACATTAACAGGTAACTCTACCCTTTGGTTGTACAGTAGCCCCATTTAAGATGACTGTACTGTCTGGCGATATCATTAGTCATTTGGCATCCTATCAAATGGTGCATTTTCTGGAGTGTTTATGGTGGTTAAATGTGGTTAAATCCTCTCAGGTAATACACTGTGTCAAGGACTCTGTTCGTGGTACATAGTGGCCATCTACACAACAATTTTCTAAACAATAAAAATAAAACTAGACAGAATTAAATTAATAAGAATGACCGTATTAATTTTATTATGGTTATACTACACCACTTAATGTTTCAGATGCAAAGCATAAAACTAAAAAAAAATCTGATGTTTTTATCATCACCGGAGACCAATTTTAAGAACGAAACACATTCAGTGTGCATAAGCGTCACCTATCCCACAAATAGCCCAGTTTAATAATGTTCCGTATACCAAGTGTGACTAAAAAAAGGTCAACTCTGAGATAGATAACTACTTCATGACACTTACCGTCACTTGCAGGTGAAGTAACAGTGAGCTGGATCATCTGTGGGCTAGGTGACTGCTTGACTGTCTCCTGTTCTCTCTTTATTAGCCAATGAAGACTCTGCTGCATTAGATATGTATGTGTATACTTAGCCAGTTTTCTTCGCTCATGCCATCAATTCCTACATGAAGAATTAGGTTACATAGCCAGGGAAATTTTCCATTTAATGTAATCATTCATAGTTACTGTTTTGCATTTAAATTGAAGTTGCTTCTGCAATTCAGATATACAGGCTGTATGATGTGTACTGCATGCTTGATTTATGGCATTTTGCGTGAATATTGTATTATACAGTTATGAATTAATTGTTATTATTACAAAAGTGTTAACATTGTCATGTCTCATTGTCAGAATTCAGGACAGAATGGCAATGTAAAGGTGGGCAATAAATCCTTTAAGAACGTAATAGAATTCAAATACTTAGGAATTACAATCATATCAAAATTGTATTTGTGAAACTATGATCAAATTCAATTCATGTAATACATGCTGCCTTTTGGTTCAGAATTGTCTGTGAAAGCCATAATTCTAATTGTTTTGCATGGGTGTGAAATTTTGTTCCTTGCTGTAAGTTAAAAATATAGATTGAGGTTGTTTGAAAATAAGGTGCTGAAGATAAAATTTAGCCATACGGAGGATGGAGTAGGTTTTGTAACGAGGAGTTTTATAATTTTTAGCCCTCACCAAATATTAGGAAGGTGAGAAGACAGTGGTTCCATAACTTTGAATTAAATTCAAGTTTGGGGTCTTCTAAGATATGATGCCTTGTAGGTCGCTAGATAAGTACCTCAAAAACATTAATACTCTCTACCAAACTGAGTGGCACCATATCCTGCATAACCATAATCTTGATGCTTACCATTGTGAGAATCTCATACCTCTCAAGAAAATAAATTCTTATTCTGTTTTACACTAAATGCTGTAGTACATCGTTCAAGACAAAAACACAGGAGTTCAGATAGGGAAGTTCCAAAATAAGACCTTGTCATAGAATTGTACAGTACTGTAATCTTTCAGGAAGCACCTTAAGGTTGACGTTTGCTCATAAAGGTGGCCGTAGTATATCAGACGACCCTCTTAGTGCTGGGATCCCATCTTATGTGATGCAGGAAGAATTCAGCAGGTATCAGGGTTACTGGTGGCAACCAATAAATATTGGTAAGATATTTGTATGATTTGCTGTGAATAGAAGTATAAATGGAGAAACTGCATTACACTGACATTTAAGATGCATTCAGTTTTTGAATGTTGGTTTTGGATTAAAAATTAGAAACATGGACATCCCTCAAATTTAAGACGCACCTCAGTTTTTCAATAGAAAAAAAAACATAAAATGTGTCTTATATTTGAAGTAATACGGTATTTTATTATGTATGTCCCTACTGCCATCTTTTAAAATAATCCATATGTGTACAATCAAATGTCCGCTTAAGATTCTTCAAGGGACAAACTCATTTTAATGTTCAAGTGAGGAAAACCTTAAATCCAGACAGTTTACTGTTGAGCTCATTAGTCTAAAATTTTGAAAATATAACATTAAAGAAATTATATTAATGTATCTAGAGACTGTGTTTTCATGCACATTCGTAGATTCAAGGCACCTAACTTTTTGTATTTTCTTTTTATTTCCAGATGGTATTTACAGAATAGTTTACGAAGAAGTAGACGAAAGCGATGTTAAAATATTCTGTTTTCCATCTGGAAATTTTGGAGAAGCAGAGGAATTTAGGTAAGGTTTAATAAACATAATAATAATGAAATTATTGGCCAGAATTTTATAGATAAATTAGCATAATTTGTAACTTATGGTGCAAATATGTGACCCCCCCTTTCCAATTTTTTCTGGTGAAACTGAAGGATTATATGACTTCATCATTTGGGGTTTAATCACAACATATATTGAAGCTCTTCCTTTGTTTTGGCATACTTTGCAACTGACATCTTCATCCTGAAGAGGGTGTGTGTTAGACACAGGACAGAGAAACCTAAGAGCAAGGGAACTGAATGATCTGTAACTACTTTGTAGGGCAGGGTAATATGTAAGAGAAATTACAAGATGTGCATTATAAATGATAATATCCAGGATGACAGATAGCAACCAGTTTCAAGCAGCATGTGAAACCATAGAACATATAACAGTGGATGCACCACTAAATCAACAAATTGCAGAAAAATGTTATCAAAAGATGTAAAATTGTACTGCAAAGTGAAACACATGATTCTATGAGAATAATAATTGATTATGAAAGTTGCTGTTATCTTGGATATGATGATATTATCTTATACATACTCTTATTCTGAAGATGTACGTAACTGATTCCTGTGACACATTGGTAACTCTATACCAAATTACATGGCCTCATATCCCAGAAGACAGTAATCTTCATAGGAATTGCCATACAAATCTTGAATCTCAGATAATTAATTATAAAGTATACTGGAACAGAACAATTATCACAGAATAAAACAAAGAGTTCCAGGCACAACTCATGAAGCCTTCCTTACTGTTCTATAGATTTCTAGTCCTACAGATCACTTACTGTGTTATTGTTGTTCATTCTATTTAATTTTTATGAAGAACTTTTACTTAGTACTGATTCTTTGTACATTAAATTTGTCAGATATAACCTCAGACTTCCTCACTGTTATCATGTTTGTATCTGTTAACTTACAAATAATAGCTCATAGATAATATGTAAGTATGTTGTATGATATCTGAACCAGATTTCTCATGCCTAGCTCAAGCAGTTGATTATACACCAGGAAATGTATGTAATTTGAATATGAAGATTTATAAAGCATTGGTTTTGTGGTTATTCCAGGTTCCCACGTGCTGGCACACCTAACTCGAGATCTAATCTGAAGATGGTACAATTTAGACTGAATGACAATATGCAAATTATGGATTTTTATATGTTAGAACTTCAGTATCCACTTTCAGGAATGTTTCCTTGGATGGAGTACTTGGTTAGAGTAGGTTGGACTCCAAATGCAGAACAGTGAGTAATCATTTCGCTAAGGCTATGAACTGTGAAGGTATCACACCAGAAATGCAGTCTATAGCATCACCTTCAGCTCACTGGATAACACCACATAACTAAACTATCCCCTACACTCCTGATTATGACACTAGTCATACTCCAACCAGCAGAAACACAAGTCAGTGCCTACCAAGATGCATACAATACAAAATCATAAATGAAACTCCATTGAACATCACTCTGTATAAATTTAATTATTCATTCTGAGAGCCTTCATGTAATTTTTTGGATTCAGTTACATATCAGCATGTTGAAGAGAATATTTGGACCGAAGAGAGATGAAGTGACAGGAGGTTGGAGAAAAATGCATAATGAGGAGCTTCATAACCGTGAGAACCGGTAAAAGCAGTCTGCTTTTACCAGTTCTCACGGTCTCTTCGCTTGCAGATTTCTTATTTTTTCTTCTACCCTGAAGATGGAGGCGATACGTTCCTCCGAAACGTCAGTTAACACCACATATACATGGTGCCAAATCCCAGAAGACTGCTTTCTTCAACATAAACCCAGTTCACATCACAAGATTATTTTAGTATTGTCTTCATCATGACATGTTCTGTATTCATATTGTTTTTCATACTTTCTTTATATAATCTTTATAATATACGTGTTATCTAAACAAATGTAAAGATGCGTTAAGAGTATTAAGGCATCAAAAGTCTAACAAAGAAACAGCAGTACTGGCTGATGAGATGACAAAATGGGAGTCAACAAAATCTTGCTACTCTTACCATTTTGTGAACTCTTATTAATATGTAGAAATATATTTTGATTAAAAAGTTTTTCAGCTTACTTAGTCCTGCATTGCGGAATGGAAATGCAGAGAAATGCTGTCCTGAACCAGTCACTGGCAGCTTTCTTGATGATTTCAAGCAGTTACAACACAATTGTCAGTGTCATAAGAGCATGTTCAATTACAGCCTATGGGTGCAGCTTTTGGACCGAAGACAGCAGAGACTGGAGTTGGTTTTACTCTCTATGGATAACTTCACAGAACCTCCACCTAACATGTACGATGTAGAGAACAGCTTGAACCCACCCGCATCTGCCGTCCAAGTCATATACGCACAGCATTCTGACCTCTGGATCAATGTAAGTTCCTACAGAAATGATCTTCTTCTTTTGACATTTCAGTTTTTTGTTTGGGTCATCTAACAACCAAGCCTCTCAATGTACCACTACCCTTCAAAAGCACCTCCTCTTCCACTTCCCGTATTTTCTTCCTTCCTTCCTTCTGTGTGACATCTTTCGTAACTTATTCCCATCTTGATATCAGTCTTAGCGAGGTTTGAACAAAATAATAGAAACACTACAAATACTGTGCAAATTTTTTTATTTTTGTGGTCCAGCATTTGCCTTCAGTACAGCTGTAGTCCTTCTTGAAATGGACTTGTACAAGTTTTGAACAGTCTCTAGCAGAATTTTATACTAGTCTTCTGTTCCTCAATCAAGTTTCCGAAACTACCAGAGTGGTTCATTGATGTTCAAATCTGGTGATTGTGCTGGTTAGGGAAGATGTTGAAGTTCACTGTCATGCTCTTCATACCATGACTGAACAGTTCCAGCTGTGTGAATGGGGATATTATCATCTTGGAAAACTGCATTTTTTTCAGAAGCAGTGCCTGCGTCATGCGATGCACCTGCTTACCCAACTTGTCCATGTACTCCTTTGCAGTAATTCAGGCATGAAAAGTAATAATAGGACCAACAGAATGCTGTACCACAATATTGCTGTCCAAACCATCACAGAACCTCCTCTGTGTTTCGCTGTTGGAACCAGGCGTTCCAGATTTTAGGCTTCCTCGGGTGTTCCCCAAATGGAAACTCTTCCTGCTGTAAAAAATAGCATAAAGGATAACTCATCTGAGCATTACTTTCAGTAATCAGAGGATTAGCAATTACAGCCCTACCATAGATATAGAATTTGTGAAGCTCATGTTGGAACGATTTTGTTGCAACAGGGTCTTCAAGATGAATATTCAGTTCTGCCGTCCTGTCACCTGTGCTGCTTCTCAATCTCTTTCTGTCACTGTTGATTTTCATCCACTGTTCCCCTTTGCTGATGTTGTCTTCCCATGATTTGTGTATGCCGACATTACCTTAGAAACTGTCGCTCTCAATACATGCATTAATGTGGCAGTTTTTGTCACAGGTGCTCCAGCGACATGTGCACCAATGATCTGTCCTCTATCAAAATCAGACAAGTTTCCCATTTTCAAATTTTTTCACACAGCCTGTCACTCAACACAATCACTAATGCACTGACACAAGCACTACAGAGTGTAAAGAAATGGAAGAACATTCAGTGTTGCCAACTGAAATCATTTCACTATAGCCAGCACACACAAATTCTATTAAATTTCTTAATGTTTCTATTATTTCGTTCACCCACCTTGAAAGTACAGTGATGTAGATTCCATTAATTTCCACTTACATTGTAAAAATCTTTCTGTTTTAAGTACTTAATTACATTTCATTATTACTGGTTTGTAGAAAATGTTGAGTATCCATATGATACATTTTTTAACTTCACTCTGTTTACATTAACTAACTCCATTGAGCAGAATCCTTGAGAAGCTAATAAGTCAAGAATTTCATCATTTTTGGAACCTGAAGGTTCATTAGTGTGTTCACAAGAGCCTGCCATTGATACCAGGGGCGTAGGGTACATGGATGTGGTGGAAGCATTGCTTCCCTGTAGAAAAGCAACCAAGAACATTTCTGGCAATTTTTCAATTTCGAAAAAATATTTCATACTTCAAAATATTAATTAATCTGAGAACATATATTACATATAATGAGAATATTGCAAGTTTTAATGTGTTACATAAACAATTTATCAGGATAGATCAGTTATTTTCTTCCAAAATGCAGGGAACTTTAAACTGCAACA
>NW_019736399.1:1036199-1072870 GCF_002891405.2 Cryptotermes secundus
CAAAAGATAGTGTGTATGACTTACATCAATATATGTATGCTCTTCAGTTATCATGCGTTTTCCCGCAAATCTTCAAATTATGTGAGCTAGTATTAACAATACCAGCGACAAGTGCTGCAGATGAACGCTCATTTTCAGCTCTGAAGAGATTAAAAAACTACTTAAGAAATTCGCAGAACCAGGATAGGTTGTCATCACTGGCTTTGATGAACATTGAAAAGTCCTTCCTAAACAAACTGCAGTCCAAACCCAGCTTTCTAGATGAGGTTATTGATCTGTTTGCCAAGAAAAACAGAAGAATCGAGCTGAATTATAAACAATAAAGTAAGCATTAATTATATTCCAGGTTCACAACCCTGTCATTTGATGGCTATAAAATTGTGTTGATAATTATGTGTTATTTTAATATATTAGCTTAAATATACAATACATATTAAACTATTAGCTGTTTTCTTTTAAATAGAAGATAGAAACTATAGGGTATGTAGAAAAAATTTATATACACGTATATAAAGTTGCTTCCCTGCTTTTGGTAGTCATGCTACGCCACTGATTGATACCTATCCCTGTGTGTTGGTGCAGGATGTGAAGAACAAGTGCTGGGATTATGGGACATTGTATCTTATACATGAAATAGACCGTGACTGTAAAAGTCTAACGTTCTATTTGGCATAGAATGTTCCATGTTTCTGTTTCTTTCATATGAATAAGCAAACAACTGCTGTGCTTAGAAAAATTGCCGCAGGCCAGATTACACAAGTTGATATCATCCACAGATGGTTTCTGTAGCATATTTCTGGTCGTGAGAATTACATTATCATTAAAATAGAATTGTGCAAATGAGATCAGTGGATCAAGTGGAAAGAAATGAAGTCAATTCATGTTAGACAAGAGAGTCATCATTCTGAAAGAGGACGAAATGCTCAAGACACAAACTGTTCCTGCAGGCATAAAAGGTCATGCTGAAAAAAATGTTTTATGTTCAGTTGTTTTACTGAACAAGTTTGCGGTTTTCGTAGTGGTACACATGAAGATTAGTGTCTTCTGGGATGCGATGCCATGTAATTTCTTCGGAACATGCTGCCCCCATCTTACACGTAGAAGAGTAAACCAACCATGGAAAAAATTGGAAGATCAGGACAGTGACTGTAGTGAACCAACAGGAGTAAGAACAGTGTTACCATACCAATTTTAGAGGGCAGAGTCATTGGGAGAAATAATGACAGAATGACCAGTAGGAGGTACGAATAGAGTAGCCTTCCCATATCACATTCAGTTTCAAGCGCAAATGGGTCCTCTGAAGAGATGTGTGGTAGTATGTTGCTGTCTTATTGGAAGGATGCAGTCCACTAGGCAGCATCTCATTGTACATAAAATAAGACCACAAATGAAGAAATGAACCTTTCTGTGATAATCTTCTTCTTTTTCTTTTTCTACACAGTCCTTTTAATTTTAACCTTTGCCTCCCTTTTGGATTTCTGAACAAGTAATATTTTATTGGGGAGAGGTTGTTATAATTTTTACTCAACCCCCTTAACTTAGGAGGGTCAAAGTTTTTCTGTCAAGGTGTACTTCCTTAGGGGGATTGACTTCACCATGCCTAAGGATTTCCTCCCCTACTCTCGGTTTTTCTGTAGGGGTTTTCCTTCTCTTAAGCAGAAAGTCCTGTTTGAAGTCACTGGATGCCGGCCTTTCACCCCACTCTGTCTGCCACATCTGTGCTTTCACCCCAGAATGTGTTGCCTAGGGGTCACCACGAGGTGGGGGAGCTAGGATTTGCCAGCAGAACCATACTTAACAGATGGTGTTCTGGTACTTAATGGTGTGTACCTACTGGCATCAGTGCACCCCACCAGAATCATTTACCAGCCTTTAACCCCCAGTATTTAATATAGCATACTATATTTTACACATCTTGTATTTTATGTGACGGAAAGTAGGATGGTGCAGAGACATTACAGTAGTGTGGGTAGGTACATGTCCAATTGTAGAAAAATCTCTGGTGAGTAGTACTTTTGACTGGTTGAGCATGTTGATAACAATGAGTGTAATAGACTCATTACTGTGCAATATATATCAAATATCTGCACAGGAGTCCCTCACTGTTTGCTATTGCTTGCTTCCATCAGGTGAATGACCTGTTGTACTTCTTCCCAACAAGTGAGAATGGGGAGCTGAGGTTTGTGTGGGCAACAGAGGAAACTGGTTTCCGACATCTCTACTTGATCACGGCACAGATGTCTGGTTTCAGCAATGGAGTGGAGGAAACACTGGAGCGTATGGAAAGTGAGGAATTGTACTCTTCCCTACTCAGCTCCACTCTTCAATTTGTGCGCAGTAAAATCATGTTTCATATCCATTTAATTACTAGCTCATTTTCACAGCCTTTAGCATGCAGTTTTCTGTGTCATTGTCACTGGGAAAATGATGATACTCATTTCTTTGTGACTTATAATCATTTAAAAAGTTATATTAATGGTCATAGTAAATATGACATGTCATATATAGCTTGTGTATCCGTAATTATGAAGCGTCGTACAAGATTCCTTACCTCTTAATACCCATGTCATACCAGACAGCAAGACTTATTTGGATAACCTATGTATGTGAAATGAATTGTGAGGGGTTTTTTTTTTATATACTGTGTATCAAAATTCTAGTTCTAGTATACATCATATTCTCAAAATTATATTTTTGGTAGAGGAGAAAATGTCAGTCTATGCGTAGAAAAGTCTGGCCAGGACTGAACTCAGAACCTTGTGGATGAATGTCAAATGCCTTACCACTCTCAGGTCCCCTAGTTCATGAAGTACAGACAGATGGAATGGCATATCTCTTTCTCAAATGTCAGCATGAAGTTAACTGCAGTATCTGTTAATATAAATGTTTCTTTCAAATGCACTAGTAAAGTTGTAGTTTCAAGTTTCTTTTCATTCTGTGGTTTCTTAAGATCTCAGTCGCGTGGTTCTGAAAACGTTTCTTTTGACATTTTCAAAGCTTTCACTCCATGTGTTGCCACGGTTTGGTACTGTTCGCTGACACTCCCACACTCTCAGCCAGTACAGCTGCCTAGGCACTAATGCATTCTGCCTGGAATAATGCTCAAACTTATTGTCTGTTCAGTGTATCCCTTATTTATTTTGTTGCATAAGTAATGTCTAGTGATTGATAAACCCTTAAGGTTGCTTTTATATTATTCCATATATTTATAAGGAATTTAAAATGTAAATACAGTCATGATTGTTTTTAGGTGAAGGTACCATACTGAATGTCTTTTATGCAAGATGGTGATCGTATCATTGGGTGCTGCCAGGGGAAGAGGCACTGCCCTGTGCATTTATGGGGGAAAAATCAAAAGTGAAATGAAAGTTTGAAATCTACGAAATATTAATACCAAACATTAAATAATTTTGTAATGTATTCTTATATTTTGAAAACCAGTAAATTAGTCTTAAATAGTTTAAACATAACTTTGTAATGATTGCTGGGTTTCATGGCAGGTGTGTTTCTGCAACCACGTGTTGGCCAGAAAGTGGCACTAACTTCTGGTGAATGGGAAGTTCTGGGTCGTTCTCTTTGGGTTGACCCTGATCATCAGCTGGTATACTTCCTGGGGTTAAGAGAATCTCCATTGGAGAAACATTTGTATGTGGTGTCCCTGAGGAGGCCGGGTGAAGTTAGATTGCTAACACGTCCGGGCTATTCGTACAGCATCGATTTCAATAAGGTGAGCATTTTGTACTTCTCATGTTTGTGACCAAAAATATTGTGAACGTATGGAGAACAATTGTATTTAACTATGTAGTTGTGTGGTGATGCTTGGCAATATAGGGGTTAAATTATTTGACATAATTTCACCCTGAAATTTCTTGTTTTACTTCCTTTATGTCCCTTCTAGGAGTGCACCATGTTTGTGGCTGTCTACAGTAATATTCAGAAGTTACCAACATGCCAAGTATTCAGAATATCGCATACAGACTGGACTGTGGAAGGTGTAATGCTCACACCTGTCGGGTACTTATTAGAACCTTCTGGTAAGTGTATAATACTTCCTGTGTTTCTAATATGTAAACCATGCCTTTATTGTCAGTATCAACAGATCTTAATTTCACTTTGTATGTGTAAAAGTAAAAAAGTAAAGCTATCACTGTAACAGGCTATAGAGGCCCATAGGGTTGTGAGACATTATCCAGACAATTGGCTCAAAGATGGTGGTAAGGTTGTCAGTCTTACGTGCCGGCCGCACTTTACTCCCCAGGAAAATTATTTAATTAATTCCTGGTACTCATTTCTGTTAGAGGCTCAGTTGACTCCAGGGCCATAGTGTGGCTGGAAGGATTAGGTCAATTGAAAAAAATCCAGTGACTTCATCGGGACTTGAACCCGCGACCTTCCGGCTTATAGCATAGGTATTAATTCTTAAACCCTTCACATGTTGCAACCTTCCAGTCACTTTGTCAGAGAAACTTTACTCCTGCCATAGTAAAAATAAATTTTCTCTTTCCCAAAAAATGTTACAATTCTATACATTTTAGTGTTATATCATTAATGGAAGTTCTGATATTTGAGACCTTACATCCCACCCAGCCAGTCATCAAATCCCACTCATTGAGAAACACTGCAGTAAGTGGAGTAAAGACAGCCATAGCTTAGATCATTAATCATCTGCTTCCCAAAACGTGGCTCACCCATTTCATCATCTTTCATATGATTGGTGTAATACTATTTGACGAAGAGTACAGTTATGTATGAAGCTCCTCATTCAGTTTTCTCCAGTCTCCTCTCACTTAGGCCCAAATGTTCTCTTCAGCACCCTGTTCTTAGGCACCTTCAGTCTCTTGTTCTTCCCATAGGGTCAGACATATTTCTGCTCTAGTTAAAAGTATGTATAACAAACACACTCAGAGTTGTATATTGTTGTGATGTAAAGTAAAGGTAAAATTATCCCTGGGAAATTAATTAAGGACCATGCCATAAAGACTTGGGGAAGTTGAGGTATAGCGCCAATGTTCTTAACCTCAACACCAGCTGGAGGTAAGTGGTCAGCTTCGGGACCCTGCCACTACCCCCAGGAAAGAGCCCCCAGTACCCATAGTGTACAAGGCTGGGCGGGCCCCAGAGCCAGTCTGGACATTATGGAGATAAGAAAATCTGCCCTTACCAGGAATTGAACCCCAATTCCTCACTTTTCCACTCCATTGCCTAGTCGATATACCAACTCAGCTATCCTGGGTTCCGCTGTAGTAATGTATACAAAAGAAATATGGAGTTAACAGAAGAAATGATACTGTCAGATATTTTCCGTCACTGTTAGAATACCCAAGATCTAGTTGTCCAGAACCCTAAACTGTGCTATCACTGACATGTGCTTTCAGTATCTGTTAAGGCATGTTCTGCAGCAAGAAATGAAAATCACTGTTGATCATGTACTTATTACAGTATTCAATTCATTTTCAGCTCTAGAAGGTGAATTTTATTGTC
The DNA here is from genome assembly GCF_002891405.2 of Cryptotermes secundus. Lineage (NCBI taxonomy): Eukaryota > Metazoa > Arthropoda > Insecta > Blattodea > Kalotermitidae > Cryptotermes > Cryptotermes secundus. The sequence goes on from NW_019736399.1 coordinate 1,041,681, forward strand.
CAGAACTGTATACTCATCAGATCTCATCAGGGGACCTCCTCTATGCCATGGTGTTCAAGCCTCACTGTTTTCAACCTGGAAAAAAGTACCCAACTGTTCTGAACATATATGGAGGCCCTGAAGTACAGTTGGTATCCAATACTTTTAAGGTTGGCATATTAGCTTCCTTGTTTATTACTCAGTTTTTAAAAAAAAATACTGTAAACCTATAAAATATGCTTAAATTACTTGTTTCAGCATACAGGTTAAATAAAAAATTTGTAGAAACATATGTAAAAATTGCTTATGGTGGTAATATCACATTAGACAGTAGACTCCAGTAGAGTAGTTGCTCTTCTATTTCATGTGATTCTTGTACTACAAGTTTACTGAAATGTAAAGTTGTTCTTATGCATAATTGAGCACCACACCATAAAAACATGGCTGAGTTGAGGTACAGCTCCATGCATTCTTAGCATCAGCACTGGATAGGAGTGAACTTCATACCCTGGCTACTGTACTCCTGGAGAAGGATACCCAGTACACAGTAAAGAGGAAATTGGGTGGGTCCCAGCGTTGGTCTGAATGTTGTGAAGGAGAGAAAAATCCCTTGCCTCTGCCAGGAATGAAACCTCAGTCCCTCAGTTATCCAGTCCATAGCCTAGTTGTTATAATGGTACCACTGAGCTTGTGTTTGCCCAAGAGAAAATGGTAAGAGCAGTAAAGGATGATGCAAAGAGCAGTCTTGAAAATGTACTGGAATTCCTTGAGGTTTAAAATTAGTATTTATTTAGTTACAGTGAAGATTTTGATTTCATTTTTCATAAATACTTTGCCAAAGGAACTCTCATGTTTATTAATGAAATTTTCAGAGCACCAAATCTTGTAATAATATAAATAGTTACATCTTTATACAATAGACCAGCTGATGAATAAGTGCCCCATATAGTGGCAACAATGTTTAGTATGAAGGTATTGTTGTGTACACAAAAGGTCCAAAGTCAGTCCCAGTAACAAGGTGTAGTTGTGACTTTTTACTCAGACTTTTGTAGGAATTACTCTAACAACTTCTGCTTTCAATGATTCTGTTCTAGGGAATGCGTCAGTTACGAATGCACATGTTAGCTGCTCAGGGTTATTGTGTTGTTGCCATTGATTCACGAGGTTCGCAACACCGGGGTTTGCAGTTCGAAAGCCATTTACGAGGGAGAATGGTATGTATAATTAAAGCTTGATATAAGTCTTATGAAGTCTTTATGTTCATATCATACTCGCATTTTATCTAGTTTATTTGGCTGTTTGATGGGTATGGATTAGAATGGCTATTCCAGATTTTGTATTCATTGTCTGAATGAGTTTTTTCTGGAACCAGGACATGTTACTGAGATATTTTACTTTGCATATGAGTTATGTTTAATTTCCTCTGATTGTTTGCTTTGCAGCAGTCCTCATATGAGCTGTCGTAGTCCTTAGGATCCTCATTTTATTTAATCTGTCTGATAATTGCCTTGAAATACCATATTTTCCCAAGTATAAGAGACATTTTTTCCCAGATTCTCTTAAAATATGGGTGTAGCTTACAAGCAGCTCTTATGAAGGAGTGAACAAGATTGAATATGCAACTTCTTATAATGACAGAAGTGAGAAATAGTGCTGAAAGTCAAACTTAAGGTTTTCTCATTCCATTTCAAGCCCAAAACTTTTTTTTAGTGCAGCTTATATTTGGGCAAGTGTAGTATTAGATTGACACTTATCTGGCTAGGATAGTACCTTCCTTCAAACACCATAATCGCTTCCTCCCAGATTGTCTACTAGAGGTAGAATGAGACAGAGTTCTTTGGTTCTGCATCTTCATGTTGACCTTATATACCAAGCCTTTGTTGGCGATGGTGATTGTGACCATAAAGGTGATGATGTATTAGTGGAATAATGATTTTCAGGGATTATTTAAGTACTCTGAGAGAAATCTACCACTGTGCCAATTTGTCTACCACATATCCCACATGGACTGTCTTAGCATGGTACCTGCACCTCCATCATGAGAAGCCCACAGCATTCTGCGTACACTATGACACACCCTTGTCATTCATGACAGTCCAAACCTTGTTGCACAATTAGTGATTCTGCGAATGTGTTACACTCTTGTAAGATTTGAGGTTTTCACAGCGGTGACTATGAGAAAGCAGTCTTCTGGGATGTGGCGCCAAAACATCGGTTAACACAATATCTACACAGCACCGCATCCCAGAAGACTGCTTTGTGTTACACTCATATCTCCCTTTTGTGGCAGGGCACAGTAGAAATTGAAGATCAGATAGAGGTGTTGCAGTGGTTGGCAGAAAGTCTAGGTTTTATAGACATGAGTCGGGTAGCCATTCACGGCTGGTCCTATGGTGGCTACCTAAGTCTCATGGCACTTGCTCAGCATCCTGAAATCTTCAAGGTGAGTGATGTACAAGTACCATACTTAACACCACATTCATATAATATGTATGCTAAAATGGAGACGGTTTGCACCAGTTTGGCTGAACCAATTGCAAAAAAATTAATAGCATAACAAGAAAGAAACAGTCATGCACAAATGTCAGAGAAATTACAAGCTGATTTTACATTCTGGAAAGAATGTTAATAAAAGAAAATTGTGACTGACAATTCAGCATGCAAAACCAAATAGTTAAAATTTTGATAACACTTTCTGGCCATGTCTGTTCACACTTGAATATGCCTTACTGGAAGCGTGAGAAGTCAAAGTGCGGGCAGTAGAGGAAATGTGACTGATATTACCTGTTTCAGATCTCGATAGCTGGAGCACCTGTAACTTCTTGGACACTGTATGATACAGGCTACACAGAGAGGTACATGGACCTCCCTGAGAACAATGAGCAAGGATATCGAACAGGATCTATACTCAGTTATGTCCACCAGTTCCCAGATGAGTGAGTAACAGTCCATTGCTTATGGACATATCAAACATGCACTAAATTTGTGCAGTGAAATAAAATGTACAGATTGTACAAAGCTCTGTAATAATTTTATAATTAGGAAGTTACATAAAAATATTCATGTGTGCTGAATTCTTGTGGTAAAAATAAGCACTAAAATTAAGTAAAGCAGGAAAACAAGTCTGCTAACATATAATGTTTCTGTTATATTTTATTAAATAGAAAGCATTACAAAAAATGTTCCAAATAAAATCTGTTGACCATATTGAGATCTTCTGGGCAGTGCAAAAAAAGTTAAAAAATGGTAAATATGAATGGCTGTGTGGATTTGAATGAAACTCATACAAGTACGTGTATATAAAAAGATCTATTCAGTTCATTCAATCCTTTATGCAGAAAATTATTTTCCATTTTAAATGTTAAAAACGATCATTTTTACATTCATATTACTGATCTTTTGAAAGTGGTGACTGCCACTACAGTTGACTGCAGAATGGGCACCAGATTCTCCAGAATTAAATCCATTACATTAACATATTTGGAAGAAAGTTAAACAGTTAGGGTACAAAATCTGAAGAGAACCATTAAAAGTCCCTGGACTTGGTGTAACAAAGAACTAAAGATGTGTGGTCTCCCACATCAGAAAGTAACATCCAATCAATCATGGACAAAGGGAAAAAGACAGGTTCAAAGCATAATCCATAAAGAACTTGGGCTCTGTTTAACACTGATTCTTATAAGAGTTATGATTGAATTATGAATAAACTGCATTTGAATGGAAAATATTTTTCTGTCTAATAGTTCAGCCAAACTGAATGAATCTTTTATATATGTAATTAGGTATGCTCTACACAACATACATGAACTTGATTCATATGCAAAGAGCCGTTAATTTTTAACATTTTTTATTTGCATCCAGCTGGTAATTTAATACCATGTAAAGGTAAGGTAAAGGTATCCCTGAAACAGGCCGTGAAGGCCCATAGGTTTGTGAGACAGCTCACAGATGGTGGTAAGGTTCTGAGCCTTATGCACCACCCAGGAAGATTTCTGGTACTCATTTCTGTTGGAGGCTGAGTCAACCCCAGAGCCATTGTGCGGCTGGAAGGATTAGATATTGAAAAAATCCACCTCATCGGAATATTTAATACCATGTACAAATTTTTGTATCATACGCCTTCTTGAGAAAGTCTTTATTTAGGCATCATGTCTGGAGTGGTTATATTGGACCAGTAAAAGCCAAAATCTGATTTACTTCACAGATTTTGGTTCAGATTTCCAATACCATCAGTTTCATTGAAATCTAAGTAGTAGTTTCGGAGATCAAATAGAGAGACAGGTATGACCTCACCATTTTGCCTTCATTTCATCAACCTCATGCAGAAATGCATAAGAATCAAATGTGACATATCTGTACTCAGCATGTTCCACTAGTCTACTTCATATTATGGTGAGCCTGGACATTCTGATTCGCATTTCAGTCTCTATATTGATCCAAGGTGATTCAAGTGGTAATGCTTGAGCCTTTCATTTGGGAGGTGCCCCATTTGAATATCAGTGGGGCTTAACTATTCTCACTGAGGTTCTTTGTGATTTTCTTCAATTGCTAGACATTTGTCAAGATGTTCCTTTCTATATCCTCTAAAATTTATCGTCTCCCCATTTGACACTGTATAGTCTGAAATACTGACAGCACCATTACATAAACTGAAAATAAAGAAAATAAATAAAAATTAAAACTTCATGTCAAAAATCAGAGAACTGTCATTTGACAAGTGTATTATGCAAGAAGCAAGAGTCAGGATAGCTCAGTCCATATAGTGATGGGCTACAGACTTGATGGTTGGGGTTCAATTCCTGGCAGGGGCAATGTTTTTCTCTTCTCCAGAGTATCCAGACCTGTTCTGGAGCTCATTAAGCCTCTTTTCTGATGCATATCAGGTCGATTTCCACGGGGGTATAGCGGCCATAGTGTGATGCTGACCACTCACCTCAATTTAGTTCCAAGGTCAAAACGGTGGAGCTATACCTGCACTCCACCATTTGTCTTCATGGTGTGGTGCTTAATGAATTAAGCACAGGGACAACTTTACCTTATTATAAAAGAAGCATGAAATTCCTGTGACCATTTTTCTTTCTTTTTTTCTTTCAGTGAAAATCGTCTTCTGATAATCCATGGACTGATTGATGAGAATGTGCACTTCTTCCATACTAGCCAACTTATTGCTGCTATGATTAAAGCTGGAAAACCATACCAATTACAGGTAAGTCAGATTTAAATACATGTTCATACTGAATTTAATTATCTGCTTCAAGTTTACATGATTCCATCGAAGAAGGCCAGTGTACTAAAGAATGTTAGGTGAGTCTAAGCTCTGTTTGAGAAGATACTAATATACAGGTGTCCCAGGAGGAATGTGCCAATCGGGAGGGTGTTCCTTATGTTAAAGTATGCCGACATAACCCAAACCACCTATGTCCAAAGTTGAACGGTTACGGAGATAATGGCCCAAGAAAAGTGTGAAGGAAACAGATCCAGTTTCCGAAACATGCTTGAAAAAATGCAAGACAAGACACATTTCCAAAATAATTGTCATGCTTGTTGATCAAAATCTTCCAGTCTCGAAAACCGAGATTAACAGCTGTGGGGATCCGTTGTGCTGACCACGTGACACCCTCTATCTTCAAAAGTTGGCACTAACTTTGATGACAAGCAGCAGTTGCTCAGTCGGTATAGTTTGCTTGCGGACTACAGGCCACAGATATTTGATCAAAATCTGAAATATTCAAATTCATGATAGAAAAACATTTCATAACTTTATGAGCTTTTTTCTTTCCAGGTGTACCCAAATGAAAGACACAGCCTGCGTCACTTGGATGCCAGCAAACATTATGAAACAACACTTCTCTCGTTCCTCCAGAACCACTTATAGTGCGGGGACATAGTGTGCTGTTGTTCTGCCTGCCCTCCTTTTAATACTACAACATTGCAATGATAGGTGCAGTAAATATCTACAGTTGTGGTATTTAGAAGCGACAGTCCTCCGACGCGGAGTAGGAGAAGTGTTGGTAGTGGCGGGGAGAGCTCCAGCATGCTGACAAGTGTGGAGGGGAATGCAGTACAGGCGTTCTCAAAAGGAAATAAATTCTTACCTCATTGTGTTGCATAGTGTTGGCAGTTTAGTCTATACACTATTATACACTTTTCACTGTTATATACATGAAGAGTTTATTTACATATTACACAGGTCTATTCTAAAGGGGCAACACCGGCAATGTCCTCATAGATATCATCTCGACATGCCTGTCCTGCCTCATCACTACCAGATGAACTGGAGCTGTCGTCAGAACTGTCATCACTATCACCACCAACATGGAAGACAAACTCCTGTCCTACGTCCAAAAGGCCTTCCCATGCCATTAATTGTTGCCATTGTAGATGATTGGGCGGCCCTCTTCCTATAATCTTTAATTTGCCGCAAATACTGAAGACGTTTGGCTCTGATATTATATCGTTCCACCAGTATCTGCTGATTATTTTTTTTTCTTCCAGCGGAATCCCAGTTTCAAAATAATTTTCTATAATGTGGAGATGCATCCCAGAAAATCTAACGTTTTCTTCAACTTTTCATGAACTTTTTTCAGGGTAGGTCTCTTTTTTTTTCTACTATATCGAAGTCATTAATTGTTCTTCGCACCACAGACTCGTTAAAGTCGTTCAAAGTGGCTAGTGGAGATTTCCTAGGTCTTTCTTTATGGGGTGTTGAAAAGGAAGTGGAAGCCCCAGATTCGATATTTTTTTTCCTCTTATTCTTCTGACACTACTGTCCAATACACCTGTTGCCTTTGCTATTTTCACTCCTATGTTCTTCACTGTAATTGTTGTCCCAGCCTCTTTCATATACTTATATACATTACTAACAATTTCTCTTGATCGTGAATGCAACATTTTTCCACTCAATTTATTTCGTGTATGTGGCATGTTAAAGGAGATAGAAAAAATGTACAAATATAAATAAACAAAAAAGAAAATCAACGAATAAAAATAAACAATAAAATAAAATATTAATACAGTAAATATAGAATAATAAACTCAAATACGACTCCAAGAGTCAGAACTTTTTAACTTGACTGCACAAGGAAGAATTGTTTTAACTGAACTTGAGACGTCTGCTCGCACTGAAGACAGACGAATGACCAATCACAACACCCCTCAACTTTCACGAATGGACCTGCACATCCACTGCGCAGCTTTTCCTGAACTGTCGCTTCTAAATACTACAACTATAACCCCACATCCCTTCTATTGCAGTGTTGTGTAGCCATATTTATGTTTCCTTTGTTAAGGAAAGTATTACAATTTACGTAATGGTTATCAGAGCAACCATTAATGCAGTTTTGTGAATAAGTGCAATCGTAGAGTTTTCAAATAGACTTGTTTTAAATGAATCGACCGTTTATATTAGAAATTGTGTTATAAGTCTTATGCTAGTGATCGACTGAACTGAGAGACCCAAACATAAAGCTTAATTGAAATATTTAAAAACGTTGCCATTTGTTTTGTCTCTCCGATTTTACTTTGTACAGTTCATCACATACGTACAATAATGTTACTAACTTAGCGTGAATGTTGAGATCAGTGTTGTAAACATTAGATACATGAAATAGGATGAGCGTATGAGCATAGTCTTTTTTTTAATTTAATGTCTGACCATGCAATTGTAAAGTCACAATATTTGTGATTTTCTTTGTTGAGAGTAATTTTATATTACATTCATCTAATTGTTTTACTATTCTTCTTTGAGAACAAAGAGCTTCATTATTCTAATTTTTCATCTTTTTCTCTATTACAATTAATATTTTAAAAATGAACTTAAATTGAAACATGTAAAATAGATGATGTAGCAAAGTTTACTCATCACAATGGGAAAACACCTGAGAAATGAACATCAGCTGTTTAATTCATGGAGTGAACTCATTCAGTGACATGATTCTGCTGACATTAACCTAACCTACATCTTCACAAAGCTGCTTACACCTTCATATTCAAGAAACCCCAGGTTCAAATCTCTCTCCAGAGACATATTTTTCCTCAGTCCCTCCAGGTAAATGCCAAGATAATGCCTTAGATCAGGCCATGACTACTTCCATGTCCTTTCAAGTCATTATTCACTAATCTTTAGAGTATAAGCTATTGGAAGGATCATTAAATAAGCCACAAACACATGCCTACTACTGTCTGTATCCAGGTATAGATATAGTGAGACCCTTCCTGACAGTGAATTATTTCTAAATCAATCCTCTCATTTCTCCTATTTTGGGTTATAGATTATAAATTTTCCAAACCTGTAACTGCATTGATGAGAAACATAGTTTTTTGTAAATACAAAATTCTGTAACAATAAACAGAAGTACACACAACATGCAGGTAGCCCAGGATGACAGTAAGTTTTCTTCTTTCTTCTTGCTGGTTGCTCACTTGACCTCTTCTTTGACCCTGAATCTGGAGGAAATACATTCTTCCATAATGTCAGTATGATCTGTGTCCAATCTTTTCCTTCCTTTCCTCAATATCATCATTGCTGTTTTATCCTTGCTAATCACAAAATAATTGTTCACCCATTGATTGATGTTATTAGAGTCATTTTGAACATCTTCTCTGTGCTCTGATACAACAGTCATATTGTCACATATGAGGGGTTAGCATGACTAATAACAATGGGTTCTGGATTTGATGATTGGGTTTATTGGCACTTCTTACAATTACAGTTGATTATAAGAGCTCACGCATTAAACTCCTGAATGACGTCTGTCTGATGAATCTCTCGCTGCTCTCTGAATCTTGGACTGATCTCTAATCTCTCAAATTCACGAAATGCACTTGCCTTTTATAACTGCCTTGTGACCCTAATAGAGATCATGGCCCCCCAAGGGTTCCATTACTGTGTTTTATGAATGTGTTGTCTCATAAACCATGTAGTAATTTGGGGCAATGCTTTGATTCCTCCAAGCATGTTCATTGCTGTGAAACATGCTTTAACAATCCGTTGTCTAGCAATGGGTTATTTTGCCACAATATCTTCTGTATATGTGTACAATTCTGTTGGTCTATATTCTCCCTGCATCACTAGTATGACATCCATGGTTGCAATAATGAGCAGAAATGGACTGGTCCGGTCGTCTTTGGAGAATTTTGTTGGTGTGACATATCGTGGGATATCCTGACATTCCATCTGTCTATCTTGGTGCTATCAGATAGTAAAGAAAAAAAGTAAAGGTATTCCTGTAACAGGCTGTGGAAGCCCATAGGGTTGTGAGATGTTGAGGTTGCCACATTTTCTAGAGAATCAGCTCACAGATGTGGTGGTAAGGTTAACAACCTTACGCACTGGCCACCATTTGCCCACAAGAATATTCCTGATACTCCTGTTAGAGGCTGAGTTATCCCCAGGGCCATAGTGTGGCTGGAGGATTAGGTAAATTGAAAAATCCACCTCATCGGGATTCGATTCCACAACCTTCCGGCTTGTAGGATAGTGCCTCAACCATGCTACTGTGTACCCCTGATGCTTTCAGATAATGTAATTTAAATATCCTCCAGAACAAAAGAGTAACTGAACATAACATCACATGAATTAACATCTTTTTTAATCTGGTATCTCTGTTTCTTATATTTGGTTGAACTTGTTTAAAAAATTTAAGTGTTGAGCAGAATGAATGACACACTTCTGTAACATCATTAAATCTGACGTTCTTTCTACGGAAAGTACTACCCTCTGGGTGGTCTGGTATAAGTTTACTGATGCTCTGGAGGAAAGTACTGTCTCCATTTTCAGGGTAAAAGAGTAAGCAGAGCAAGCCTCCTTCCTCTGAAACAGTGGTACACTTCTACCAGATTACACATCATCACATCACAGAATACAGTAGCATCTTTAAGATGGGAATGTTACGAAAATAACATTGAGAAGGTGTGTATCCTTGATATCTGGGCAGGTCAGCAATATGATGGAACATGTAGGGCAGTGTTTCCATACTTGGTTCTCACTCCATGAATCATGTAACATGTTCTTAAAATATAATTTTACACTTTGATATTGTACAAATTAATTTCAAAGGTTACATAAGAACTGTAACATATAATACATATGAAATGTAATTTCAGACAGCTGTTAAAAATTGTTATTGTCCTGATGGATAAATCTGCACTGTAGAAAGCACAGCAACTATTTGAGAAGAACCAATAAGGCAGGTAATATATATATGACAAAAGAGAGAAAACAATAAGCATGTATCCATAAAACGATTAAGACTATTAAAATTTCTTGACATTGTAGTATGAGGAACATTATAAACGGTATACTCTGTATTGATATGTGCAGACCTGCATAAATTTCCCATATATCTAGGAGCCACCTCCAATATAAGAGCCAGAATAAAAAACAACATGTCAAGTGAGATATTTCTTCATTTTCACTATCAAAGGGACAATTGAAACATAAATAAGAGCCTGTTCATTTCATGCTTAGGGAAAACCCAACACATCACAGTTGGATTACTGGAAACCATAAACTTTCTTCTGCCATTGCTAGGATATCAGGAAAATATAAACCAGCTTTAACACTGTTATGAAATCAAGTGAGGAATGATAATAGGATGTACAAATAAAAGGGATGTGAAAAGAATGTAGTAGAAAGGAGGGAAGGGGATAAAGATACAAAAGGCACAGAACATGGTGAGGAATGATTGCAAATAGAAGGGATGGTATGGAAAAGCAGTAAGGGAGAAAAGAGGGAATAAGATTCAAATGAATAAAGGAAAAGACGAAAAAAATAATCCTCTTCTCCAAAGGGTCACAGAATTTATGCAGGCCTGACCACGCCTAGTTTTATACCTCATTCAGTGTCACCACTGGAGAAGGAATGCCACTGAGTTGTTTAACAACTGCATGACCTCAAATTGGCATTTTTCTAGACAAATGTAAAAACGAATTACATAATCTTAATACTAACATAAGTTTCTTACCTTATTTGACCTCCATGCCCCAGTAAGAAACCTTGATTAGATCATACACCAGAAACATTATATGATGAAACTGCATTCAAGGTTTCTTTGGAAAACAGTAGATTTTGACACTAAACTGATGAAAATCTTAAATGAGGAAAAACCTTAACTGAGGAACATTAAATGGGCCTTTCAAAATATGTGACATACAATGGAAAATAATCATGTTTGTCTGCATACTAACTCCTCATTTTATGAATGCAAAATTAACGAATGTTTCTTGAAGAACCCTGTCTTCTATATGTGACAACATGTAATGTGGTACAAATTTACTGACATTTCAGACAAACATATTGCCTCCATGTTTTCTGATACACTGAAGGTGGAAGGAGAATGTCCCTCTGAAATGTCTGTAAACTTTACCAATATAGACAGTGTGACATCCGAGAAGACGGCACTCTTCATAGTCACCACTGTGAACACTTCAAATCTCACTCAGTGATTCTGTTTTGGTGCATGTAACAAATTCTTGCTATTTAACCACTCCACAAACTAGGATGCATCATCAGTTACTGACATGCACCATTATCTCATCATTAAAAGTTGCTAGATTTACTAGATTCTGTTGTCAAAATACTTCAGGCATTCATACACTGGGAAATTCAAACATACTGGATTAATATACTCAGCAGATAGCAGTGGGCATGTGAAGCTGATGTAAAAGCACTGAATGTGTGCAGTATTATGAGATTATATTAATATACTGTATTATTTTTGTTGGGAATTATTATTCTGGTTTAGAACTAGTACTTCTGTAATATATTTTACTACATTTTGTAATATTGATCCATTCTCACTTTAAAAAATTTTGTTTGCTAAAGGTACACTAAATTCTGCAGCAAACTTCTTCTTCCTGATAATATCAATACAATGGGTGCTCCATTTCTGTCAACAACTCCAGATGACATGTGATTTCTTAATATCCTCTTAAGAATACCATCATTACAAGAATTTACTCACCAAATGCAAAAGCTCATTTAATTGCTAAGTTACAGTGAGCTTTTTTGTTCTTCTGCTCAGTCTTTACCAGGTAACAAAGGTAATAAAAATACCAGTAATTGTTATGATAAACAATATATATATATATACAAAAGTATATATTTTCATTCCCCCCCTGACTGTAATTTATATATCTATGAACTGTCTTGCCGGTCACAGTGGCCACATAGTCTAAGGCATGAACCATCTTCGCCTGCTCGAACACTGGGATTGTAGGTTCAAATCCCACTTGAGGCATGGATGTCTGTGTGCGTTTTTCCGTTTGAGTTGTTCTGTAAGTAGATAGCAGCCTTCCATTTGTGTTGTTCTGTAAGTAGATAGCGGCCTTGCAACGGGCAGATCCCCTGTCCAAGGAGTCCTACCGAATGTATATAGATTAGAAACAGAAAAAGCGGCCAAGATCCACAAGGGTTGTTGAGCCAGAGATAGACAGATGTACTGTCTTAAAAGTCACAGGATCTCTGATTACTGGGAAATTCACTTTTAATTAACAAAACTATGACTAATGAACTGCTTTTAAAAAATGCATCTCTTTCATAAAACAAAGAGTTAGATTATTCAGTTGACAGAAAAGAGCCTTCCCCCTCCCCTAGTATAAAAGCATAAACAAACTACTTTAATTCAAATGGAACAAGTTCTTTATCTTATACAAAAATATAATTCTTTGCACAAAAGGCAAGGGTCAAAATTTCACTTCACAGCAAAGGATCAGTCCCATTATTTTGTGGTGGCCTCTCAATGTTTGCTGTGCATGGAATATAGTAAAGTTCATTCCCCCACTCAGGGAGCATGTGGGTCACTTTGCTGAGAGCTGCATGGTTATGGTCATACTCAGTTTCTCTACGTTGGTACAGTGACTGGGCTGTATGACCGAGGGGTCAGAGTTCAAGTCCCAGTGGGGGTAAGAATTTTTCTCTTATCCACGTCATCCAGAACAGTTCTGGGGCCTATCCAAGCCTCCTAGCCAATAGGTACCTGGAGTAAAGCGACCAGGGCATGAAACTGACCATTCACCTCCAAAAAGTGCCGAGGTCAAGATAACATGGGTCTATATAGCCACTCCCCCTAGGCCTCCATATTGCTTAATTATTGTAGTTAAGCACAGGGACAACCTTTTTTTTATACTAAGTTTCTCCAGGTAAATGCTTAGATAGTGCCTTGAAATAACCATAACTGCTTCCTTCCATTTCCATTCCAGTTCACCACTTATTAGGGCCTCTCATTGCACAGTCAGTATAGCAACTGGCTACAGGCTGGAAGACTGAAGGGACAGAGTTCAAGTCCTGGTAGGGGTTAGAATTTTCTCTTCTTCATATTGTCCACACTGGCTCTGAGAACCGCCCAGTCTCCTAGCCAATGGGTACTGGGGCTCTTTCCCCACGAGTAAAGTGGGCAGATATGAAGCTGACCACTCACCCTCCAACTAGTGCTGAGGTCAAGAATATGTGGATCTATACAACCACTCCCCATATGCCTTCATGGACTGGTACTTAATTAGTTAAGCACAGGGACAACTTTACCTTCATTTATTAATCACCCTACCATTTGATGCTATAGTCTGAGCCACCAGCAGCATAAATAAATACAGGCATCCCCAGATGTTTTTAATGTACTTCATTCCATGAAAACTGTTCAGAAGATGAGAGCTTGTAAATTCCATGTACTTTACTGGACTCAGGAAAATAATTTGTTCACAATAGCAAAAATTATGTTTGTTAATTGAAAAATGGGTACAAATTATCATCTTTATTTCAGTGAAAATTCATAAAATAAAGGATACTGTACACTACAGTATCAGTATCTGACCATCAAACAGGGAGAGAAACTTGTACACCTGTGTTGTTTCTTAGGCTGTAGCACACTCCCCTAACAAAAAGCTTTAATCTTTTCGCACAGACACATGCTATTTCCATACATTATCTTTGCTACATATGCATTATACTGGTTTCTATTCCAAGTCATTACTGTCACTTTTATTTAATCTAAATAACTAAATTATGGGAATATACTAATCAAACACATAAACACTGCCAACTACATGCACTTGTAAAATCAGTCTTAATCACTAGACATGCCTGTTTTCGTTTTTCGATTTAAAAACCTATAAAGGTATTTTATTCTTTTATTTAGGTCTTTCCATTTACTGGGTCTTGCAATTGGTACTATTCCCTTATTAAACACCTTCCTCTTGCGAAGCAGTATCTGATACTCATTTCCTTGCACACCCCGTAGCCACGACTGTACATTGTACAAGATCCTGGTTGGATGAAGTTCTCCATTCCCAAGAATGTCTATATAATCATTCTGCCCAAACAATGCGCGCTTCTCACACCATGCGTTTTTTGGTCTGTACACTGGCATGGATATGGGTGGCCCATCAACATGTGGTAATGTTCCACTTTGAAGAATTTTGTCTTTGTAGCCATACCGTCGTAGAAGAGGCCCTTTAGCAATCTTCTCTGCGTGATAACGATTCCGCACACACGTCAGCTGTGGGTTCTTAATTGAGTGACAAATTAGTGTGAATGATTTCAAACACAAACTCATAGCTCGTGCTTCGAAGTGGACAGTTACTAGATGCTATAAACGACTTTCGTTCTCACTCTTGATATAACTCTTACCAACGCCCACAATATAAATGAAAACAATTTAAAACATATACAGGTTATAACAAATTAAAAACCTGACGAAAACAGAAATTACTAACGTGCACGACTGAAAATACAACGTACATTCTTAACATCGACATCTGAGCGATCTGAGCGATCTGAGCAGCCCTCATTGCGCTCACTGCGCTCACTGCCGCACTCTGCGCTGGTGATCGCTGGTAATGTTCAAGAACCCCAAAAGATGGCAGTACATACTTAGCAATCTGATAGTGCCATCTAATGTTGTTGTAACAAACGTCTCTTTTAAGTGTGGTAGAAAATTTGTAACACCCGCCCGTAATAAAAGAGAAAATATTACGTCTTAGAACCACAGTATTGCTTTCTCTATGTAACAGTAGTTACCGAATCATTAATCCACATCATCATAATCATATTTTTCTCAAATCTGCCGTTAAATTCCTATCAGCAATCATGAAAATGAAGTGAATTAATTGGCACCAGATGAAGACTTTTTGCTAAATTTTGAGAGAATAAATAACACGCGATAACTGTTTAAATAAATATTAATTTGATTTGGTAGTATTAATTATTCTGCAAGTTCAGAGAATAGAGCATCCGTATTCTGTAATAAACTCAAGTGTGTTGTTAATGCAGTAGGCGATATAGCCTTCTCTCTCAATAGTCTAAAAACTTTCGTCATCTTACATAATTGGCAGAAAGGGAGTAGGAAGGTGGGGTTTTATTTTCTACTTCGCTAATTTATTCTGTGCAATGGATCCTGTCCAGGGTATGTATAGTTTCTTTTCGGTGTTCATTATACTTAGCACAAAATATTGACTAAAACTGGACATAGATGATGTGAGAAGTTTATATTTTCCAACTTAGAACAGAAAGTTTGAATCAAATATTGTAATAAAGGAACAAATAATTTGTAAAACTTAACCTACATTAATTGCTTCCATGAATTATTATCAAGCGTTGCAGGAGCTATGTAACCAGCGTTACGAACTTTTTTTATTCGTAGATTATACAAATACAATGTGTTTACTGTGCGCTCAACAGTAGATTCTGAACTAAAAGATATGGGAGACCAAAGGACATATATTTCAGAAGGTAAAATCCGACACTGAAAGCCAAAATTGGCGGCACCCGTGAAGTAACTGCATCTCGGAGATCGATTTTGGCTCCTTTTTAAAGTGAATCACAAGCGTTGGTATTTGAAGTTCTCATTGCCGATTAATATTGATGTTATAATATTCTGGAATGTAAAGTTATTTGTTTTCTTAGGTAGGCGTCAACGTTTCGGAGGAACCTTCTGCCTTCATCCACATGTAGAAGATTAATTTTCTACCCTGAAGTTGGATCTAGCAACAATTAATTTCAGATTACCTCCAAAATTGGCCCACACAATTAGCTTGAATGCACAAAATATAATTTACATTGTCTTTTTTATTTGTTGGGTTTATGACATAATATGGTCTGGCATAAACCGACAAAAGCCTCCATGTTGTGGAAAACATTGGTAACTACTTCCCAGACAACACGGCGTCGTGACTCACAAGACCGTGATATACAGTTTCACAGCCACCAAAGCCTCTTGCGCTTACTAGTATGGACATTAAGGAGATAATATTAAAATGTTACAGTGTACCCATGCCCGTCCTGTAATTCAGTTTCTCGATAATTGTTTACATGTTGCCGTGCATATTCGGTAACTTTAGATCCGAAAGTCGTTGTGAGAAGATCAAGACAATGTCAATTACATGGAAGTGACGACTACAAAAGAACGCCCTTATTCTGTTTGAAATAATTTTTCCGACGAACATTTTCGAAGGACGGTCGGAACGCCATCAGAACCTTATCGGCATAGTCACCGGTTGAATTTGATCCACGGTGAGTGTGTGTTACATTTGAAATAGAACGATCATTTTCACATGGTCAATTGTCTTATGCCAGTATGTATATAAAGTTTTGTTATTTATTTAGTAGCAATCCTAGGAGACGATGTTGAGTTCATTTTATTAAAATATCTGGTGATTTCTTTGTCGCTGTTGGTAACGTAATGCACTGAACCTCTGTCACAGACAACTTTCTTAAGTTATGTCATCGTTGCTCTTGGCGCTGTGGTGTTCGGAACAAGAAACATTCGTAACCAAGCAGGAACATCGTCTTAATATTGCTATTTCAATACTGACATGTAAACTGTTTATTAATATCATAAAAACAAATTATAATGTAATAGTGTATTGAAACTATTATTTTGTAGAGTAATTAGTGCGCAGACATTTTCGTATACTGGAAAACCGCCGGCGGGGAGTAAGGTAATTTCTCGGAACAGCCATAAATTGTAGTTCCGATCTAAGCCTGTTCGTGTTGCGTGCAGGGAAAGTGGAAGGCTGCATATGTGTGTGTGCGTGTGTACTGGTAGTATATAGTATTGGTAAGTTGATATGTTACCTCATTCGTAATTATGACCTTGTGGGTGGTAGTAGTTAAGTGATTACAAGATTTTTGTGCCGCAAGTGCCAGTGACGGTCTCCTTGTAAATAAATCGTACGAAAAGTGACACACTGAAATAGGGGTGTGTCCCCAAGGGAATTTTGGCTTACATTCTTGAAGCTCCTACTTTAAATATTATTAGATTTGCACCGTACGATAGTGAAAACTGACATTCCTTCGTCAGTTTGTTTGATCGTAACGAGCGGTGGTTCATTATCATGTTCATTGGTGGTAGTGAAGCACATTTTAGGCGCCATTTGCATGCATGCCGTACGGAGGGAGATTCGGATTCGGTGTGTTACATTGGCTCCTCACACCTTAATACATTGGTGAGCAGTTGTATAGTAAGTTGTTCTGACGAGTTTAGTATCAGGAGGTATTTGTTTTTAATCCCATAAATTGCCTTAGTTGTAATGAAATTGTGATTTCGGCGGCTATTGTCAAACGACATGCTGTTGTGTTCCTCCTCTGTTGCTGTTCCATAAAGCAGTCGCCATCCCTAGTAGGAATCTAGCAGAAGCGGCATTATGGGGGTGGCTCGGTTCAGTGTTGATCAGTGTCGTTCAGCATTTGCGAGTTGTGTTTCGAATTGCTGGGCGTAACGTTAGTGTGTGGTGTAGTGGTATGACAGTGGGTAGGAGTAGTGTCAATTAGTGAACAATTGTAGTGCTGCATTACATGTAGACCGTTAAGCCCGAAGCACAAACTTTAAAATGCCTCGTATCAGTTGAGCAACAAAATTTATCTTGGTCCTATCTGTGTAGCAGTGACTTGTGGTTTCATTATAGTCTCAAGGAGTTCGTCATATACCCAGCGGTAAGCACGCATTTATAGCCCACAATTTAGGTATTCGTAATGAAGCCGGCGGCCCCCATACACATTTTGTTCAGAATTTGTATGACCTTTTCTTTTTTCCTCCCACTATTTTCAACCAAGGGTTCTGTACGTATCTTTGTACTGTGTTGGGTTATAGCTTCTCAGAGCGGTTGATATGACTAGTATAATCGTTTCGACGAAACAGTTCAGTTTTTTCGTGACTTACAAAATTAAAAACAAATTTAACTGCTGCTGCCTAAATCTTGTCCTACCGTATGGGACTTGTATATGAAAGTCATTAGTTCAAAAAATGTCGCAGTACTTCACTGCAGTAATAATAAACTAAGTTAAAAGTGTAGGTCTGAAATACCCGTAACCGGAGGCGAAACGCCCAGATTTCGTAAACGGCTGCATGGGCAAAACTATCACAAACTGATGTGAACGCCTAACGAGATGCAGTTTTGAGTACGGGACCAGTGCACCATATTTATTTTTTAGTGTTGTGATATAGATGAAGCAGCTTTCCAGAGCAGCGTATTTCACTCCGGAGTAAATTTATATGGCACATGTACGAGTGTAGAAATTAGGAGACTGTTGATTTCATATCACGCCCAAGCAAGTCGTAACCGAACCCATCGCAGCCTTGCAAGGAAAGGAACTGCACACATCAGAACTTAGCGTTACTTTATGAACTGAGCTGAGGAAGACTAGATTTCGGAATAGTCATTTCCATTTACAGGTGGCTTCATAGTGTGACACATCCACCCGTGAATCTGTGAACATGTACCAGTACTTATTATTGGGAGGGTTCAGACAGTTGTAGTAACTTAGGGCATAAGTTGAGGGAGAATATCGTTTCTAGTAAATTGCATACAGCTCGATCGGTTTGGTTGATCTGACAACAGATCCCCCCTACCCGACGAACTGTGTTGTACGAGCTTTCATTTTGAAGTTGACTACACCGTCTCGGGACATGATGTCATCGACATTCCGGGGCGTAAGTTACGCAAGCAGCGTGGGCCAATTTGTGAATAGCAGTAGAATGCATAAGTTTTTTTATACTTTTGGATATACAGTATAGTGTTAACTGAATGTACCATTTTCGAATCAAGAATTTTGTCGTGAGTGTGTTTACGATTTTCATTCCGTTTCGAGGTCAGAAAGCGGCTCCTTCCGAGGGAATTGCGTGCGTTCGCTTGGACGATGGAAACAGGAGCTTTTAAAAATATTAATTAGTTGAACGTGCCTTAAACGGCTTCAGACTTTAGCTGATATTTTTAGAAACTTTTGTATAAGTCGTTATAAATTTGTTCTCTTTTAATGTAAGGTAAAGTCCCTGTGCTTAACTAATTAAGCACTACACCATGAAGGCGTATGGAGTAGTGACTGTATAGATACACATTTTCTTGACCTCGCCTCTAGCTGGAGGTGGCCGCTTTGTTCCTATGGAGGGACCCTCCTGTACCCACTGGATAGGAGGCTCGGTGGACATCAGAGTCGGTCTGGAAGACGTGAAAATTCTTGACCCTACCGGGACTCGAACTCCGACCCCTTCGGTCGTCTAGCACGTAACCAGTAGCTATCCTGGCTCCAGTTTGTTCATGTTACAGAGGAAAATTTATTGTAGATCGACAGTAATAAAACCATGAATATACATTTATTATTGTTGGAGTGAATTTAAATTTAATTTATTGTTGTAGGGCTATTCAAAAAAGTCGACAATACCAACTAGCGCCCCCCCATCCCCTTGTCTGAAAGAAGGAAGCTGTATTAAAGACGCCAGCTGATACCCATCGCCAGCAAAGTATTATGTACAAACCTGGATTCTCAAATTATGCAGCAACAAAATACAGAAACAGACCAAATGCGGCGTTATATTTGAGAATTAAACGTTACAACACAAAATAAATATAAAAGAGAAAAACTGCTGTTTGCATTGAAAATTACAGATATGTGGCGTATTAGTATTTGATCCCATTTTTCATATACATTAAATGTAAATTTTATGCATGAATGCAATCAGACATCTTTGGAGATTATATCCATGTTTAAACTTTTTTTTTTAGTATTCTTAACTGTGACCTAGTTTTTAACTTCACATAGAACTTTATATACTACACAGTCCGTCAACAATGCAACAAATTGTTCCTTTTAGATTTAATTTAAGTGAACTACAGCGTGTGCTATTTTAGCGCCTAACAATTGACTACGAGTATGAAGTTTTAAATCATGAAGCGTGCAGTCGCATATACGACGAATGGAGAATATTAGTGCAGTGTAGCAGATTTAGCATAGTAAGACACCAGAAGATGGCCATTTGTCGAAAGTGAAAGTGTAAGAGAGAAGGAACAGTTGTTGCATTGTTGACGGACCGTGTAGTACGTAAACAGTTTTAGGTATAGTAATGCAACAGGATGCTTAAATACAGGTTTTTTAACTTCATATATAAGAATTTTGATACCGGTTTCATAAGAATGTTTCAAGTGGTCATATTGAATCGTGAATGTCGTGTTGTGAACTGTACCTGTACTTAACTGTGCATTGTGGGGGTGTGGCCATGGTAGCTGCATGCAAAAGCCCAGATCTCTTTTTCATTTCTGACGCCCTCACTAACTGAGATTATATGTAGGATGGAATGGTATAATGTGATTGGCGGATAGTGAGCTCGGTAAGATTCAGAAAGTAGCAGTCGTGGGCTAATTTGATGTATGTAATGTGTCTCGAGGGACTGAAAAAAACCACGAAAGCCGTATGATAACCGATCTCAGGGCCGATATTTTAACCCAAGACCTCCATAATACAAGGAACTGGTATTGTCCAGTCGACCAACACGCTTGGTATGTAAGGCCTGAATGCAGTCAGGTTTTGTTTGGTGTGTAGTGCACAGCTAAATAGGGCAAAGAAATTTCGTCGTGACAATGCATTGCAGCCTTCCGTGAAACCAGAAGATTGTGTCTGAAAATGATGATTATGATGCTTTTAAAACTTTTGAATTGCACGTGTAGAATGTTTCACAACGAAATGTGCACCTCTGTTAGATGGTTCATGTTGTCCTGTCCTAGGCAGTTGGAGCCGTTTTACGTCATTGTCTTGTAAGCAGCAATAGAGTATCGAATGATATTCAGTTTGTGAAGATTTACCGCCGGTGAGTAGCGAGGTGAAACTGGAACCCGAGCTTGTGTTGGTGTGTGAATTTACGTAATGTTGCACCACACTTTCGTGGTGAGTTTGAACCGATAAATAATAGACCTACGTTAATTTGAGACTTGTAGAATACAAGATTTGAAATTATTTCAGTTTGTTCATGTTTACTGTGTAATTTCTTGAGGGCTATTACCTCCACTTAACAGTATTATTCTCTTGGCGTGACGCTTAATGACAAGAGGTAAATTTAACAGTGGTTACAGGATGTACCACCTGCTCTGCATTTTGTTCACGCAGTGTTTTTCATGCGATTTTCAGAATGAACAGCGATTATTTCCCGAAGGATCATTAGCCGGTTGTCATTTGTAATGGAGACGCATTGTTTTTGTGAGGTAACGGTAAAGCTATTCCTGTAACAGGCCGTGGAGGCCCATAGGGTTTTGAGACGTCGAGGCTCCCACATTTTCTAGACAATCGGCTCGCAGTTGGCGGTGAGATTGTCAGCCTTACGCGCCGGCCACTTTTTACCCCCCCTCCCCGTATATATAGTATATATACACACGTAAGTTTGAAATCAAACACCTAGAAGCCAGGAGGAAAGAGACCGCAAGGAATACCTAGACGTAGGTGGGATTAAAATGTGTCGTAGAGAGATAGGATGGGGTGGTGTGGACCGGATTGATTTGGCTCAGGACAAGGACCTGTAATGAACTTTCGGGTACCATAAAATGTTGAGGAATTCTTGAGTAGCTGAGCGACTGGCGGCTTCTTAAGGACTGAGCTCAGTGGAGTTAAGAGTTTCGTCTGATTCTCGTAATACTCGTAAACGACGGCAATTTTCTTGAACAATTTAATTATTTGATCTTTGTAATGGAGACATCGTGATTTCTGTGAGGTACGAACTAAATCTTATATAGATGAATATCATGATTCGAAGGAGTAAGAAGTCATCTGTGGAACGTCCCCATGACAGTTTAACCGTAACGAGTTCACGATGTTTCACAACAAAGCAATTGAGAGGTGTTCTGTTGTCCCAAAAGTTTGCTTTGAAGTAGCAGAGTTCTTGCTATAGCCAACCAAGAATTGTATGATTGAAGTAGAGAAAAAGTTTGTACCAGTGTAATTGTACTAATGAGATGGTTGTGAAAATAACTGTTGTAGGCGATTTATTATCGTTATTGTGGTCTGGTTTTTGTGTGTAGCTTTTGTTTTTGTTCTGTGCAATACCCGTAACTGCTTAGTTCTACCATTGCATTGCTGGATATAAAGACACTGGCATGCGAAACGTTTAATTAATCGTTGTATTTAACCGGAATTGGTGGAGGCGTTAGCAATGACGTGTTGTTTTGTGGTTTCACTCGCCAGAATTTGTATCCTATATGCAGTCATTATTTTGGAGGTATAAGCATAATGACGTCATTATCTTTCTTTACTGGCAGTCACACTTGTCTTCTTAATGACCTTTATTCACATGATACTACACTTAATGAAAATTATCTGCAGGGAGATGATAACGGGGGAGTTTTGATCTTGGAGTGCTAATTAATTGCATATAAAGTAGAACGTAAGGCCGCGCCATAGCTCAAGCGGTTAGTCGCTAGCTTCCCACCTCGGCGGCCCGGGTTTGGTCAAGTGGGATTTGAGGTGGACAAAGTGACGCTGGGGCGGGTCTCCTCCGAGTACTTCGGTTTCCCATGCCAATCTTCGTTCCACCACATTCTCCATCATAATCACCGGGGGCAGGTTACAATAGGCCAATCAATGGCCGCCGTGCCGAGTGGACCCAGTTGGACTCCACCCCCACAAAGCGATTTAAAAAAAAATAAGTAGAACGTTGGCGTCGGCCAGGTGTTTTCTATCACTATATTGGACTTATTGGAAAACCGCGTGAAAATGTTGAACTTTTTCGTATCTTTTGGAAGATACTGGCCATTTTCCTCTTGAACGGATTTAGGTTATAGTGAAAAAAGTAAAACTTCTTGAACTACGAACTTATGTATTAATTTATGTTGGGTTACGTTTGACTTGATAATAAAGGCAAAAAGAAAAGTTGCACCTGTGGTAAATCAATAAAGCGACAGGTCATGAAGACGCGTGGGGAAGAGTGGAGATATAGCTCCATTCATTCTTAACGTTGGCACTAGATGGAAATGATTGGTCAGCTTCAAGACACAGCCGCACAGTATTAAAATGTATTTTAGATAGGATGGGATTGTATGGATTGGATTGATCTGGCTCGGGATAGGGACCAGTGAAGGGCTAATGAACACGGTAATGAAACTTCGGGTTCCATAAAATGCTGGGAAATTCTTGAGTAGTTGCAGAATTGGCGGCTCCTCCAGAAGGGCTCAGCTCCATGAGTAAGTAAGATTGTCACAAGTGACTTAAGTCACAGGGATGGTAAACCTCTGTTGGTGGACATTTTTAGACATTTCATCTGTTGCTGGCATGTGTGTGATATTTCATATTTCAGAATAAGATAATACGACTGCTTGATAGTATTAGGGGCCGATGTGCAGAGAACCATGGAATGCAGAGAAAGAATTACGACTTGGTGAATTGACTCCATGTGTTAATAAGTTAAAGGCAGAACTCTAATGCAGGATTTGGGGTTCTCGTTGCTGTGGTTATGAAGAAATATGCTTTGTGGGAAATAATGCTGTGTAATCCGTTGAAAGTTAACCGACGTTTCGGAACACCGTGTCTCCATTTTCAGGATTGAATACGAAGCGAAGCAAGAAACGAGCATGAATCAGTCAGTAAAGACCACGTGACTTTTAATCAGAGAACAAAGGCGAACCAGTAGGAGAGGAGTGATTTTGGTTTTGCCCTTAGAAGGGCAGGTTGTGCAGATGTAGGAACACGAGAGGGGGCCTGGAATCAAGATTTTGTTTACGTTCAGTAAAGTAGATCTTGAAATAGGTTAATCTTTAAATGTGTACGTACTTCTACTCCGTTGCTTGCCTGTGTGCTTGGAATACTCTTTGGCCCTGAAGGTGGAGGTGGTACTTTGCTCTGAAACATCAGTAAGCCTCTACCATACCACATGGGGTCACCTGCCAGAAGATGGCGGGCTCCACTCTTCAACTTATTTAGATTTCCAATACATAAAGTCGGTTTCGTGATGTTGCCATTTTTGTATTTTGAAAACAAGAAGCCAACAGACGGAAAATGTTTGCATATACGCCTAAGTTGCCTCCAAACGAAATATTTGGGGCGAATTTGAATCTGCAGTGATGTAGCGGTTCTCATCTGGCCGAAAGGAAGTGGTCTGAGAGTTATTCACCATAGGAAAGAGCGACTTGCAACAGAAGTATCCCATTTCGGGATAGCTCAGTAGGTATAGTGATGGACTACAGGGTTCTTTTCTCCACAGCGTCCAAACCGGCTGGACCCATCCAACCTCATATCCACTGGGCGCCGGCGGCGTAGTGCTGACCACTCCGCCTAGTGCCCAGGTCAAGAATAGCGGAGCTATACCTTCACTCCTCGATACATCTTTATGGCGTGGTGCTTAATTAAGCCCAGGAACAACTCTCTCTTTATGAGCCTTCAGACACTCAGTTACTGGTTAAAGTAAGGTGTCCATGTGCTTAATTAAGCATTACGCCATGAAGACGTATGGCGGAGTACATGTATAGATCCACGTCTTCTTGACCTCGACATTAGCAGCTTCACGCCCGTCCACTTTACCCCCGGTACCCATTGGGCAGGTGGCTGTGTGGGCCTCAGAACCGGTCTGGACGACGTTGAGAGGAGAAAATTCTTGTCTCTAGCACGACCCCTCGGCCATCCAGCTCGTAGACAGTCGCAATACCGACTGCGCTTTCCCGGCTCTAGGAGGAATTGAAACAAGCGCGAAGGTTGGTTTACCACATGAACTTTCCTTAAAATGGACACATTCAAGCATCAGTTAGCGACTCACGGTTCTTCCATTTTGTAAGGGTAGAAGTTGCCGTATATTGAAGCCCAGTCCCCTGCATTCGTCACGCTTGGCGTCACTTCTACAGTGGCTTCATTGAGGCACCCTCATGTTGTGAAGAAGCGGCCAATAGCTGACCAGTTGAGTCCTATTAAGAGAATACATCTATGAAATAAACTGTTTTATTATCCGTGAAATGAGGAGTTGAGGAAGCGGCTGCTGATAGCAGGAGGAACGCATCCCTCTGTGGTGTAATATGTGCAGATCGCTGCACGACCACGCCCTGAACTTGCATTAACTTCTTTAGCTACCGAAGTTCCATGGGTGATTTATGTTAGCCTGTAAAGAAGTGTGAGAAGCAACATTTTGAATTTAGCTATTTCTGTTTTTTTTTTTTATAGCGTTTAATAACGTAAGATCCGCGATAGCTCAGTGTAGCAACGGGCTACGGACTGGATAGCCAAGGTTCGATTTCCTGCAGGGTCAGGAGTTTTTTTTTTCTCTACACCACCTCCAGACCGGCTCTAAGTCACATTAAGTTGCTATCCAATGGGTACCGGTGACAGCTCTCTTGAGGGTAAAGCGACCGGTGTGTGAAGCTGACCAGGCTCCATTCTGTGTCGAGGCAAAGAATGTGGCACTGTACCCCCACTCCCCCTGTGCCATCACAGCTCAATACTTAATTACATAACGAAGTACGAGGGATAATTGTACCTTTGTGCAATTGTATTAGGTTTGAAACGTTTTGTGTATTCGGCAGGTTCCAACCGAAAGGATCCTCAGTACCGTTTGAAACGTTTCGTGGCGGTAAATGCCATTGAAACGGTTGGGTGAGGACGGCGTTTATACGTTGACTTGTTAACGCTTGCCGAGTGTTTAAGTTTTACGATGTTGGTGTCAGGTGTGTGTGTGTGTGTGTGTGTATATATATAAAACCGTGTTACAGCAGTCGCGTGTCATTCCCTTCTACTCGGCCGTCGCTTGGAACGTCTTCGCCATTGCAATAATTCTCTTCTTTTTTCTTACCGTTAACTACACTTACCTCGTCTTTGCCTTTGGTTTTCACTTTCCATTGTGCAGTTCTTGCCATTTGTGATTTTCCTTTCATTATGTCAGGTTGACAAAAGATACAAGTCACAAAATTGTATAGTCTCCACACTGCGTCTAAGCCAGACGCTTCTTGTATTCTGTGTATTCGTTGGATAGGAGAATAGGCGGGCCCCAGTGCCGGTGCGGACAGGATGGCGAAAGGAAAATTCATGGCCCTTCGAAGACTAGACCTCCCGGTCGTATGGTAACTTACTGTTGTGTGTGCCTCTGTATCAAGGAGTATGTGAGGCAGAGATAGGAGAGCATCCTATGCACAGTAGGAGCATTCTCATATGGCATATATGCCTACGTACTAAAGCGCTCATAACAAGAATTAACTATCAGTTGAGAATTGCATAATTTGCAGCAGTAGTACTGAATAGTTTGAGCCAGAGAACTTCTTCAGTACAGCACCGAAGATAATATCTCCGAAAGTTGTGTGGAGATACCTAGTTCCAGTAGCCAAATTGGACACAGATTTTTTTTTTTTAGTTTCCGGAAGGCTGGGTTTCGATTCCCGACGGAACTCCCGAGCGTCCAGACCGGCTCTGGGCCCCACCCAGCCTCTTATTTAATGGGTACCGGGCGTGAAGCTGACAACTCGCCTCCGTCTGTTGCCGAGGTCAAGAGTGGTGGAACTATACCTCCATTCCCCTGTATGTCTTCACGGCATAGTGCTTAGTTAAGTAATTAATTAAGCACAGTTACAACTTTACCGTGCCTTCCTTCAAGGACAATAAATAGGTGTGAGATCACCTGTGTCCCCATTTAACATGTAAACCACATGATCGATTGTCACGAAACCATGGATTAACGTTATGCTCCTGGGGGCACCTCTGCTTGTACCCAGTACGGGTTTGAGAGGTGGAAATGCCTCTAGTGTAAGGTCTCGAAGTGATGTATGGTGGTACATTCTCGAAGAATGTGCTACTTTTGGTAACGTAATTCTTTTTCAGGGTGTAAAACAAGTATATGGCCTCCATGGGAATGTTCACACACATCTTGCAGTTAGACAATTGTAAGTTAATGGACGGTTGCACCTGGGAGTATGCAATCATGGCCACGGCAGAGTTTCTTATGAATGCGTAGGTTATTTAGGAAATGCAAATGGTCAGTAAATCCAGTATTCGATCCATACCCCGTCTATAATCATAACCCCTAAATCGTGACAGTATGAATTAGACAGTTTCATTGGATTGAAAACGTTGCATTTGTGGTAACCAGTAATTGCCTTTATGAGCATATCGTTGCATAGTCAGTGACTCAGAAAAAGCGTTTGCAGTAAAACGTCCAAATGTTAACTAATTTTACATACGAGAAGGAACTTGTAAGGAATTGTATACAAACGCCTAAGAACTCGGTGTTTTTACTTGCGGGTTTAATATTCGTATCCCTTGGGAAAAATAATATTAGTTATAAATCCAGCCCGAAACCTTGGCGTACACTGGTACATAAGACTTCATTACATTACCTTCGTCCATCAGGATGCGCAAACCCCCCGTCATGTTAAATATTGCATTCAGGCTCCATTGCTTTGTGTACTTCCTACAGTTAAAGACGGAGAAAAGTTATACAGAAGCTTCCATGTATATTTGAATTTTGTTAACACGTCCTTTGCTTATTCTGTTGAAAAATGTAGGTGATTTACATGGGTTTGACTCCTTTAAACATTTTGACAAATTGTAATTTTGGTATAAAGCAAATCCCATAGAATGTTTCACGTAATTTCTCTTAGTATGCGGTATGGGAGTCGATCCCAGTGGCCGCGCGGTCCAAGGCATGAACCGTCTTCGCCCACTCGAACACTGCGATCGTGGGTTCGAATGACACTCGAGGCGTGGGTGGCTGTCTGCGGTAGCGGCCTTGCGACGGGCTGATTCCCCGCCCAAGGAGCCCTACCGACTGTATAGGATTAAGAAACTGAAAAAGCGGCCTAGATCCGAAGGTTTTTAGAACCATAAGACAAAAAAAAAAGCTGTATTGGCACGAGACAATATTAAGTTGGAAAGAGGAAAATTGTGTTTAAACCGATGGATTGTCATCATCGGCATTAAAATATTTGCCCTCGTTCATTACAGAGCGGTTCCAGTTGGCGTAATTTGATCACTTTTCGTTTGCACTTGAATGCCACGTTTTGAGTGGTTTGAGTTGAGACCGTTTAACTGTTTAACCACTTCCCCGTTGAAGCGTAACTGATACGACTTAACGTACATATTACATAAAGTGAGCCATTTCAAGAAGAAACTGGATCTCGTTTGAAACCTCCCTCACTGTTTACGTAAAGCATCAGTTGGAGAATCTTTTTTTTATTCCTGTAATTGATTGGGCTCAAGCCTGTGTCCACAACTTGACCATTTTTTTTAATTGTGTCCCCTTATTTCTGTGTTCCTTTGGTTTGTAACATTGTGTTCGACAGTCATTGTATGCTTTATTTGATTAGCCATTCTTCTCCGTGATCATTGTCTGCTCATTATTAAATAAATATTTAGCGTATCTTCATCTTTATGTTTGCCTTTATATACATCCCGAATCACTTTCGAAGTTTCATTACTCCTGCTTGAATTTCATTAATAATCTTGTTCCTGACCCTAGTTCCACTTCGCACAAACACGAAGGAATTGCCGTAACTTTTTATAACTCAGCGACCCGGGTTCGATCCTAGGTCTGGTCAAGTGGGATTTGTGGTGGACTAAGTGGCGCTGGGGCAGGTTTTCTCCGAGTACTTCGGTTGCCCCTGCCAATCTTCATTCCACCAATTGCTCCACAATCACCCTCACCTATCATCTGGGGCTGGTACAATAGGCCAGAAGTAGCCGCAGTACAAGGGACTTAGTCCCACCCCACTAGCAATAAAAAAAACCTATATAAACAGTTGAGAATAGTGAGGGAGAATGTTTCCCCTCTGTGATCATTGGGGTGGGACTCTTGTGGTGTCACCTTGCATTTTTGAAAACCGTTACTACCTGTACCTGCTGAGTTCCTCTCCATTGTAAATGTCTAGCCATTGTGCATTTTTGCCACTGGTATTTCCGCACTGGTCCAGGAGTTCGAGTAGAATGGGGGAATGCCTAGATAAGTTATTTCGGACTTTGAAGATGGTAGCAGCTTATGGCGTCATGCCAACCCGCCTCCATCGCAGTACACAGTGTCGTTTCCGTATATGAAAACCGAAGTCGCATGCTCAACACAGTACTTGTGTATAGTGATTTATATATCGGCAGATTGAGGCTACTGCAGTGTTCGGTAAACAAATGAATACGTATATATATATTCGATAACTGTGTTGTGTCGCTCAATGAGGTGTGGAGTTCAACTGGGTCCACTCGGCACGTCGGCCACTGATTGGCCTATTGTAGCCTGCCCCGGGTGATTACGATAGTGGAGAATTTGGTGGAATGAAGATTGGCAGGGGAAACCGAAGTACTCGGAGAAAACCGAAGTACTCAGAGAAAACACGCCCCAGCGCCACTTTGTCCACCACAAATCCCACTTGACCATACCCGGGATCGAACCCGGGCCGCCGTGGTGGGAAGCCAGCGACTAACCGGTTGAGCTATGGCGCGGCCTAAATTTGTTGGTTAATGAAAAGTAACAGACTTCTGGGATATTATGGCGTTTAGTCTGGTAGATGTTTACTGGCATTTAGGAGGATTGTACTACCGCCGTCTTCAGCGTCGAGGATTAACCGTAATAGGCAGTAAACAATTCGACTCCACGGATACCGGTAATTATTCTTCTGAGACATCATTGAACATCTGTCTTATGAAGAAAGCAGTCTGCTTTTACCGGTTCTCACGGTCTCTTCGCTTGCGGATTTCTTCTATTTTTCCTTCTACCCTGAAGATGGAGGCGATAATTTCATCCGAAACGTCGGTTAACACATATACAAGGTGCCAAATCTCAGAAGACTGCTTTCTTCATAGTCACCGCCGTGAAAGCCTCAAATCTTATATCTGTCTTATGGTCTGGTATTTGTGACCGTATTTGCGGGGTTTGGTTAAGTCTTGTGGGGGCAAGTGCTGCAACTCCATAGGTCGTTTTATTTCACTACGAGGCAATTCGGCGTAACATCCCAGAAGCTACTCTTAATAGTCATCGCCATGAGAACTAGAAACGTCACATGTTTGTTTTTTACCGAGCAAGCTGGAGTAGTTGTAATGCTCTAGGCTTCTAGGCATATTCGAAGGGTCCTTCTAATTCAGCCGGGACTCCACCTATGCTGACTTAGGTTTTCTTGGTTTTGCTCATTATCTCCAGTTAAATACCTCGATGATATCATAAAATGTGGTACAGCGAATTTATTTCACATCGTAGGATTTCAGGTTTTCACGCCGGTGGTTATCTATCCGGGATAAAACGCTGTGTGGTCAGTTGAAAGTCAGTTGACTTTTCAGAGGAACATGTCGCCTCAATCTTCAGGGTCGAAGAATAAGCCAAGCAAGCAACTAGCGTGGAAACAGGTGGCAAACAGCCATCGGTTTGCCGACATTTCGTATTGTGCAGTAAACAGGAAGGAAATGTAAGACAGCAAGTCAGTTCCTGTTGGCGCGCCCGCAGGAAAGAATGAACGGCCAGTACCCATTGGCTCACACACAACCGAGCGCACCAGTAGGGGACAAGAACAGGATAAGAAGCCTGGCTAAGTAAAGGACCGTTTTCAGCTGGTCACGCTGGTTTCTTGGATTATTCTTCAACTCTGAAGATTGAGGCGATATGTTCTTCCGAAACGTCGGTTGACTTTCAGCGGGCTGCACAGCGTTATACCCCAGAAGACATTACTTCTACATTTCTTTACGATGCTCTGAGCAGCGTAGACTGTACAAAGCCGAGTGGTCAGGATTCATCATTAATTAATCCTACCATTCACCATTGTGCTCGTATAGTCTGAGCTCCTGAGAGCAGCGTATAAGAAACACAGATGTGTTGGTTGTTTTGCGTCACATGACAGCATTTAATTGGCTAGCGAAGGAACAGATAAATACATAGTAACAGGCTGTTAAATTCTTCGTTCCAGATTATTATTATTATTATTATACACTGTCCCTCTTCTAGGTGCGCCCTTGCTACCAACGTGGTGGTTATCCAACTCGACATATTTGCAGACGGAGCGGTTTCTCTGAATCATATTTT
>NW_019736399.1:1073096-1148128 GCF_002891405.2 Cryptotermes secundus
AAAGTCAAGAAGGATGAGGTGGGCAGGGCATGTAGAACGAATGGGGGAGACGAATGCATGTAGGATATTGGTGTGAAAGCCAAAAGGAAAGAGACCACTGGGACAATACTAAAATGGATCTTAGAGAGATAGGATGGTATGGTATTGATTGGACTGATCTGGCTCAGGATAGGAACCAGTGGAAGGCTTTTGTGGACACGGTAATGAACCTTCGGGTTCCATAAAATGCTGGGAAATTCTTGAGCAGCTGCAGAATTTGCGGCTCCTCCAGAAGGTTCAGCTCCATGAGTATTATTATTATTATTGTTATTGTCCTTGCGGCTGTTGACTCGGCACATAAATAACAAAGGAATTGAATTATTATTATTAGTGGGGTGAGACTGAGTCCACTT
The DNA here is from genome assembly GCF_002891405.2 of Cryptotermes secundus. Lineage (NCBI taxonomy): Eukaryota > Metazoa > Arthropoda > Insecta > Blattodea > Kalotermitidae > Cryptotermes > Cryptotermes secundus. Next base: position 1,073,489 of record NW_019736399.1, read on the forward strand.
GGTATTGCGACCACTGCTGGTCTACTATACCGGACCCAGATAAGAGATGATGATGATTGTGGAACAGTTGGTGGAATGAAGATTGGCAGAGGAAACCGAAGTACTCGGAGGAAACGAGCCCCAGCGCCACTCTGTCCACCACCTCACTTCACCTCACATTCAGAATTCCTCGGCACTGGACAGAAAATTGTTCCGTCGAGCGGAAATTAACCACATGCTTCAATATCGTGGGTAGAGAGCTAAGAAATTGTTGTCAGGATTGTAAAATTCGGAAGGGCATCGCACAACCCATCCGAGCACATCGTTTTGTTCGCGGACTTACGGTTCACCTACCCAGGTTTATTGAATTGTGCTGTAAAGTAACGGCACCACTGCCCGGAGCCGGGCTCTGCAGTGAGAAGCATCTGTGTGTAGCGGGTAGCCTGTATGAATTTATTATGGCCTTATTGGAGGTATAAAAGGTAAGGTTGTCTCCGTGCTTAAGTAGGCATTTCGCTTTGAAGACTAGTGGGGAGTGGAGGTAGAAATCCACTATTCTTGCCCCGGCGATAGATGGAGGTGAATGGTTAGCTTTACTCCCTTTACCCATTGAATGGGGGGGGGGATAGCGTAGTCGATATAGCGACTGGCTACATGCTGGACGACCGAGGGGTCGGAGTTCGAATGTCGGTAAGGTCAAGAATTTTCTCTTCTCCACGTCCTCCAGACCGGCTTTGGGACCCACCCATCCTCCTATCCAATTGGTACTGTGTGCTCTTTCCCACGGGGTAAAGCTGCAGGGACGTTACGCTGACCACTCACCTCCATCTGGTTCCGGGATCAAGAAAATGTACATATATACATCCACTTCTTCCTGCGTCTTCGTGGCGTAGTGCTTAATTAGTTAAGCACAAGGACAACTTTAACTTACCCGTCGAATAGGAGGCCGGATGGCCCCAAGAGCCAGTCTTGAACGCTGTGGAGAAGAGAAAAATGTGTTCCCCCCTGTGGGGAGTCGAACCCCTGCCGTCCAGCCCGTAACCCGTCGCTGTACCGACTGAGCTAACACGGAACCTGCATTGGCGGTGTTTAGATTGGATTTCCAGTGAAAATTATGATACTGCCGTGAAGAAATTTTGTTCTTGCTATCCTGTCATTTACCGAAACGTTTCTATGGTTACCACGTTTCAGACTGCAGAAGACAACGTGACGTAGTGGATTGAGTTCGATATACACCACTGTGACAGGGTAGCATTTTTACATGTATTTGGGGGGACTTTTTGGGTGGGTTTTCAGCCCATTGCATGGTCTACATGGGGGAAAGGGTGGAAATGTATCCACGCCCATAGCGGGTTTCGAACGTACTATCCCAGTGTTCGGCGGGAAGCAGTACATGTCTTAGGCGCGTCCACATTACTCGTGCTTGTGTAACTCGCTATACTCGCGATTAATGTGGACGATATTACAAGTCACGAGACAAGCAAATTTAAAATTTTTAATACAGAAACTGTAGCCCATAAATTAAAATACGACTACAGCCTATACACACTACGAATAAATATACGGATCCTCACGCGCCGAAGCCTGGCGAGCAACTAAAGTAGTGTGGACGAAGATTTACGAGCACTTAGACCGGAGGCAACTTTATTCAGTTTGCCAATATTTTCCTCTTAGATGAATTCATATCGCAAGTTTGCATTGGCCACCCCATAACGTTGGGCGGTATGAGGGGGGGGGGTGGAGCAAGCGAAGTAGACAGGTTAATTTTTTTAAGAGATTTATAAACGGTATTCCTTAGCTGACGTCTGGGGTTTAAATATTAACCTTGAAAAACATAAGTTTTGAATTACGATAACACGCTGAAAAAGGAATTATGTAAAGTCAATAAAATTGGACTGATAAGGAGGTTTTGAACGGAAAAGGCCAATGAATGGTAACCCTTAAGCATGTGATGATAACACATGTTGATTGCATTTCTACAGCAAATACAGATCTATAAACAGCTCATTATCAGAGGAGATGCAAAATTTTTTATAGTCCTGTCCGATGGTAAGTATAATTTTGTGGCGTTGGCTGCATTGTGTAGGTTAAATTTGCAGTTCATTTGTGTAAACTGTGGATTTTGCTGCTGGGTATAACGTAGACGAAATGCGAATGCGTCACGATTGGCATGTTAACTAACAAACAGTCATTTGAGTACACTCACCAGCCACTGGTTCGTCATGAAGTAACAGATTTGAAGCCTTACAACTGTAGGGCCATTTTGTTGGAAGAGGGACCAAAAAAAAAAAGAACATTTCGGAACATTTTCAGTAGTTTTAATCTGCAATTGTATATCTATAACGAAATGTATTTCTGGTTAAGTTGACGTCAAATCTAAAATCACTATCACGATTTTTTTTTGCTCTTTGTAAAATTTCAGTTTTAGGATAGTTGTTTTTCAACCCACGAATCAGAACTTCTATCTGATAACGTGAGTGAACATTCCCTCACTACATAAAGTTACAGTATATAGTTAATTGTGGGTTAATTTTAGGGTTTGCGTGTGTATTTTGCGGAAAACTTGACGGCGGAAATTAGAATGACTACGATTAGTCCGGAAACTGCGAGAAAGGTGACGGGGAACCAGTGGCGGTGAGACGCACACATACGCACAATGGGTCACGCCACGTTATTGCGGGCTGTTCGTGAATGTTTTCTTTCTCTTTGTTTTGCCAATTGGCTCATGAAATTCTCCCCTCCATGTTTCATGACGTTGATAGCAGGCGCTGCCTGCTTTGTGCTGGTTTCTTGCTTCACTCTTCGACCGTGAAGATGCGCAGACGTTCTTTCTAAGCGTCAGTTGACTTTCACCAGACTACACGGCCTTATATCCGAGAAGAGGGAGATGTACGTAGTGGTTTTAAATGTTGCACACACATTTGTATAAAAGGAAGAACGCCTTGTGGACACGACTGTCCACCCGTCCCACATTTTGTATATCGATATGTTGGCCTCCCATGTTTCCGTTCCTCATGCACTGTCATGTATTTCAACCCCAAAATACCTTATCTGGATTTTATGAAACCCGATATGAGAGACCCATATCTTTTCTATAAAGAAGTAAAGGAAAAAAAAAAGAATTTTGATTATAGGAAATTCGCAAGTTCGAATTGGTTGCGTTTCCAAGTTCCTGGCTACAGATTCGGAAGTCCAGGTTCGATTCCCGGCACTACCAGGTTCTTTTCTGAGAAGTAATGTGTCTGGAACGTGGTCTTCTCAGCCTCATGAAGATAATTGAGGAGCTATTTAAAGGAAATAGCGTCTCCGGTCTAGAAAACCGAAATTAACGGCCGTGGGAATTCGTTGCGCTGACCACACGACACCCTCTATCCGCTAAAGTTGGAACTAACTTCAACGACAAGCGGCGGTCGCTCGGTCGGTATAGTTCGCTTGCGGATTAAAATCACGGAGTTTGTTTTGCTTGTTTGCGTTTCGGAGTTGGACGTCTTACGTCCAAAACTCGGATTATTTTTATATAGACGAATTCTTGGAAAGGAATATCTTCACAGCTGGTCAGCACATTTATTTGGAACGTGAAAGTTCGTCTTCTTGTTCACAGGGGCCCTCCACTTAACCCTACCTTAAGCCAGGTGAGTACGTTTCACATTGACCTACAGTAGCGCATGTAAATTCTACTTTCTAACATTTTTGTACACGGGCCCATATGCTACACGAAGCGACTGTTCGGAACCGCGATATATATGACTTTGTATAACTGAAAATTTTGCATGAAAATAGGTCACAAAATTTTGTTATTTTTATTTCATAGCTCAGTCCAGAACCTTTTGTCTTCTCGTCTGCTGTCCTAAAACATAATAATCAGAATATACAAAACTATAATTTTGCCTATGGTTCTGAATGGGTGTGAAACTTGGTCTCTGACATTAAGGGAGGAACATAGACTGAGAGTGTTTGTACCCGAAGAGAGATGAAGTGACAGGAGGTTGGGGAAAACTGCGTAATGAGGAGCTTCATAACTTTACTCTTCTCCAAGTATAATTAGAATGATTAAGTCAAGGAGGAAGAAATGTGCAAGGCATGTAGCACGAATGGGGGAGACGAAGAATGTGTATAGGATATTTGTGGGAAAGCCAGAAGGAAAGAGACCACATGGAAGACCAAGGCGTAGGTGGGTGGATAAAAAAAATGATCTTAGAGATATGGGATGTGATGGTATTAATTGGATTGATCTGGCTCAGGATAGGGACCAGTGGAGGGCTCTTGTGAACACGGTAATGAACCTTCGGGTTCCATAAAATGCTGGGAAATTCTTGAGCAGCTGCAGAATTGGTGGCTTCTCTAGAAGGGCTCAGCTCCATGAGTAAGTATAAGCGCCGTCTTCTGTTTCGTTCTACCTAGAAATTCTTGATGTATGTGAATTGAGTATTTGGAATGGTCGCGCTGCATTTCGTAGCGATTCTGAATTTCGCAGTCATATAGCGACTAGACTGCGGGCTCGACCACCAGGAAGTGTGGGTTCAGTTCCCGTTAGGGTAAGAGATTTTCTCCACAATGTCCAGGCCGGTTCTGGGATCCACACAGACTGGGTACCGGGCACTTTATCTCGAGTGGTATCATAGTCATATGGCCGCGCCATAGCTCAAGCGGTTAGTCGCTGGCTTCCAACAGCGGCGGTCCGGGTTCGATCCAGGGTCTGGTCAAGTGGGATTTGCGGTGCACAAAGTGGCGCTGGGGCAGGTTTTCTCCAAGAATTTCGGTTTCCCCTGCTAATCTTCGTTCCACCAATTGCTCCACAATCACCCTCACCTATCATATGGGGCTGGTACAATAGGCCAGAAGTGGCCGCAGTACAAGGGACTTAGTCCCACCTCACTAGCAATAAAAAAAAAACGGTCGGATCGTAATTAATTGGCACATTTTTGCAACTTCTAGTTGGTAACGGACCCAAAATGCAGCCTGTACCAACACACGTCGCTGTTTAAGGCCGGTCAGATGCCTTTTGATGCTTGATTAAGACTGGTTTCTCAAGGGCAACGTTTTCTATCTGAGACCATCCCAGATTAACTGCACAGTTTTTCTTTCATATTATGAAACATGCCACGAAAGTCTTCCTTTGAAGTTGAACCGTCGATGTGAATTTTATTTCACTAAATAAGTGACATAACAAAGCCGTGTATGTATGTGTTTATTTACTTGTAGTTTGTTAAGGAAGCCGTCAGTAACTTAGTCCGTATTGCATCGAATAATAGGATGACAATGAAAAATGAATTAGTATGTAGAGGGAAGGCCGGTCACGGTAGCCGAGCGGTCTGAGGCATGTACTGTCTTCGCTCGCTTGGAAACCGGGATCGTGGGTTCGAATCCAACTCAGGGCGTGGATGTTTAGTTTGTGTGTGTTTTTCTGTGTTTATGTACAGGTAGAGGCCTTGCGACGAGCTGATCACCCGCCCAAGGAGCCCTACCGAATGTGTAAGCTCTAGAAAAACCGAAGTGAACGGAGAAGTTCATGGAGGTAGGCCTAGGCCCACTGGGGCTGCAGTGCCAAGGAAAAAAGAAATGTAGAGGGAAGTGATTAGGGCATAATTTAAGGCGCTGTTTCGGCGTTTACCTTGAGAGACAGAGTAAAACGACGAAACGCATCAGGATACTCGGTATTATGGTCGAGATTCAAACCAGGCTCCTCGCGAATGCAAATAAGTGTCACTTTCTCGGTTACATATGATAATAAAGTTTCCCTGCTCGTTTTTAATTAAGCAACCGCCTCATGAAGACGTATGGAGTAAAAGGTAAACAAGTAAAGCTATCCTTGTAACAGGCCGTGGAAGCCCATAGGGTTGTGGGACGTTGAGGCTGCCACATTTTCTAGGCAGTCTGCTCACAGATGGCGGTGAGGTTGTCAACCTTCGCGCTGACCGCCCTTTACCCCCAAGAAGATTCCTGGTACCCGTTTCTGTTAGAGGCTGAGTCGATTCCAGGACCAAAGTGCGGCTGGAAGTACTAGGTTAATTGAAAATTCTAGTGATCTTGTCGGGAATCGAACCCGCGACCTTCCGGCTTGTAGTGTAGTGCCTGAACCAAGTTCGGCTGTTTAATAGTGAATACATTATTTCTGTGTACAAATATGTAGAATGGGTTCAGTATGTTTGAAACCAACTTAAAACCTGGGAATACTCTCTTTGTGTAATGTTTAAACGTCGGAAACTTTCGCTGGATATATTTTTATAACTGTTGTCGTGTTTCTGCATGCCTGCATGTTACAGGGCAGTGTTTTACGTCAGTGGACCGTTGGAAGCAGCTCTGTATTACCTGACTTACAGATCTGTGATGTTTTAGACTGAAATATTTTGTATATAACTGTCCATCTGGGTTATATTTCGCCAGTTTTAAGCACAAGCCAAAAAATGTCAGTTGACAAAGAGTTGTTGAAGGCAACCACACTAAAATTTCAACACGACGGAGGTTGGTAGTTCGTAGCGCTGAGGAATGCAGAGCTACATTGTGGAAAAACTTTTCATTTGAATGTGACCTTTAGTCCATTGGTTCTCAACCTTTGTGAGACCGTGGCCCGGTAAATTCTTTTTTTATAAGACGAGGGTCCGGTATAATTGATGCCAGGGCCCGGTACAGGGCTTCAGTCCGGCGATTGAGAAACACTGCTTTAGACGTTCGTTGGGCTTGGCAGTGCTGTACACAGATGTACATCGCCTCTGTGGTCTAGTGGTCTAGTGGTCAGAGTTTCTGGCTACAGATTCAGAGGTTCCGGTTCGATTCCCGGAGCTACCAGATTTACTGAGAAGTAGTGGGTCTGGAACGGGGTCCACTCAATCTCGTGAGGATAATTGAGGAGCTATTTCAAGGAAATAGCGGCTCCGGCCTAGAAACCCGAGATTAACGGCCGTGGGGATCCGTTGCGCTGACCACGTGACATCCTCTATCCGCAAAATTTGGCACTAATTTCTCCGACAAGCGGCGGTCCCTCGGTCGGTATAGTTCGCTTGCCGACTACAGGCCACGGAGTTTTTTTTTGTTTGTGTACAGATGTATACCTTTTTTACCGTATACCTCGAAGCAATTAAGCCGAATCAGACGGTTGAGTGCTTGGTCTACTTTTTTAATAACAGACGCACAGAAATGAAGGAACCACCTGAAACATACAGAGGTGATTAAACGGAAACACTGTAGAGTGACTGGGGTTTCGGACTTTGTCCATCGTCCGGTATTCGAAATACTAGTAACACTGGGTGTTATACACCGTCGTTAGAACCCTTTAGAATCTATTTATAAACACGATAATATCGACTGACGATGACTGGTCCACTCTTCACGACTTGTCAATCCTTGGTACGGCGCCGCGAACACCTGTTAATAATCGTGTTTGAATACACTCTTTTGGTCCCTAGTTACTCATCGAACGAAGTCCGCGCCATAGCTGAAGCGGTTAGTCGCTGGCTTCCCACCGCGGCGGCTCGGGTTCGATTCCGGGGTCTGGTCAAGTGGGATTTGTGGTGGAAAAATTTGCGCTGGGGCGGCTTTTCTCCGAATACTTCGGTTTCCCCTGCCAATCTTCATTCCACCAAATTCTCCATCATATTCACCCGGGGCAGGCTACAATAGGCCAATCAGTGGCCGCCGTGCCGAGTGGACCCAGTTGAACTCCACTCCCCACTAAGCGAATTAAAACAATTTAAGGTAACTATGTCAGATGATACAGCAGTCATGGCAGTAGGAGAGACTGTTGAAAGCTCAACTAGAAATCTACAATTAGCTGTAAACGAAGTCGCCCTCTGGACAAAAAATGGCGAATTGAACTCACCGAATCCAAATCAGTACATATTGACTTTACAAACAAGAGGATTGCACAACAGTCAATCTTCACCAGTGGCAGTCAATTTCCATACGCCAAGACAGCGAAATATTTTGGAATAACTCTAGACGCCAAGTTACGGTGGAAAGAGCAAATAAAGAAAAAACGAGATGAGCTCAACAATAAGTTCAGAATAATGCATTGGCTGCTTGGACGCAATTCTGAGCTATCAATCCACAGTAAACTTACATTATACAAACAAATTCTACGTCCAGTTTGGAGTTATGGTATCCAGCTCTGGGGCTGCACCAGTGAATCCAATATTCAAGTGATTTGGCGTTATCAGAACAAAGTGCTAAAGTGTATTGTCAGCGCACCATGGTACGTTCGTAACAGAGACCTTCATCGTGACCTTGGCATCGAGACAGTTACAGATATCGCTAAGTCCGCCACCTCTCATTAAAGGAGACTCCAAAACCATGTCAACATTGAAGCGTCCAGATTTCAACGTGAACAATATCATTAGACGGCTCAAACGGAATAAACCGTTCGAACTAGTTAAATGTTAAAGTACTAAATAATTCATTGGAAGTGACTTAGTTTTAATTACGTAGTATATTAGGTTTAGAAAAAAAATAATCGTTAGTTATCCAACTAGTTGTAATTGTAATTAAATTCTGGGTTACCCAGTCTTTATTTTAATTAATAAAAGAAACTATGTCAGGAAGTTAAGAAATTTGGAATAAATTTTGTTGTTTTTTTTACTTGTCTCGTTTTGCCCATGTAAATCACCCATTTGAATCCCGGCAAGCACAAGAAGTTTTCATTTCCACAGCGTCTATACTGGCTTGGGGGCCCACGCACCCTGCTATCCAGTGGGTACATGACGCGATTTACCCGGGGCGTGAAGCTGACAGCTAACCTCCATCTGGTGCCGAGCGTAAGAACGGTGAGTCTATAAAGCCACTACCCCAGATGTCTTCATGGCAGAGTGCTTAATTAATAAAACACAGAGACAACTTTACTTTTTTAAGTAACCCATTTCGTACGAGAGTGGCGTCAACGGAAATACGTCATGTCCCCAAACGATCGGATGTGACGTGATCATCAGGTCGTCGCGCCGTCGTAGCGTGTCTATTTTGCTCATTTGTTTTACGGGTGGTGCCGACAGAAATACTTCACGTTTCCAGACGTTCAGATGGGAAGCGGCCGTTAGGGCGCCGCGTCACAAGAGCGTCTATTCATTCAGATCCACCACCGAGGCGTCCATTTAAATCGTGCATATCGGCCGTACAGATCAGTATTACTTTTCTTCATTTAACCAGTAGGATTACTGGCTAGCATCCCCGTAGTCTGTTCTTCCACCCACTGCTTGACCTTCGACACACTGCCAAATGCGAGAGTTAAGAGCTGCCACACCTGTCCCAAAGTCATTAACCCTGAAGATGGTAACTGTAATGTTTACCGAAACTTTAAGAAACCCTCAGCATTCGAACCGGCCTAGTCCTGAAAGCGGACGCTACTCAGTAAGCTTCAGAAATACTAAGGACTAGAAGAAATAATTTGTTTCAATTCTTTTGCCTGCATGGAAAAGCAACCTTTGAAACATCAAGTGTTCCTTTTTTATATAGAATATAAATTAGCTTGACTATCCGGGCCGAGCCATAGCTCAAGCGGTTAGTCGCTGGCTCCTCACCGCGGCGGCCCGGGTTAGATTCCGGGTCTGGTCAAGTGGGATTTGTGGTGGACAAAGTGGCCCTGGGGCCGGTTTTCTCCGAGTACTTCGGTTTCCCCTGCCAATCTTCATTCCACCGAATTCTCCATCATAATCATCCGGGGCAGGCTACAATAGGCCAATTAGTGGCCGCCTTGCCGAGTGGACCCAGTTGGATTCCACGCCCCACTTTCAGTTAGATAGCGATGGGTAGTAGGTAATCACTTGAACTGTATACATTTTGTATGGATGTCATAAAAATCTTTTTACCAGCAAATTGGACTTAAATTTGAGGAAGAAAATAGTGAAATGCTACATTTGGAGCATAGTTCTGTATGGGGCTAAACATGGACACTTAGGGTAGTAGATCAGAAACATCTGGAAAGTTTCGAAATGTGTTGGAGAAGGATGGAGAAGATCAGTTGGACCGATTATGTGAGAAATGAAGAAGTGTTAATTAGAGTCAGTGAGCAGAGGAATATCCTACACGAAATACGAAAACGGAAGGCTAATTGGATTGGTCATGTTTTACGCAGAAACTGCCTTCTAAAAGAAGTTATCGAAGGAAAGATAGAGGGGCGGATAGAAGTGACAAGAAGATGTAAGAAGATGCTGGATAACCTTGGGGACAGAAGAGGTTACTGTCATTTGAAGGAGAAAGCTCTAGATCGCATTAAATGGAGGAATTGTTTTGGAAGAGACTGTGGACCTGTCGTCTTCACAGATTACTGATGATGATGGTCATAAAAATATGGAAACGTTCTGTATGAACCACATTTGAAATGCTTATTATTACAAGCATGGCTATGATGCGAAACTTTGAGGTGTCTGGCAAACGTAATGCTTTCGGAATTCGTGCTGGTGGACACATTTATGTCTTTGTAGCATCACCATGTAATCTAAGTAGGAGGCATAAGTTATTGCTAACATTCATGTTTAGCTTCCGACTTCATTTGCATTGTAAGAAGTCGAGAATCCCCCCCCTGGACGGAAGGTGGCGCTGTGATGAAATGTCAACATTCTGGACGTCTTTTGGTTCGAATATTGGCTCTGTTATTGACTGTACGCACTGAGGGTTTTCCTCAGAATTTCCATCCAAGTCATTCGCCTTTTCATTGATTAATTTTCTTGTGTTTTGTGACGCTCTTTAACCTCTGCGTTTGAAATAGCGTCATTATATAACCAGATAACGGGCGAGTTCATAATGTTTAGGGCAAAGAACACAACTGCCAAATATGAATACTTTGTTGTACATCTTTACTGTTCATGTTCATGTTTAAGTTATGTTCCGGTGAATGTCACACTGCAAGCCTTACTTTCAAATCGGCCGGGACTGTAAAGGGTTGCTGCGGACGCTAGGCGCCGTAATGAGTATTGCTGCTATGCAATGTATGTCAGAGACTGGCGTTTCGTGAGGCGACGGTCTGTCGTCTTTGTCCGTCCGTCGCTCAATAGCAAGTTTGCCATCTTCTTCCAATGGTGGAACCAGTCACGTGAACTGGGAGGTCAGCGAACCGAGCTGTTCGATAAAGTTGGATCTGCCCACGTGTGTTGTCTATCATGTTGTCGGAAATTACTTTGATTGGTATGCACCCCCGCTCGGTGTTTTCGCGCGAAAACTTATTTTTTTTATGATTTTTTAAAAGTAATATTTACTGCCGTGATTTGGCTACTTACTGCTCACAGCTGAAGGATCAGGATTCGTTTCGCGGTAGGGACGGAATGTTTATATGCTACCACAGTTTACTGGCATGGAACCGATCCAGCCACCTATTTAAAGGGTAGAGGGAGCTCTTCACAATAAAGCGGCCACAGCTTGAAGGTCTAGTGTCCTACATATCGTGCCTAGATTAATGTGCGGTGTTTTACTTCCACTGCATATATACGCCTTCATGTCATCGGATAGAGGCAGCTGCTGCTTAATGCTGTAAAACATTGCATACTGCTTTCACACCAACTTGCAGAAGTGTAAAGTTGACCACTCGTTTGCATCTAGTGCCGAAATCGGACTGTACCCAGACATCAACCACAAGCCAGCCGGAACACTTCATACATCAAGAACATAATGTCACAACATCATCATCATACCGACGCAGCGACCAAAGAGTGACTACTGCACGCAAGAATCCACATTCCCCAAGAATAACTAGAATACCCGATCAGCATACCTCAGGAGTAATATATATATCATCTTAAATTTGATTTTAATAATTAACAATAATAGTTTTAATCAATTCTAATTTTAACTTTAAGGATTTTTTATTGCTAGTGGGGTGGGACTAAGTCCCTTGTACTGCGGCTGCTTCTGGCCTGTTGTACCAGCCCCAGATGATAGGTGAGGGTGATTGTGGAGCAATTGGTGGAATGAAGATTGGCAGGGGAAACCGAAGTACTCGGCGAAAACCTGCCCCAGCGCCACTTTGTCCACTACAAATCCCACTTGATCAGACCCGGGATCGAACCCGGGCCGCCGCGGTGGGAAGCCAGCGACTAACCGCTTGAGCTATGGCGCGGCCAACTTTAAGGATTTCCAACAAGATCAATAACAATAAAGAGAAACCCTACAGTAATATGGATCCATATTAGGCGTAAGTTCAAACGAATCAGCACCTGATGATGACCCATTAAGGGGTTGAAACGTGTTGTGCCTCAGATATACGACCTTCATGTAAATAGGTCATCTGTATAATTTTTATAAATTGTTTGTGTTCACCGAAATTACAATATCTTTTATGTACACGACGCAACAGGGTTGAACGAATTAAGTCCAGAAAGCCCCAAGGAATAACATTTTAAGTTTACTGTTTGACGATGCTGTCTGTATTGGAGACTTTTCGATCGACGAATGTCATTGCTGAACAGGGATACCTTTACTTTACTCACTCACTTACTTACTCTCTGTGTATCCTTCCTGTCTGCAATGTTCCGTTCCGTGTCAGCCAACTCTTGTTATATTTGGCTGAAATACGTACAGATTTTGGCTATCCGATGTCAATTCAAATTCATGACGAACACTAAGCACAGTAAGGAATGTATCGAAAATCCTGTTCCCACTTGCTGCCCCTCCTGGTATGCCAAATGCTTCTCCTTTTTTAAAACACCCTTTAAATACTTTTTAGTCGTTTTGTCACTCAGCACTTCTCCCTGTCAGTCATCGTATTGAACCTATCATCCGAAACGTCCCCCCTTCTGACCCGTAATGTCTCAGGTCTCTGTGACGTTTTCGTGGCAGAAACACAGTGACCCGTGAACAGATTACTGCATCGGTTTTGGTAGCCACAAAGTGGTGTGATTTTCAAGTGAAAGTTGTGCACTTTAATGACGGAGTTTGAAGGGCCCCCTTCCAAGTCTACCTTTCATATTAGAATATGACGCGAAACGTATTCTCATAGGTGCTTTTGGAGCTGTAGAGCCTTCCCTAATAGATGAATGCCTAAGTAACTTTCCTGTTATAATCACCGTATTGTTACGTGTATGAGTGTTAATATAGATGGGGTTTGGTTTTCGGACTCGATTTATTGACCATTTTTACACACGACTCGGAACTACAAGCAGCACCACCACTAAACTCCACAATTCACAAATCACCACATCACTCGCTAAGCCATTTCCAGCCTTCTGTGTCTGCATCCGTTCCCTGGCAACGGTTCTTAACAGCGGAGATTCATCAGCTTCACGCGCTCAGATTCTCTCTTCACATCCATAGGCTTGTGAGACGTCGAGGCTCTCACATTTTCTAGATAGTCGCCTCACAGATAGCCTTACGCCGCTGCAGCCCTTTACCCCCCAGGAAGATTCCTGGTACTCATTTCTGTTAGAGGCTGAGTCGACCCAAGGGCCGTAGTGCGGCTGAAAGGATTAGAAAAGTCCAGTGACGTCGGGAATCGAACCAGCGACCTTCCGGCTTGTATAATGCCTCAACCACCAGCCCTTGAGTTTAAGAATAATGGTGCGATACTTTTTGTCCCCCGTACGTCTTTATGATCTGGTAAAATTAAAAGTTGTCTCTGTACTTCATTAAGCATCATGCCATGAATACGTATGGCAGATTGGAGGTATAGCTCTACCATTTTTGACCTCGCTACTAGATGGAGGTGAGTGGTTAGCTTCGGTGCTTAATTAATGAAGACCAGACAGAACTTTACCTTTATAGAGTTACTGAACCAACAACGAGTCCAGCTTAATGTCTCTCTTCATTTAGTGGAGTTCATAATGCGGAAGTTACTGGCTGTGTGTGCTAGAGGAAGGCTAGTTATCTAGAAATCGCTTGCCACATGTTGCAAGCGTACAGTGGATGTCCGGGCTGCGGGCTGTGGCCTGCTATTGATCCGAACTCTGCCCGTTTACAAGTTCTGTACGGCCCTACTTTAGCAGACGGAATGCTGAAGGGAACTGCCACAGACTCTTTAACATTAACGTGTAAACATTGTAAACATAAGACCAGTTGTCTGTATTTGACGAATACTGAAAGAATGGTCGATCATTGAATCGCGTTAAATGCTAGATGTAATTGGAGCATAATAAAGTATAAAGTAAAAAAAGTAAAGCAATCCCTGTAGTAGGCCGTGAAGGCCCATAGCGTTGTGAGACGTTGAGACTCCCACATTATGTAGACAATTGGCTCAAAGATGGCGGTAAGGTCAGGTTTACGCGCCTGCCGCGCTTTACTCTACAGGAAAATTATTTAATTAATTCCTGGTATTCATTTCTGTTAGAGGCTAATTCGACCCCAGGACCATAGTGCGGATGAGAGGATTAGGTTAATTGAAAAAAGTCCAGTGACCTCATCGCGACTTAAACCCACGACCTTCCGGCTTGTAACATAGTGCCTCAACCAACTACGCTAACAAAATTCGCACTCGCTGATAAGGTGATAAATATAACAATAATAGTTAAATTAAAATTCGCATAGTGGAGGTGGAGTCCAGTTGGGTCCACTCGGCACGTCGGCCGCTTATTGGCTTATTGTACAAGGGAAACCGAAGTACTCGGAGAAAACGTGCCCCAGCGCCATTTTTCCACCACAAATCTCACTTGACCAGACCCGGGCCGCCGCAGTGGGAAACCAGCGACTAACCGCTTGAGCTATGGCGCGGCCCTGACAATAATAGTTAATAAATTAGGAAAATAATAACATCGCTAATGGCCAGCAATTAAAATAAGTCACTAACAGTAACGCATACAGAGTTTTGATAGTAAACCTTGAAAGAGACCTCTGAAGACCTAGACGTAGATTGGAGGATAATATTAAAAGAGAAATAGGATAGGGGGCTGTTGACTGAATCCGGTTAGCTCAGGACGACGACCAGTGGCGGGCTCGTGTGAACACAGTAACGAACCTGGTGGTTCCAGAAAGGCGTGGGATTTTCTGGAATGCAAACGTTAAGTGCCGTCGCGAATAAGGTACTTAGATATGACTAGAACGACCGTGGAAGAAGGTGCTTCAGGAATTCTGATCCTGCATCTTGGTTATTCATGAACGGGTTTATTTCTTTTCAAGTGTTTTCTATGTGGATACACGTATTATGATATAAGAGCATAAAGTAGATTTTCCATTTTCATACTACAGCAAGGTGTCGGCTTTTCTATCCTTGTTCTCCCAAGGGAATCATTGTACTTTGCATCATTTGAACGAGTTTTTTGTAAGAAAAACTCAGTTTATTCGTACTTTCTTCATGTTATGAACATCGTATTTTTATTTTCGGAGACTTTCCGGGACTTACTGGTTTTCCAGTTCATTGGTTCGATGGTCCGTGCTAGTTTATGCAGCTCGAATTTAGGACTGCAGCGGCTAAGTACTTGGTCGTGGCCCGCCATAGCTCAAGCGGTTAGTCGCTGGCTTCCCACCGCGGCGGCCCGGGTTCGGTCCCGGGGTTTGGTCAAGTGGGATTTGTGGTGGACAAAGTGGCGCTGGGGCAGGTTTTCTCCGAGTACTTCGATTTCCCCTGCCAATCTTCATTCCACCAATTGCTCCACAATCATCCTCACCTATCATCTGGGGCTGGTACAATAGGCCAGAAGTTGTCGCAGTACAAGGGACTTAGTCTCACCCCACTAGCAATAAAAAAAGGACTTGGTCGTGCAGTTGCACCTGTCTCAGTAGGCGGTTCCCAGCTGCTGTGTCGCAAGTGATACCGTCGTGTTTTGATAACGCTCGTTGAATTCCACAGTTGAGATAAGAAATGTTGGACACGTGGTGGTGTTTTCTACGTTCTTCGCAGTTCCTGTCGCTAATGAAGTAATTAACTATATTTTATGTTATTACAGTTGTTTGACAAAGCCAACTTTCATACAGGAGTTTGGAACAAATCGTGCTATGATCTTTAAATAATGAGGCATGCGGTAGCATAGTTGGTTGAGGCACTATGCTAGAAGCTGGAAAGCTTCGATTCCAGATGAGGTCATTGCATTTTTCAATTCGCCAAATCCTTCCAGCCGCTCTATGGTCCTGGGGTCGACTCAACTTCTAACAGAAATGACTTCCAGCATTCTTCCTGAGGGTTAAAAGGCTGCCGGCGCCTAAGGCTGACCTCTCTGCCATCTTTGAGCCGATTGTCTAGAGAAAATGTGGGAACCTCGAAGTCTCGCAACCGTATGGGCCTTCACGGCCTATTACAGGGATAGCTTTACCTTTTTTAAATCGATAAATGATCGCACCCTTTAATTGACTGACTAGACTTGTGTAGTGGTTACACCCTAGAATTGTATTGGGGAGGTATGTGGTTCGAATCTGACCACCTACCTGCCTTTCTGATTGAATTGTTTGGATGTTGTTTGTCGTTAGTGGAATGACATTTAAATATTATACGCAGGTCGTTACGTAAGACCTCAAAATTCTCTATTACCTTTTGATCTCATTCAGATGGTGACCTATATAATCTCTGCAGTTGAAACAGAGTCATTAAACTCAAGGAATCAGTCTTCCTAGTTGAGTACGTGTTATAATGATGCACTGTTCGACCAGAATAACTTGCGGACCATACGGATGGCAGGAAACAATATGACATCGTGGCACTGTTCGAAGCATAACAGTATACATTGTTGCCGAATCTCATGTATCGTGTGAATTTTAATTAGAATGTGGCGAAACTTGTTGCTGCTTTATAAAATATTGATAAGACCTTAAAAAAAGTAAGTCGGTTCTGCTACGTCCATAAGAACATATATGGTTAGTGATGTAACGTCATATTGCTTGTGAACTGTTTATTATATGTTCCTTCTCTACAGTTCATGTACAGATTGCATACATTTATACAGTTTTCACTCTACAACATGTTTCGGCCATTCAGGTCATAATCAGATAAAGTTATATTTACTAACACCCTACCTTTCTGTTAACATTCCCATACATTGGCTAATGTTTACAGTTTTTTTTTGGAGGGGGGAAGGTTATATGTCATTTATAGTATTAACGTGGGATGTAACTCATATGCAACTTTAAACATTAGGTTAACATTAATTTAATTAAAATAATGAGAATATTTGGACCGAAGAGAGATGAAGTGATAGGATGTTGGAGAAAACAGACCTGTATTGGTCCATTGTGCTTCCCTCTATCATTTCTACCAGTCTCTATATCCTACCGGTACTGGTGCTTACCATCAGTCCCGCCCAGCCAGCGAGACCGGCTCTACTAGCTGAGAGGTATCTATAATGCTTCTCCCATTTACCGGAGGTATTAGAGACTGCTGTTGGGCGGGAAACATCCGTAATTTGGCTCAGTGACCTCCTTTGGAGATGTGAGGTTCTTTTACGTGCCATAAAGCTACGACACGGGACCCACGGCTTAAAGTCCCTCCCGGAGGACTTGTTCCCTGATTTTTTCCGCCCTTAAAAATTCGACGACCTCCGCCGGGTATTTGAACCCGCGTACTACGAGTCATGAGGTGGGAACGTTACCTCTAGACTACGGAGGCCGCTGAGGAGCTTCGTAACTTGTACTCCAAATATAATTAGAATGATCAAGTCAAGGAGAGTGGGGGGGCAGGGAATGTAGCATGAATGGGGGAGAAAAGGAATGCATATAGGATATTGGTGGGAAAGGAAGAAGGAAAGAGACAACTGGGAAGACCAATGCGTATGTGGGTGAACAATATTAAAATGGACCTTAGAGTGATAGAATCAGATGGTATGGATTGGATTGGTTTGGCTCAGGATAGGGACCAGTGGAGAGCTCTTGTGAACACGTTAATGAACCTTCGGGTTCAATAAAGTGCTGGAAAATTCTTGAGTAGCTGCAGATTTGGCTTCTCAAGAAGAGCTCAGCTCCATAAGTAAGTATACGCATGCAAAACAAGCACACGGTGATCTGACTGCAATAACATTTGTGAAGACTTTAATGATAAGAAAAGGTGTTGGCATGCAAAGTTATATCATGATGTAATGTAATGCGGACCGCGTGTTAGTGACAGGAAGCCGATATCAATTAAAGCTACCAACAAGGGGAGGATTTACAAATTTTAATTGATAACAGTAATAGTCACGTATTCATTTTATTATTTTGTTCTTACTTAATTAAAATTAATTCTTAACCTAATTTTAAACGGATATTTAAGCTTGCATATGAATTATATCGGGCGTTAATGCTAAAATGTCACAGCCTTCTGCCTAGAATTGTAAAAAACATTTGTAAACATTGGCCAGTGTAGGGGAAATAATATCAGAAAGGTATAGTGTTAATGTAATGTAACTTACCTGATGATGGCCTTAATGGCCGAAATGTGTTGTAGAGTGAAAATTTTATAAGTGTATGCAATTTGTACATGAATTGTTTAGACGGAACATACAGGGTGATTCTAAATTATTGTTGGGGTTTCCTTTTGTAGGCCACGGATACACCGACAATAATTCAGAATCATCTTGTATAAGAAATTGATATTATGGTTATTGCACAGTGTTCTAAGCACAAATTATTTTAGTTATTGCAAAATTAACCGGTTCCAATGCTTTCCTAAGCACGGACAATATGTAAACATTATGAACTCGGTATCAGAGTTAAGTTCGGTTCATGGAGCGTGAATCACGTGCTTTGCCGTCATCAGTAGACAGTTAAGAAATTATTATTGATAGGGCATGGGACGTAATGTTCACGATAATATCGTAAAGAAAGAATCGTCTGCTCCTGTAGGCCACTACCCTCTTCACCGTTCCTACAACCTCTTTGCACGCAGTATGTAACTGTATTCTTGACATTTGGAGTTGCGTTATCACATTTTCTTGGTAGCGTAGGGGATTATGTCATCTGCATGCCTGGATTCAGTTAACTGCAGTCTGTTTGCACATCAGATTTGTCTCCGTGTAACGGGAGTTTAATGTTCTGGCATTGCAACATCTCTTAACGTCAGAGCGACGCAGAGAGGAGAGAATTTCTAACTAATCCGTGTAGGGTAAAAGAGAGAATTTTCTTCGTGTAGAGTACGACGACTCGTGTGTACGTAATTTCATTTAATTGATATATTGTTTTAACCTGCATCGTCTGGGAATTCCCCTCCTCCCAGCTGATGCTCGATATCAGTATTTCTCCATCTGTCATATGCTGTGGGTTCTGTCTCTGTTGGGCTGACTTCTTCGTATGCATGTGGTTGTTATTCCCTTCCGATGTTTTTGTAAGTTTCCTTACCCTGGATTTCAGTTCATTCAAGTCTCTCAGTCCTACCTCGACTTCGATTTATGTACAGTACTGTATTTTGTTCGGGTCACCATGCTACAAGCCGGAAGGTCACAGAATCGATTCCCGATGAGGTCATTGGATTCCTTTTTTTTTTTTTTTTTCAGTTGACTTAATCCTTCAAGCCGCACTATGGCTCTGGGGTCGACTTAACCTCTAACAGAAATGACTACGAGGAATCTTCCTGAGGGTAAAGGGCGGCCGAAGAGTAAGGATGACAAATTCATCGCCGTCTGTGAGCCGATTATCTAGAACAGTGGTTCTCAACCTTTGTGAGACCGGGGCCCGATAAATTCTTTTTTATAAGACGAGGGCCAGGTGTAATCGATAGCAGGGCCCGGCTTTAAAAAAAAAAACTAGTCTAGAAGATGTGGGAGCCTCGACGTCTCACAACCCTATGGGCCTTCACGGCCTGTTACAGGGATAGCTTTACCTTTTTACCGTATTTTGTTCCCAGTTTGTGGTAACTGATGATTTGTCGTTACGTGAGATTGGTATGTTTTTAAGCAGTGTCGTTTATCTTGTTTTTAGGTTGCAGCATAATAAATCTTTCCTGGACGAACGGGGAGCGATTCTTGCCTGACGACATACGGTAAGTCTGACAAGCGATAGTGGATGGTTTCATTTGTCAGTCCTTAAGATCAGATGGATAACGCATGGCACTCCTGCCAGAGGCAGTGCAGCACACGAACATCATCGTATAGGACCGCTACGATGTTTCGTGGTCTGTAACGAGAAGTGTTCACAGGGTAGTCAAAGCAACAGAACGATCGGTGCGCTCTGATTCTGTGGCTTATTGTAGGCTTATGTCAGTATCTAAAAAGACTCCGTGGCTTTAGTCCACAAACGAACTATACCGACCGAGCGACCGACGTTTGTCGGCGAAGTTAGTGTCAACTTTAACTGATAGAGGGTGTCACGTGTTCAGCGCAACAGATCCCCACGGCCGTTAATTTCGGTTTTCTAGACCGGAACCGCTATTTTCTTGAAATAGCTCCTCAACTATCCCCAGGAGGCTGAGTGGATCCCGTTCTAGGCCCAGTCCTCAGAAAATCTGGTAGGGCCGGGAATCGAACCGGGGACCTCTGGATCTGTAGGCAAGAACTCTGACCTCTAGACCACAGAGGGGGTCTTATGTCGTTATCTGAGAACTTATAGTGTCAGATTGTAGGACTGTAGAGGGCGAAAATTGGTCAAATCGATCGATTGATTCGTTCAGCGTTTTAATGGGTTCAGAATTACCTCATAAATTTGGATATCTTTTTCAGAAATTTACTTCAGTATATAGGTTTATAGTTTCAAAACCTCTGACTGCCCTCAGTCAGATTTCACGCATTAATAGTCAGTTTTTGGTGGCTGTTGTGCAACTGTTCTTCAATTTGCTTTGACGGAATCAGATAGGCAGTAAGCATTAAACTAGCAGTGTAGAAGGCATGACGCAAAGGAACGTTTTTGTTTGATTACCAACTGTGTGCGAAAATAAATGTGAACGTAGTTTGACAACTGAACATTTGTTCTCGCTAATGACGTTTGAAAAGTGACATATTAGTACTTTAAGCGGAAATACTTGGGCGATTTATTGTGAAGAGGGTAATGGAAATTTCCTTTTCGGAGCCTAGCACGGAAAGATAATGGAAATCTACATACTGCGCTGAGGAAAGAAGTCGTGAGTTATAAATTGTTATATATAGTAAGAGGACAATGTTGGAAATTATGTTTACTGCAAAATGGAGTTCGTTTTTTCCGTTTGTGTTAAAGCTTTATGTTAACTTAGTCCTATCGGTACTTTCCTTAAGTCGCACGCTCTGTAGAAGCAGGATGTGGATCCAGTGCAGTGATGTGTGTGTTTTCTGGATAGTTTTGTCCGCGACTATCATTCAGAGTTCTCTCAGCATCCATAGGTGCCTGACCATGAATATTAGTAACTGTTATACAGGAGCGGCCTCCGTAGTCAAGAGGTAACGTTCCCACCTCATGACTCGTAGTACGCGGGTTCAAATACCCGGCGGAGGTCGTCGAATTTTTAAGGGCGGAAATATTCGGGGAACAAGTCCTCCGGGAGAGACTTTAAGCCGTGGGTCCCGTGTCGTAGCTTTACGGCACGTAAAAGAACCTCATATCTCCAAAGGAGGTCACTGAGCCAAATTACGGACTTTTCCCGCCCAACAGGAGTCTCTAATACCTCTGGTGGATGGGGGAAGCATTATAGATACCTCTCAGCTAGTAGAGCCGGTCTCGCTGGCTGGGCGGGACTGATGGTAAGCACCAGTACCGGTAGGATATAGAGACTGGTAGAAATCATAGAGGGAAGCACAATGGACCAATACAGGTCTCAGTGCATGGGGAAACCCACCCTCTCCAATAACTAACTAACTAACTGTTAAACAGGAACTTTTTACGAGTAGATTCTAAAGTGTTCTAACGGTGTGTAGTACTCAGAATAAGTGGGTTTTCGAACTTTCTCTATCGTGTGGTATTCTAGAAACTAGAAAAATCGTTTCGGAAACTAGATCTGTTTGCGTCCTCAGGTGAGGGGGGATGACATACTCTGTTGGGTCCCTTAGAGCTAACCTCGATCCCTGGATCAGTGAGGGGCGAGACACCTACTATGTTGGGTCCCTTAGAAAGAGCTAACGTCAATCACTGTATGCAGGACAGCTCAAAAACCCAGTAATTCTGAGGAATTTTCACAGTTACATTCAGAGCAGGTCCCTCAAGTTACACTCATTTTAAGGGTATATTAAAGGACTTAAGACTTTTTTTATTGCTAATGGGATGGGACTAAGTCCCTTGTACTGTGGCCACTTCTGGCCCATTGTACCAGCCCCAGATGATAGGTGAGGGTGATTGTGGAGCAATTGGTGGAATGAAGATTGGCAGGGAAAACCGAAGTACTTGGAGAAAACCTGCTCCAGCGCCACTTTGTCCACCACAAATCCCACTTGACCAGACCCTGGAGCGAACCCGGGCCGCCGCCGTGGGAAGCCAGCGACTAACCGCTTGAGCTATGGCGCGGCCGAGGACTTGGTCAGTTTCTGTGTTATCACACTGTGCAAATTCCATGCAGCTGATTTCGGAAAGGAAGTTGTGGTTTCTTCATATCCGTCCCTTGCATCTCCGTTACTTGTCCCTTACTTGTGACAAAAGTCTGTGGAACAAGTTTGTTTATCCATCCCAAAGGCAGCTCTAATACAATACTTGTGAATATTTTTATTTTTGAATGGCACTGCGTAATTTTGAGAGCCAGGTACATGGATTATGCATATCGAGTGTATAAGCATATACATGATATTAGTCTGTGCTCGTTTTTGTTTGCGCGGGTAATGTGAACGAATTGTATGGTTTAATAATAATATAGATAAAAAAAAAGTAAAGCAATCCCTGTAACAGACCGTGGAGGCCCACAGGGTTGTGAGACGTTGAGGGTCCCACGTTATCTAGAGAATCGGCTCAAAGATGGCGGTAAGGTTGTCGGCCTTACGCGCCGGCCGCTCTTTACTCCCCAGGAAAATTATTTAATTAATTCCTGGTACTCATTTCTGTTAAAGGCTGAGTCGATCCCAGGGCCATAGTGCGGCTGGAAGGATTAGGTCAATTGAAAAAAAATCCAATGACCTCATCGGGACTTGAACCCGCGACCTATTGGCTTGTATTAATTTATATACATTCGAGTGTTACGAGTACATATCGTCTGATGTGTTTATTATGTTTAATCATTAGTTCTGTTTCATTACTGATTTTAATATTTGCACGTGACTGCGTTATATTTTAGTTGCAGTCAGTGTGCTTGAAGAAATCACACAGATGTGAACTTAGTAACTGACGTAAATAGCGGTATGTGCCCTTGAAGGCGATCGAGGGATTGAAGCATCTCTGGCGAACTATTATATACTATTTATTGTATTCTGACATTTGATGGGTTAAGTCTAATGTATCACTGCTTAATGGGTTTGAAGCCTGTGTGAATTGCTGTGTACGCTTTAGAGATCCAGTTTGAAACAGAATCCATAGAAACCTGAACCCGTAACTAACTAATGAGACATTTCATGATAAAGTTCGTAAAACTGTAAATTCGCAGAAACTCTTCGGTCTCTTGGTTGGTTATTAAGTTAAAATCTAACAGGAAATATGAAATTAAATTTATTTCCAGTTTGGTGATAGTTCCTGTAATGATTGAGTAAACGAATGAACTTAGTTTCGAAGGATAAGTGATATAATTAGTATAAAGAGAGCAGTCTTCTGGGATGTGGCGCCGTGTAGATATTGTGTTAACCGACGTTTCGGAGGAACGTATCGCCTCCATCTTCAGGGTAGAAGAAGAAAATATCCGTAAGCGAAGAACCGGTGTGAGCAGGTGCAAATAGGCAAATTAACCCTGAAGATTGAGGCGATACGTTCTTCCGAAACGTCGGTTAACATAATATATACACGGCACCACATCTCAGAAGACTGCTTTCTTCATGGTTACCGCCGTGAAAACCTCAGATCTTAAATAATTAGTATAGTTTGTCAGTGTCTTGTCACCTAAGTATTTTTTTTTACACGGGGCTGTTTCTCGGGTTTCCGTGAAACTTGATATTAGATGGCATTCCCTTATTGAAGAAAATTTGTCGTTACACGTTCAGACGTTAAACGAGGTTCCTAATTTTGAGTTTTATTGAAAAACTTTATGAAATTTTGTATGGCTCGCTGTATAGTATGCATCAAGTATTTAAATGAAGAAAGCAGTCTTCTGGGATTTGGCACCGTGTATAAGTGGTGTTAACCGACGTTTCGGAGGAACGTATCGCCTCCATCTTCAGGGTAGAAGAAAAAATATAAGAAATCTGCAAGCGAAGAGACCGTGAGAACCGGTAAAAGCCGTCTGCTTTTACCGGTTCTCACTGTCTCTTCGCTTGCAGAATTCTTATATTTTCTTCTACCCTGAAGATGGAGGCGATACGTTCCTCCGAAACGTCGGTTAACACCACTTATACACGGTGCCAAATCCCAGAAGACTGCTTTCTTCATAGTCACCGCCGTGAAAGCCTCAAATCTTACAAAGTATTTAAATGTTACGTTATGAGAATAGTGACACCAACAGGAAACTGAAGAATTCTTGATAAAAAATTCATCTTATTTCACGGAACTAACCTGTACCAAATCTGTTGAGTTCCTCTTCAAGGTATGAAGAAGAAATAAAGTTAAATTGCCCTGTATATAATAGTCCCATATTATTTTGGTGTTTTAATCCTGACTTAAAAATGTCGTGTGTCTATTTCAGAAGTTGTGTATATTTGTGTAACCGCTTTGGTATATGGCCTCGAATTCAGTTTTATACATAACATAAAAAGGCATGGTCACAGTAATGCGAAAGAGAATATTTTTATTTATGCATCTACATTAGCGTGAAGTATTTGTGCACTACTGGTTGAGAATGCTGTATGTGTTCAAAGGAATAGTTTTTTAAATGCAGGAGTTTAGACCGAAACTAGTTGAACCAAGTCTCTTGGTAGCTGGCGAGGCTGTTGGTCATGAGACATTTATGGAAGTTTGTCACGATATGGAAATAACCACAAGTTCGTGGTCGCCAAAATGTTCCTAGCGGAAGTTCAGTTTGCATTGAAGAAACTCGCAGATGGAGGCTGTTGGAGAGAGAGAATGCTGGTCCTAAAAGCGAGGGTTTCATGATTTGGAAGATGAAATGGGCGGGACATATAGCACGCGTTGAGGAAATGAGAAGAGTATTAAAAATTGAAGTTGTAAATATCGAAGGGAAGACAGCCCTTGGATTCCACAGGATGCGAGGAATTTCGTGACCAGCTGAGCGACTGATAGTTTCTCAAGTAGGACTATGTTCCGCGGAGTATTACGTTTATGTGTGCGTATTGCAAATCCATACTGAACATGGGGCTTTGCTCTTATCGTATGACTTGGAATTTAGATTGTGGTAAGACAATGGATATTTGGTGG
The DNA here is from genome assembly GCF_002891405.2 of Cryptotermes secundus. Classification (NCBI taxonomy): domain Eukaryota; kingdom Metazoa; phylum Arthropoda; class Insecta; order Blattodea; family Kalotermitidae; genus Cryptotermes; species Cryptotermes secundus. Next base: position 1,098,608 of record NW_019736399.1, read on the forward strand.
GTAATTGGTATTTGTGTTTGTAATGTATTTCCATACGGAATTTCATATTCCAAGCTGCTATAGTCCACTACTCATCGCTGTCAAGCAGAAAACCTAATGACATTTTTCTCAAGACAGCCTTTTTTTTTCTTCTTTTTCTTGCTTGCTTAAGTACATTGTACCGCAGGAAATGAAACAGCGCAAGGTTCGGGTGGCCTCCAGTGACTGAAAATAAGTGGCTTGTTTCAGGAAGTAAAATATTTGTCATACGAATTTTACGTAGTGTTGGGATCAGTAATATCCTTTCCATTAACAGCTGAGTGTAAAGAAACGTTAATCTTTTTTTACCGTCCTTGACGAGCAATGACAGGAAACTTTCGACTTAAATTTGAACGTCCTGCAGAGACTCTTGTAATATGTATCGACGCGAAAGTGCGTTTTTAGAAACAGCAATTGCATTTTGAATATTTAATGTAGCTCTTTCGCTTTGTTTTCATATTTCTCTTAAGGCGCGTCCACATTACTCGTGCTCGCCAGGCTTGTGCTCGTCAGGAGACTCGTCTGGCTTTTACGTGTGCTCGTAAATCTTCGTCCACACTACTTCAGTTGCTCGCCAGGCTTTGGCGCGTGAGGATCCGTATATTCACTCGTAGTGTGTATAGGCTGTAGTCGTATTTCAATTTATTGGCTATAGTTTTAAAATTAAAAATTTGCTTGTCTCGTGACTTGTCATATCGTCCACATTACTCACGAGCATAGCGAGTCACACGAGCACGAGTAATGTGGACGCGCCTTTACATATTCCTGGCCATAGACGCGAGAGCTCACGCCTATTTGTCCGTGACGCTTAAAGTAGCTCCTTTGGCACGTGGCATGTTTTATTATTCACAGTCTGTGAAATGAACGCATAATGGTGTGACGGTTATCATTTATTTCAAGATCTGATTTTGTAGGAAGTTAAATATACTTAACCAAGAAGCTGTCAGGTGATTATACGAGAGCTGCGGTAGTTATTCGATACGGAAATTGATACTGACGAATCGATTTACGAAAGTTTTCCTCTGAAATGTGTATGGAGACATGTTAAACATGAATATGTTCGTATATATTGATCAGATTGCTTTAGAACTTTTCTGTTTCTTTGTTGTTTATTTAATGACAGTAGCTCAGACCTATATGGTCAGAGTTCCTGGCTACGTGGTCAGAGGTCCCGAGTTCGATTCCCGGCGCTACCAAATTTTCTGAGAAGTAGTTGGTCTGGAACGGGGTCCACTCAACCTCGTGAGGATAATTTGGGAGCTACTTGAATGGAAAAATGAGTGTAATGGTTCACTCCTGTCACAAACCTTAATTAATCGGTGCGACCTTTAAACGACCCAAATAATATAACGTCGAATGATTAGATACTGGTTACGGTTTATTTTAAAAATTATCCCCTAATTTGCGTGGAAGGTTGAGAATGAAGGTCGGTCAAGATAGCTACCTCCAGGCCATGATATGAACCCAGAAAATGCCAAATACCACTCAGAGGCAATGAAAAATCTGTTTTAACTTCGAAAGTTCGTAGAACCTCTATAAGCGCTTGTGTAACACGGTTCACTCAGCAGGAAGTTTTGTAGGAAGCTTACTGAACAGCAGATCACTTCTGCAACAGAACCAATACGCTTTGTAGCCTCAATACTTCCCGTCTGCAGGGCCCCATTTCTGAGTGACGACAGAAATAACTCCAGCCTGCCTGTCAGCTGTGCCTTCCATCTCTCTTAATTCATTTATTCGGGTCAACATTTTTATTCGCTTTTATAGCAGCGAACTTTCTTTATTTTGTAAGGAAATGTAGAATTGTGATTGGATATTCATGTGACACAGTGATTCCCTAAACTATAAGTGGTTCGTAACACTACATCATACTGCTAGAAAATGAATGTCTGTATTCTTGTATCATAAATTATGTATTTATTTACAATTGGTCAACCATAGTAATTTTTTTAATGCTAGTGGGGTTTTACGCAGAAACTGCCTTCTAAAAGAAGTTATCGAAGGAAAGATAGAGGGGCGGATAGAAGTGACAAGAAGACGAGGAAGAAGACGTAAGAAGATGCTGGATGACCTTGGGGACAGAAGAGGATACTGTCATTTGAAGGAGAAAGCTCTAGATCGCATTAAGTGGAGGAATTGTTTTGGAAGAGACTGTGGACCTGTCGTCTTGACAGATTCTGATGATGAGTGGGGTGGGATTAAGTCCCTTGTGCTGCGGCCACTTGTGGCATATTGTACCAGCCTCAGATGATAGGTGAGGGTGATTGTGGAGCAATTGGTGAAATGAAGATTGGCAGGGGAAACCGAAGTACTCGGAGAAAACCTGCCCCAGCGCCACTTTGTCCGCCACAAATTCCACTTGATCGATCCAGGGCCGCCGCGTTGGGAAACCATCGACTAACCGCTTGAGCTATGGCCCGTGGACTACAGTAACTGCAAATATATGCTACCTCAAACACCAACTGATCACCTTCTCTTATCTGTGCAATGTTATAACTGTTTGCTTGATATGAGAACGCGTGAGTATATTTTCCATAACTATACAAAAACGTGAAAATAAAACTCATGTTGGGTAGTGTGTACCAATAGGCGATACTATTAATACTCTGGCAGTGGTGAACTCCAAAGTATGCCAGTCTCAGACCATAGAAATTGTCACATTGAAGCTCATGTTGACATTGGCACTAACTTCGCCGACAAGCGGCAGTCGCTCGGTCGGTATAGTTCGCTTGCGGACTCGAACCACGGAGTCACTAGCTCAGATTTTCATAATGTCGAATGATGTAATTAATTAATGAGTGAGGGTGTTTGAGAAAAGGGTGCTGAGGATAATGCGTGGACCGAAGAGGGATGAAATGATAGGAGCTTGAATAAGATTGCATAATGAAGAGCTTCATACCTTATACCCTTCACCAAACATGATTAGAATAATCATGTGAATGAGGATGAGGATCGGGGCATGTAGCACGCATTGGGAGAAGAGGAATGCATATACGATTTTAGTGGTGAAGCCAGAAGGATAGAGACCACTGGGAAGACGTAGACGGTAGGATAATATTAAAATGAATCTTAGAAAGGATGGGGTGATAATGGACTGGGTTGATGTGGCTCAGGATAGGGACCAGTGGAGGGCTCTTGTTGACACGGTAATGAACCTTCGGGTTCCATAAACTGTTTGGAAATTCTTGAGTGGCTGATCGACTGGCGGCTTCTCAAGGACTCAGTTCCATGGAGTTAGTTCACTAGTTATTCAAAATTATATTGATTGAAGGGGTTGTGGCTTAATATGAGGTTGCCTTTGGGTATAGAATAGAGAACCGAAGTTCTGTAACGTATTAACTTGTTGTAATTGTGTTGTTGCGTTCTGAATAATCAGCACCATGTGTTTTGTGTAGTGCGTGGTAGCAGTACAGTTAGAATTATTTCATATTTGTCCGTTTCTGTTTAATCTCCGAATCTAGGAAGACAAAACCACGAAAATAGCTACGGCAGGCAGTAGAATATATGGCATTACTTAGAGCAGGAAAGATATAAAACGGCTTGACTGGTAATTACTAATTGTCTTTCATAAAATGTTTGAACTGCAGTTGGAGTAAAGTGATTACGTAGTAGAATTGAAGGCCTGGATGTAAGGCCGCATAATCTACTATGCATGTTAAATATATGTGTCACGTCATTACCGGCGAACCAGTGCACGAGTATACGCGTGATGTCATAGCGGCGACACACTGGGGACAGCACGTTCACAAATGTTATCGCGCCACTGATGCGTCCCCAGCCCGCATGCGAGTTGCATACATTTAATGTCGAGTGTTTCTTCGAGAAGGGAAAACCATTCGGGAAATCTTGAGATATGACAAACAGGTTTCGCGTCAGTTCACGTAAGATAGGCCCAGATGTGTTCTCGTGATGGGTTCTGATGGGTATTTTCGTAACCTGTAAAGGTGATCACACTTAGGTTCAATTGAACCCACATCTTTCAAGCGTAAGTGTTCTAATAATAATGCCAGATGAATATTCCCATAATATGTAAAGTTAAGGATGATGTGATTATGTTAATTGCTTCTTCGTATTGTTGCGTATCAAATTGTATGCCTGATTTTTGTTCATGATTCCGCATTGTGATGGACTGACTTGACAGTATCTGAGATGTCGGCAGCATAACAGCCTTATCACCGAAGAATTGACAGAAGGTTACACTCTGTGTACCGCTGCCTGCTCCTGTTCTATGTGACAGTACGCGCTGAGGTGTTCGTGTTTGCACGGTGGTACCCCAGCTAAGAACATTATAGATGACCTAAAAAGGGTTCTCACGATGTCATGTAGTTACTGGGTTTTGGGGCGTGTCCATCGTCAGCTATCACAATTGGGCTGTTATCAATTTGTAGTTGAACATTTTATTAACGTGTTACACCAGCTGATGTACGGTTGATTCTTGGAAGCATGTTGTAAGACTATATATAGCAGTGTGTTTCCATTGCTTGTCTACAGCGTATAGCTAAACTAATTGTCGAAACTCAGTATGCAGCAGTTGAAAAAAAAGTCTTTTATTTTGAGCAGATAAAGACTCATTCCACATTAAATGTGTGAACATTGTGTACGTTACAAAGTAGTGTTCATTAAATTGTGCTGCTTGAAGAAAGAGCATTCATGAAAAGAGATTTTCGTCCCATATACAAATAGGAGTTAATCAGGAATGTGATTTTATGATAGTCCTTCCTGGTGGGTAAAGGGCAGCCGGTGCATAAGGCTGACAACCTTAGCGCCATCTCTGAGCCGATTGTCTAGAGAAAATGTGGGAGCCTAGACTTCTGAAACTTTCAGGGCCTTTCACGGTGTTACGTTAACTTTACACGGTACTCGTTTATAGATTTACGCGGTAGCTGCTTTCCTGAAGAACTGTCATGAGTTAAAAACGTGTAAATCAATAACTAATTTTCCTGAAGAAGATGATAATTTGGGGATGGGGGAGTTACGGTCCAAGTCAGCCCAGAAATTTATAGATAGATGTTCGTGTAAAACGTTTTGCTTAGTTTATTGCATTTCAGATTTTATAATTTCGTTAAATGTAAGACAGCAAAAAGGAGTTATAGTCAGAGTAACGTTCTTCTGCAGTGTCGACATTCGACGTGTAATTGCGTTAAAGTGAGAATTAAAACGATACAGATTAAAATGCGGTGTATATGCTTCGTTCGCACTGAAACCCGAAATCGTACAAATCAGAAAATCGCTATGTGTAGAAGTGATTGTGGGGCGTGGAGTAATTATCAGCTGCTCAGAGAACTTGGAAATGCGAAAATTTTGATTCCTTTTAAAAGAAGTCGGGTATGTGCCCTCAGAATAAGAGTATGTTTGTACCGGAATGGGTACAGAGGAATTTGTAGCTAATTATGTTGTGAATTATAGCCGTAATAGCTTGCCAAATTAAGAGAAGTTCGTGACTCGACGCTGTTTTCCGCAGGACGGACTAGAGTTTTGTGTTTGAAATATCACGTGTTTGTTTTGACTCGATGTATTGAACGAATTAGTGTTTTTGACTACATTAATGTATTCCGTAAAAGAAAATTAAGTATGGAGAACTGTTAGAGATCTCTAGTTTTGTGTAAACCGCTTTAACATACTTCCGGGTTGTGGGGGGGAAAACATCCTTTGTTCATAGTATTTATTATAATGACGTCATTTCCTGTAGGAAGTGTAGGTAATTTGACTTCTTCACCGAGACGTGGCTTCTTCGTCAGACGTGTAATTTTGTGTAATGTCTTTAGCAGACAAAGCCGTGATGAGCTTTGGTTCACATGTCGACATTTTGCTTAGCGAGACAAAAAATCGCGTTTAACTTTTAACCCGGGCACTTACCGGCGTTGATCTTTGAGCGCAAAGACTTCAAAATAAATGGCATAGAAGCAAAATAAATAAAAAATACAGCAACTACATATTATGATCTTCTGGGCTATGACGCTACTAAAGTGGTATTTGAACACAGTTTTTTTTTTGAGGAATGCTCTGCTTCCATTTTCACTATGTAGTTTGACAGGTGAGTATCAGCGTTACTGACAGCATCTCTCCCGTGCTTCACGCTTATTTTTGAGAGGCTAGTGAACAAAATCCCCCATCGTTTATGAACCCCGAAAGTTCGTTGCCGTGTTCACAAAAGTCCTCCACTGGTCCCTAATCCTGAGCCAGATGAATCCAATCCATACCACTCCATCCTTTTTAATATTATCCTGCCATCTAGGTCTAGATCTTCCTAGTGGTACATTTCCTTGTGGCTTTCTCACAGAAACCGTGAATGCATTCCTCTCGTATGTGCTACATATCCTGACCATCTCATCATCCTTGACTTGGTCATTATATTTGGCGAAGAACACAAGCTATGAAGCTCCTCATGCAGTTTTCTCCAGCCGCCTCCTAGTTCATCCCTCTTGGGTCCACATATTCTCCCCAGCGCTGTTTTCTAAAACACCTTCACTTTGTTCTTCGGGCAATGTCAGATCGAGTTCCACACCCATCCAGAACTACAGTCCAAAGACCACGGCGTCTCTGAATTATGTATTATATTTTCTTATTAAATTGTTTATGTCTAGAGTCTGTATAGACTTGTCCAAGGGGCTGTGCAGAACTGCATAATGAGAAGCGTTTTAACTTTTACACTTCATGAAACATTATTACGGTTATCAGCCATGTCAGGTGGCTAAAAGTGGCTGGCGTTTTAGGGACCATCTCTGTCCCCCATCATCAGAAGCTGATGAGATGGACAATGAGTGTAGTACGCATTAGAAGTAAGAAGTCCATTCCGAATTATAGTTGGAAAGCCTGGCCGCCACTGTGGCTACAGATTGAGAGTCCCGCGTTCGATTCCCGGCGCTGAAATTTTTCTGAGAAGTAGTGGTTCTGGAACGGGGTCCACTCAGCCTCGTGAGGATAATTGAGGAGAAGGAAATAGCGGCTCCTACAAAACCGAGATTAACGGCCGTGGCAATCCGTTGCGCTGACCACGCGACACCCTCTATACCCAAAAGTTGGCAATAACTTCGCCGACAAGCGTCGGTCGCTCGGTCGGTATAGTTCGCTTGCGGACTAAAAGCCACGGAGTATTATCATCTAGATATAGATGGGGAGATACTGCTATAATGTTTCTTAAAAGGAATAGAGTGTGGGTGTTGGTTAATCTGGCTCAGGATAAGGACAGGTGAGGGATGAGCTGTCGTGAACACAGCAGTGAACCTTTAGGTTCCATTAAGGCGGGAAATTTCGCACTAGTTGAGCGACTCGCAGATTTTAACTCCGCGGAGTTAACGCTGGCTGGAATTCGCCAACCGGTAGCTTTCTGCGGACCGACAGTTGAGAAACACAACGTGTTCAGACCCCTCGCGTGTGTTGTGCCATTACGTGTGTGTCTTGGCCTCATGGCGTGTAACGGGGCTACATTTTTCACCCTCCTTCCTGCGACCTGTCATTCTATATGTGCTGCCTCGGAAGGGCGTCGCCTCCTCGGTTGTCAGCGCATTAACGTCCTCCATTCTCAGCAAGTGTCCATTGCTGTTGCGCTGGTAAAGCTTCAGCCGACATTCGGTCCCATAAACGTAAATAGAAAGCACGGGTAAGCAGTCTGGCATTAAATTTGTGAGGTTTGAGGTTCTTGCCGCCGTATCAAGATTACCGCCTGAAGATGGAGGCAACATATGCTTCGGAAATGTTAGTACCAAAATATCAAACTTCATGATGGCACGCCCCAGAAGTTTTTGGATTAAACTTGGCTACAACAATTTGTATTCACCTCTAACTTGGTACAGACATACATAGTTTTTTATTGCGCTTCTCAGATAATGCGGTTTTTTTTTTACATATACAAATTGAAGGTTTGTGGTAACCCTGCGTCGGGCAAGTCTACAGGCGCCATTTTTCCAACAGCATGTGCTCATTTCGTGTCTCCATGTCACATTTTGGCAATATTTCAAACTTTTCCATCATTATTATATCTGTGACGAAGTGATGTTAGTTGAAATGACAAAGGATTTAGTTCATAAAGCAAGGGCACGGTGTCCGAGGATTGACTCCAATTTTGAAAGAAGTTCTGTTGTGAGTAGAGTGCTATCAAACAGCATCGCGTGCTGCAGAGAAATCTTTCGTGAAAAGAAGAGTCAATCTATTCGGCAAACTTCATTGTTGTCTTATTTTAAGAAATTGACAACCACCCTGACCTTCAGCAACCATCACCCTGATGAGGCGGCAGTCAATACATCATGGCAAGACCCTCCATCAGCAAAGAGAGTACGGACTCGCCGAAAGCTCAGATGATGGTTAGCATTTTTACCAATACAGTATTTTTAATTAAGGTGTAAAAATTGTTTTTTAGACATAACTCTATTGCACACTTGATAGATTACAGTATAGTGAAAACATAACTTTTGTGTGCACTAGGAAACCAGGTCATTCGCGTGACTCGCTTTATTGCTGTGATCTGGAACCGAACCTGCAGTATCTTCGAGGTATGGCTGTATATTCATCCAGATGTCATGAGCTTGTGTTGGATTTCTTTATCTGTTCGTGTACGTTGTATGACCCTTGTTCAGATTTCGTTGCTTTAGTGTTGGAGATGGTGTTGGGAAGAATCTCTACTATCTCCACACATTCTTTGATGCTCGTGATTTTAGGACAAGTTTTTGTTCTAAGTTAAATTTAAAACTGCACTTGATTCCCTAATTTAAAACCCAGTTACCCGACAGTTGATGTTGATGGACATAGCGCACTCAAGCTCAAGTATTTGGGAGTTTTCAGCGTTGAGCAGCGCTGCCAACTGTTTATATGCTACCGTAACATCCAGTTTGGTTGATTAATTATGAATAAAGCGGAAGAAACCGTTATGTGTCTTTGGTGGCTGGATCTTAGATTATATAACGATGCTGTAGCAACTGCAGGTGCTGTTGGTGTCGACGGTGACCTCGTTCGGTGAATTTGGAAACATTGGGGAAGAAAGCCGTTGTGGTATTTTTCCTGGTACTGTCAGGAATTCACTCGGAGAGAGTGAAAAAAAAAACACGAAATCCTGTCACGATAGTGTTTGTTCCAGCTGAGATACGAATCGGACATCCCCGGAATACAAGTAACGAGTGGTAGTGCTTGAGTCAACTTCGTCGGCGAACTTTTCCTTAAAGACGCTCATCAAGACACTTTTCCGCCATCATTTTCTCGTAACTGGCCGTGTTGGTTTGGACTAGACACTAGTTTCCATCCTTCTCCCCCCCCCCGTGGGTTTGTTGAACCAAGTCTAGTATATACAGAGACACAGACTCATCTTGTCATTTCATCCCTGAAGATGGAGGCAACATTGCTCACATTCACACGGTGCAAAGAGCAGAATAAACAACAGATATTAACGGTGAAAGAACGAAATCTGTAATGTTTCACTTGTTAGGTAACAGTGTCAGCGATCTGTGTTTGTGAGAGCAACAGTTCATCTTCTTCTCTTTCCGAATGAACTCCTTTGACCCTTGGATACGTGATCTATGCGGAGGTCAAATTAATATTAGTAACGGATGTATTTAATATGGAGCATAATCCTGGTCCTGCTTCAGTTGTTAGCAAGCGAAAGCTGCAGTCTCAACGGTTGTAGGCAGGGCAACAGCTGGTTACCATCTTAAGGCGATGTGAGACGAAAAGTAAGTGAGCGGTAAGGCGTCGTCTCGCAGCGGACTGCAGATATGGGTGAAAGTCTCTCCGAAACTGAAAGTATGATCCACTCAACGCATTTTCTGTGGATGCAGCAGAGCACATCTTGACAAACTAGCAGTCGCTCAGCAGGTCAATAAATGTAACGCCTCTTATGGAAACGGAAGGTTCATTACCGTGTCAACTAAATTTGTAGTTGGTCTGTGTTCGAGTTCCCCGACCCTTTCACCCCCATTTCTTTAAGATCCCTCTTAATGTTATCCCATTTACGGTGAGGCCTTTCATATGGTTCTTTCCTTCATGTTCTCGTATAGAAACTGCCCATTTCTCATCGCTTCCAAGCGTGCTGCGTTCCCAGCCAATCGTTCCGCATGATGTGACCCTCCTGTTTGTTAATGAGTGTAGTCAAGGAGGATATGGGGCGGTAATGTTTGTTGTGTGCATCTCGAGGTGACGTCATGTGAATAGTTGAAAAATGCGAAAAGAAAGCGTGGGTTCTCCACTCATCAGCTGCCAGAGACGGAAGCGTGGAAAGGAAACTTAGTAGCGACGCGTTGTGGAAGTCCCAGGTTTTTCTGCTCAGATATGTGCAGGTCGCGGTATTGGTCCGCAGATTGTAGCTGTTTAGGGTGAACTGAGCACGCAGGATGAGATGGGTGGGTGAGATGAGGAATGAACAGAAAATTTTAGTTGGAAAACAGTTACTAAACTGGCCTCAACAACCGGGGAATCACAATTCGATTTCTGGCGGGCAGACATCTCTTTCTTCCGAGCCCGTAGCAGTTCTGGTGTTCACCCGCGTTCTGTCCTGTGGGTACTGATTTTTTTTCTTCTTCAAGGATAAGGCGGCGTAAAGCTGGCCGCTACAGTGCTTAGGTTAAGAATGCATGGCTGTAAGCTTCCTGCCTCCCCCAGCGCCAAGAGGTCTCTATGGATTACCGGCTAATAAAGCATAGACACAACTTTGTCTTTTGATTTGAAGGGACGAGACCACTTTGAAATTCTAGGCGTCGTTGGGAAGGGCAATTGAATGCAAGTGTTCTGTTGTGTTAGGTTCTGCATTCAGCTGTGTGTTGTAAAGTAAGAGAAGTTAGTTGAAATTGTTACTTATATTAATTACATGTACACTGCATCGAGAAAATTTACAAGGAATTCAGAGCAAGAACTCAAAGAGTGCGCTCTTCTATTGCATAGATTCCTAGTCAAACACATCTGTTACTAAATTCATTTTACTTTTTGTGAAAACATAACCTCGTTGGTTCACTAAAATTTTCTTACGAATGTCATGTTTTTAATTAAATAAAAAACTTTATAAAATTTATGTTTCCAACATTGGATACCATACATCATTTCAGGATCCTAAATTAACCATTGCCTCAATTTTTTTTTTAAATTCCCTTAGTGGGGGGTGGAGTGCAACTGGGTCCACTCGGCACGGCGGCCACTGATTGACCTATTGTAGCCTGCCCCGGGTGATTATGATGATGGAGAATTTGGTGGAATGAAGATTGGCAGGGGAAACCGAAGTACTCGGAGAAAACCCGCCCCAGCGCCACTTTGTTCACCACAAATCCCACTTGACCAGACCCGGAATCGAACCCGGGCCGCCGCGGTGGGAAGCTTCAGCTGTGGCGCGGGCCCACCATCGCCCTAACCTCCTATTTGGACGCTTTGATAACCTTGATGATCAAGCTATGTGAACATCAGTCAGCTGGTTCAGGAATTGAATTTGAGGGACTTCAACACAGGATGGTATCTCATGTTTATGGATATTATCCATCGTCTTGTCTGTGTCTAAAAACCGTCCTGTTTATTTTTCAAAACAGCCTTTCGGAGACTGCATTCTGTCTCTGCCTTCAGGTAAAACCTACTCCTTTGGGCCCAATACATAGAGCTAGCCCCTATCTCCGAAGATAGAGAGCCAGTCACCGAAAGGTTGTGTTTTGAAAAATAAACAGGACTGTTTTTAGAGAGAGACAAGACAGTGGATAATGTCCAGAAACATAATATTTGTATCAATGCACCATCGTCACAAACTTTAGATCTTATAAACATGGTATCTCTTAAGCCAGCTTTTCTTTTCAGTAAGGAAGTGGACTAAAATGAAGCAATTACATGTGCACCGTCTTTATTACAGTTATTTCTAAGAATTGCATTTCTGTGGCCATTGTTGGCGATGAAACGTGAAGATTAAACTATAGTTTTCTATTTTGTTTTCTTGTCTTCAAATGTCCCGTAGACGACCGGAAAGGGTTAGAATGTTACCCAGACTGGTTGGCGCCCTATGTTTGCTTTGCTGACTGCAGTGTACAAACAGTGCCTAATGTGTAAACCCTCCAACTCGTTATCTGAATGTAGGATAGGTCGTGTGTCTAATGTTGGTTCTTCATTACTTGGTGAAGACGCCGGGATGGTTTTACAAGGGTCAGGTAACAGGGTGGGCACTCGCGGAACAGTTTGGAGAGAAGTGGCAATGTCAGCAGCCTGAAGGGAGTCCTTAGTTCGCTTGAACTTCCACTAAATGCATTTTCATGTTGGACTTCCTCATCTCTCTCACACTCGTGAGTGTGGGCGTAGCAGTGACACACAATTTGCATAGTCTGAAAGCGACTCGGAAGGTTATTGCAGTTTGAAGTACACAAAATGCGTTCTGTAAGATCCTGATATGTTATTGTGGCTACGAAAGTCATTGTAAAGCTGTAACACCATTCATCGTCAACACATTAGACAGCATTTCTTCTTGTGTTTGGTGGTTAAATGTTCGCTGTATCTGCAGAGAGAAGATTCAGATACAATTTGTAGAGGGGGCACCATGCTATAAGCCGGAAGGTTGCGGATTCGAGTCTCGATGAGGTGGATTTCCTTTTCAATTGACCTAATCCTTCCAGCCGCACTATGGCCCTGGGGTCGACTCAGCCTCTGACTGAAGTGAGTACCAGGAGTCTTCCTGGGGATAAAGGGAGGCCGGCGCGTAAGGCTGCCATCTATGAGCCGATTGTCTAGATAATGTGGGACCCTCAGCGTCTAACAACCCTATGGGCCTTCACGGCCTGTTACAGAGATAGATTTACCATTTACCTTTACCTTACAGTTTGTAGATTGAATCTTATTGAGATGTATGCTTTATACGTATTATCTGCGATTAGCCATTTTTGAGAAAATTGATATCAGCGTAATATTTAGTAGGACCTCTCTGTATCTGTGTCTCTGTAGCCCTTTACACCGTGGTATCTCTCTCTCTCTTTTTTTTCACTTAATCCTATACACAGTCGTTATGACTCTAGGACGGGGGATCAGCCCGTCGCAAGGCCGCTACCTATACAGGAAAACACAGACATACATGCCTCGAGTGGGATTCGAATCCATGATCCCAGTATTCGAGCGAGCGAAGACGTTCCATGCCTTAGACGCCCGGCCACTTTGATCGGCTGAGTAGGACCTATGGAAATGAATATTACCGTATAAGCCCGAATGTAAGGCGACCCAATATTTTGGTAATAAGAAAATCAGGTTTCCCCCTCACAGAAGTGAATGCCATTTAGTTCTGAGGGTTACTTCTCACATTCTTCCTTTTTATTTTTAAGGACCCGAAAGTAAGGCAATCTCTCTCTCCTAAGAAGCAGTATTTGAAAAAAAAACTCTCCTTACCGGCTAGTACTGTAAACTCTCTTGATATCATCTGGCAATATAATCCCCAAATACCAAATTTAATCGATATCTAAAAACGTGAGACGTAAAGTAGTACTATTCCCCCCCCCAGGAATCGAATCCCACTCGATCAGTTCATAGTCATACCGACTTGTGGTACGATATCTTAACGGGTTGCTGGTCATCATACTTTCTGATTAAGGATGTATAGGAGATACAGTCTTAGACAGAAGTAGCGTAATTCCAATTTAACGAATATCTGCACTTTCCGTAACTTAAATAAAGTCAGAAGAGACGTGAGTGCTAGAGTCCTAAATTTTCATGTGGGAATATATTTTATTTATCACACGCGGCAGCATAGTTGGTTGAGGCACTATGCTGCAAGCTGGAAGATCGCGGGTTCAAGTCCCGATGAGGTCATTGGATTCATTTCAACTGACGTAATCCTTCCAGCCGCACTATGACTTTGGGGTCGACTCAGCCTGTAACAGAAATGAGTGCCAGGGATCTTCCTGAGGTGTAAAGGGTGCCTGGAACGTAAGGCTGACGACCTTACCGCCATCTATGAGCCAGTTGCCTAGATAAAGTGGGACTCTCAACGTATCAGAACCCTATGGGCCTCCACGGTCTCTTACAGGGACAGCTTTACTTTTTTTTCTACTCTTTTGCATATATTTATCATTTGTCACTCTATAATAAAACTTCTGAAACGAACCTGACAAAAATTGTTGAATTTAAATTAAAATATTTGTATACAAAGTAGTAAATCACATTTGAATATAAATTATTCATAGGTATGTATGAAAACTGTGAATTTAATTGTATTCATTTCGATTATTGAAATACTATTTGAGAAGAATTAAACTTGACAGGAATATAGTTTTCAATTATTTGGCTGCCTTTCGCAGTTCAGTGGTCCCACATGAGCGGCCCAGCGCCACAAGTGAAGCTTTAGCTGACGCGTTTTACACTTGTAGGTTAATCATCGCTAGGTTTCTCTTTGTTACGTTGTGTTTTTCACGCATCACGATGCCAGAAGCAGCGTAACGTTGGAAAGGAAGAATAGTGACTAAAAGTACAGATGAGAAAAGACTCGCTCAGCGGAAAAGTAGAGAGGAAAGAAGAAACTAGTTGCTATAGTTTCTGCCACGCTTCTCTGTAACTGTTTCGAACGTTGCTATTCACTTCTACAGAGAATACCTTGCAAATGGAGTAAAAGTCAAAGTTTCAGTACATTATTATTAATTTATTCTGAACAGTGTAGTGAATGTAAATGTAATTTTGTAACGTTATTCCTAAAGGCTGAAATTATAATCGTAAAATTTTTGAAACTGATGGTAACATTTTATACTGTTTTTTCATCTACTCTAATGTACGAGGTGACGAACTTCGTAAGATCACATGTAAATTTAGTGAAAATCAGAAGTGAAATTAACTTTTGAAAGGGCTAATGAATTGAATCCAATTTTTTTAGGGATTTCAGAATAAAAGAACGATCTATACAGTTTTTTTTAATCTATTTTGTATCATTTTTAAGTATATCCTCTACATCCGTAAGAGAAGCAAGAAGTATTTCTTCTCCTACTTAACGATCTAGCAACAAGAAACTAATTCCTGCAACCACCAATCTCTCTGGCTCCATTTCCTCGGCAGCCTGTACATAATAGGTTGCAGGTGTATACGGAACATCTGTTTTATCAACTGTTTTCCTTTAATCCACGAACACACAGATGTATTATTTTTTATTGCTAGTGGGGTGGGACTAAGTCCCTTGTACTGCGGCCACCTCTGGACTATTGTACCAGCCCCAGATGATAGGTGAGGGTGATTGTGGAGCAATTGGTGGAATGAAGATTGGCAGGGAAAACTCGGAGAAAACCTGCCCCAGCGCCACTTTATCCCCCACCAATCCCACTTTACGAGACGTGGGATCGAACCCTGCCGCCGCCGTGAACACACACCGTAACACCACCAGAACGCTGTCAGAAAGTATCCTGTTCGAATCTGTGGTGGGGATCCGATCCTTCTGACGAAGATTTTTCGTGACGTGTCTTAATCCGCCTCCGACTCTTGGACGAATGCCCGGTTATTCATACCGGTTCCTCTGACTTACAGTTATAGCCTCTGTCTGAAACATCTTGGGGGCTGAATCGTGCTTAGAGCAGGCAACCTTACGGAAGAAAAGTCCCTTATGTACACCGAGATCACTGTTCACTGCGATTTCAGTTCAGAATAGAATCTAGTAACTTTCTAGTTAATGATTTGACGACACAGCTTCAAAGATGTTATAGATACAGTATAGTTATCCGACCCAGCCTCTAATAAAAATGAATACAAGGAATCTTTTTCGGGGGTAGAGGACAGCCGGCGCTTAATGTTGACAACCTCACCACCTTCTGTGAGCTGATAATCTAGAAAATGTGGGATCTTCGACGTCTCACAATCCTTGGAGCATCCATGGCCTGTTACGGGAGAAGATTTACCTTTTACTTAACGTTAGAAGATACGTAGTACAGCACCGTGAAATAAGCGAATAGGGAACTAACCGGAGACTTGGTTGGCCAGTTTGATATAGTAACATTACTGCTTAGAGAAACATTTTTCCTTTTGCACATCGAATTTCAATTCGATGCCATCTTCACGCCTTTGTGTCAGTTCATCGCCTGAGTAAGTGGGGAAATTAAAGCGGCCTCCGTAGTCTAGGGGTAACGTTCCCACCTCATGACTCAAGGTACGCGGGTTCAAACCCGGCGGAGGTCGTGGATTTTTTAGGGCGGAAAAATTCACGGAACAAGTCCTCCGGGAGGGAGGATTTACGGCACGTAAAAGATCCTCATGTCTCTAGGAGACCTCTGAGCAAAATTAGGCAAAGTTTCCCGCCCAAGTAGTTTCCAATGCCTCCGGTAGATGGGGAAGTATCGGGAACCACTGCCAGTGGGGAAATTAAGAGAGAAACATGGGGATTGGCGCCTACCGTTCCCGCGCCATGTGCAGTGCAATTCGATATGTTGCCTTACTTCTTAAAACTTCTTCGTTCGTTTAGTGGTGCTTTCGTGGTTATATGGCGTGGAACAGCAAAGCGATTTCTGAATGATGGATTGGGAAATATGTGCAAGTAGAACCACTATCGCGACGTTTAGTACGAAAGTTGGACGACTTCGAGAAATTATGTATACCCTCCATGTTTATCCACGCTGTGAGTTAATTTTCCTTTCCTCCCGAAAGTTGTCATATGAAGACTTTTTATATCTAGACGAAAATGACATGTCGCGTGTATATTCTAGTAAACAGGACAATATACTTGCAGGATTGGACGCGTCGTCGTCAAGCGAACCTTGGGTTTTGTGTCATGCGTCGGATCCGGGTCACTGCTAAAATTATGTTGACACGAAGCCAACAGCAGGAACGTTGAATGTTCTTCCGTAAAGATGTATTCAGCAATGGACATACTCTTGCTTCTATCTAGCCTTTCATTTTGTTTTTGTGTGCTGTGGTAGGGCCACAGAGTTGGCTAGTTATGTATTTCTTTATAAGGGAAGGTGCTTGCGTGTGTAAAAAGTAACAGGCCGTAGAGGCCCATAGAGTTGCGAGGCGTCGAGGCTTCCACATTCTCTAGACAGTCGGTTCACAGATGGCGGTGAGGTCAGCCTTACGCGCCGGCCGCCCTTTACCCTTGTGAAGGTTCCTGGTACTCATTTCTCTTAGAGACTGAGCTACCCCAGGGCCATAGTGCGGCTGGAAGTATTAGGTCAATTGAAAAATCCAATGACATCGGGAATCGAACCCGAGACCTTCCGGCCTGTAGCATATTGCTATTGTGTGTACTGTTATACGAATTGTGATGTCAAGTTCCCGTGGCCGTGAATATTAAGAGTATGGTCTTCCGGTGAGTGACATACTGCAGCAAGGTATATGTGTGGCAGCGTTTTGGAGGAACATTTTGTCTACGGTTTCAGGGTGTGCGTCTCGACATGTTGGTACACGTCTACCACACAACAACGTATCACGTCGAAAAGACGTTAAACCCAATCTTCTAGTCGACTTGAAGTAACTATACGGAGGCCATGGAAATAGGTCCGACGGTTGGTGGGAATGATTTCAGTCTACGCGTTCCCTGTCAGTATACTGTTTGTATTCCGTTCCAGCCCTCTTTAGCCCAAATCAGTCCAGAGCTAATGAAAGTAGCAGAGGCTATCACTACCGGAATTCCGGCGACGCAGTGACCGGTGGGAAATATAGGAAAATAATTGGAAGAATATGAGTAACAGGTCGAGAGAGGCGCGGAAGAGATCGATACATGGGACTTCCGTGGCCTCAGTATAGCAGATTTAAATGTTATTTCGAGAGCCGCTGCTGTGAATAAATTATTCGGGGTCCCGGTTCGCGTTTAACGAAGCAAGAATGGAAGGTTGCATTCAGCACCGGAGAACACTTGTTCAGCATAACGCTTCAAAATTGCTTGCATTAATACTGAAAGCGTTTGTTTGTTATGGCATAAAAAGGTAAAGCTATACCTGTAACATGCCGTGGAGGCTCATAGGGCTGTGAGACGTCGAGGCTCCCACTGATGGAGGTGAGATTCTCAGCCTTACGCGTCTGCCGCCCTTTACCCCCAGGAAGATTTCCTGGCACTCATTTATGTTGGTGGCTGAGTCGACCCCACGGCCATGCTGCGGCTAGAAGGATTAAGCCAATTGAAAAATCCGGTGATATTATTGGGAATAGAACCCACGACATTCTGGCTTGTAGCATAGTGCCCCAACCAACTATGCAATCACGTGCCCCCTTTAGAACTTAATGTGGGCACTGTATTCAGTTTTCCACCTTTTTAGGGACAGGATGCGTTTACTTTTTCTCACCGCTTTCAAAATGGTTTTGGGGCCCAACCAGGTTCCTCTCCAGTGGAGACCGGTGGACTTTGTGTGTGTGTGTGTGTGTGTGTGTGGGGGGGGGTTGTAAATCGAGAGCGTGATGCTACCCACTCACCATCAGGTGCCAATTTTAACGACTCGTGCGTGGAGCTTTATTTCCATACATTCTCATTATGTGATGCTTAGAAGCACAGTATTTTTAAGGGAAATTTTCAGATAGGACCTGTCCCATTTTGGTCATTTTGTGTCAGAACTGAAGTACAGTGGGGCACGCGGTAGTTAGTTGGTTGAGGGGCTATACTACAAGCCGGAAGGTCGTGGGTTCAAGCCCCGATGAAGTCATTGGATTATTTTCAATTGACGTAATCCTTCCAGCCGCACAATGGCCCTGGGGTCGACTCAGCCTCTAATAGAAATGAGTACCAGGAATTAATTAAATAATTTTCCTGGGGAGTAAAGCTCGGCCGGCGCGTAAGGCTGACAACCTCGCCGCCATCTATGAGCCGATTGTCTGGATAATGTGGGACCCTCAACGTCTCACAACCCTATGGGCCTTCACGGCCTGTTACAGGGATAGCTTTACTTTTTTATATATACTGAAGTGCAGTAGGCTATTCCAGTGAGTAGGCCCACGCACGAAGACGCGTAGGGCTCTCAGTCCAGAAGTATTTTGGACGCAGGGACAAGGGACATCCTATATGGAAACTGCCGTTATTGGACCAGTGATGACTCATTCATTACATAGTTATTTGTAACCTCTGTCAGCTGCTTCATTGGCGTAAGAATGCAGTGTCAGTGGAGCAGTACAGTGCGATTGAAAGTATTGTACTATCACAACTTTCGGAAGCAACCGTATGTGGGAGTGGAGGTATAGCTCCACTGTTCTTGACCTCGGGACTAGATGGAGGTGAGTGGATCAGCTTCACCCCCTGTCGCTTTACCACCGGGGAAACAGCCTCTGGTACCCATTGTATTTTGGAGAAGAAACAACAGTCCTTCCCCTACCAGGAATCGAACCCCAGACTCCTCGGTGGTCCAGTCCGAACAATCTCCAGCTCTAAGGGCCCCCATACACACACAGTTTGGCCTCCAATTCGACCTGCACAGTTGACTGAAAGGCAAAACTGACGTGTGTGGTCCGGCCGGCCAGTCGTTTGGCCTGTTAGCCTGTAGGAAACCTGTCAGTCCGTCAGTTCTACCTGCAGGACCGTAGCACGTGACGTGTGTGACTCAACATTATAGGCTGGAAGACCGTGATTGTGTCATGAAGCCTGCCGCTTTATCTGCGCGTGTATGGGGAGGAAATGGAGGGGGTAAACTGTCACAGTTTTGCCTCTAAGGTCGATCGGAAGGCCAAACTGTGTGTGTATGGGGGACCTCTAAGGCTTTGTGTAAGCCCTGTTCAAGGTACGTTCCTAGATGGAATTAATGCAGTTGTTTAGGCATGGAGATACAATGGGTGCATCATCACGATGTGCAGTTAAAGTATATACGGAACATTTCACACTCTGTGGCCAAGTATAATCATGTGTTGATAGCGCGCTTACGGTGGTAACTCCTGGCGTTAGAAGGCCCGAGGCTGCTTTTCTGTTGTAGTTCCCCCAGCCGCTAGCTACGCGTGAGCACGGCAGTCTCTTTGATCTGGATGCCCTCTCCGGTGTTTTCTTCCATCTGTTGTACAACGCGTTGTGTTGAAGCATAAGCACAAGGTTAAAAAAGTAACGCTATTCGTCTGTTCGTATAGGAGCTAGGACCTATAGTTGTCTAGGAAAAACAAAGGTTATTTGTTTTTACGCGTTTATAGACGGTTTTCATGTAATTTGTCTAAAATATCCAGAAATTCCTTTCCGTTTTGTAGGTTGCGTTTTCCATGTTCAGACCGGCCCTGGGGCACACCCAACCCCCTATCCGATGGGTACATGAGGTAAAGCGGACGGGGCGTGAAGCTGACCGCTCACCACCAACTAGTATCGAGGTCAAAAATATGTACATCTGCACATCCACTCCCCCATACGCCATCATGGGGTAGTGCTTAATTAGCTAAGTACAGGGACATCTTTTTATGATGAAATGTGTTTATATTTTCACTGGACGGGAGATACAAGTAGCAAAGTCTTGCCTGGGACTCACAAATGCTTTTTCACGGTTCTGCCATTCGGTGTTTAAGCTACGTAACGGCGTAGGAGGGATAAATTGTGCAAATTTTAAGTGTATTTTTATTTTTATCTGTCCATCAGGATGTGCTATTTATTAATTATAATTGCTTTGATTTGTCAGTAAGGTGCCATTCCAAATGCATTTCTTTCTGTTCCCGAAAACTCAGCCCCAACGAGTGAAATCACAAGTTCTGTCTTGTGGGATATAACGCAGTGTAGTCCGAAAAATTGAGGCGACATGTACCTCCGAAAAGTGGGTAACTTTCGGAGGAGTACACGGTATTTTTTCCCAGAAGACAGGAGAACTCTTTTTATAACCACCGCCGTGAAATCCTTAAATCCTACACAGAGTTAAATCGTGGTTGTGATATTTACCCAATTTATGTTGTTGCTTCTGAAGGTACACCGAAACGCTATGCGATTTTTAGGGCAGTTTTCGAGGAAAAGAGCCTCGTCTTCTCAAGAAACATGTGTATTGTGTCACTCTGTTACACGAGCATTTCGCAACACTGGGAAGCAGCCTTCTGTTGCCCAGTTTCTGAGTACGTTGTAGGGGTATGGTTGGTTCTTTTTAATTTATTGGTCATGAGTCAGCAAGATAAAATCGTTGGGCTGGATCATCAGTACGGATTGTGTTTCAAGCATTGTACGAGTCAATACACTACAGAAACAGGTTTGATTGGTTGCTATTCCGAGAACAAGTTGCATTCGTGGCCCGTTTTATATCATCGACAGGTACAGTCTTCTACAAAAGTGCGATTGGACATTTATGTGAGTGACACAAGTGATCTTTTGATAACGACATAAAGCCTGAGATCAGTAAGTCATCGTCTGCGTATATAAACACACATTGTTACCATTGTGGCATTCGTACGAGGTTGGGCATACCGGTAGAACCTGACTGGGAAGTTACGTTGTCATTTTGCCAGAACTTCACTTGAACTTGACTGCTAGGCACTGTGACGGCCGACATGACAGCAGAGGCGAACTAAGGGATCCATTTGTTTTGTTTCTGGTTAAATGAGAATAAATTTCTCTTGATCTTTTGTACATATTATGAATATCAGTTGTTAGTAATCGAAACATAAAAGATATGTTGCCTTCGTGTTAAATTAATTAATCACTGTCATGAAGACACGGCGTAATGGAGGTGAGTGCTCAGGCTGACGCCTCGGCCGCTTTACTCCAGGGAAATAGTCCCCGGTACTCATTGGATAGGAGGTAGGGTTGGTACCTGCGTGGAATCGAACCCCGGCCTTCGTCGCTATACCGATAGCTATCTCGACTCCTTTGCAGCAGTTTAAATAAACATGTTTGTAAAGAATTAAGGCACAAGTGAATTCTTACGTCACAGTATCAGGGAGTTTCATCTTACTAATTGTGGCGAAGTTTCAGAAAGTTTAGACTCTTTTACCCGAGGGATAGGGCCGGTGGAAATGTACGAGTAATATGGAGCGGTCGCACTTTCCCAGTGGATTTCAGTGTAGCCAAACTATGTTATGAACCATATATGTCTGTAATTAATTCGCTTAGTGGGGAGGGGGGGGGTAGTCCAACTGGGTCCACTCGGCACGGCGGCCACTGATTGGCCTATTGTAGCCTGCCTCGGGTGATTATGATTATGGACAATTTGGTGAAATGAAGATTGACAGGGGAAACCGAAGTACTCGGAAAAAACCCCGCCCCAGTGCCACTTTGTCCACCACAAATACCACTTGACCAGATCCGGGATCGAACTCGGGCCGCCGCAGTGGGAAGCCAGAGACTAACCACTTGAACTGTGGGGCGGCCCTGTACGTATATGTCTAATATGTTGTATTTTAGCGTCCTGTTGCACTGATTCATATTCATAATGTGTATGTATTAACAGTCTTCAAGTGCATACAATCTCATTTACCACTTCTACACTAATATATTACAACACAATCATAACACAAACATAAATACACAAAGAGAAATTACGCATATAATGAATACTATATTAGACCAAAATTATTTTCAATATGAACAAAAATATTACAAACAAACAGATGGTTTAGCTATGGGAGCACCAATATCGGCAATATTAGCAGAAATATATATCCAGAACATAGAACATACACAAATATACGACATCTTAAAAAAACGAAATATAATTGGATATTTCGCATATGTTGACGGCATACTAATATTATACGATATAAGAAAACAAATATTGACGATATGATTGTAAATGGACATATAAAGGCAAGCAGTGAAATGGTTGACGGATCGATACACCTGAAGATGGCAGCATACTGCCGAAACATGTAGTCTAGAAGTGGTAGATGAGATTGTATGCACTTGAAGACTGTTAATACGTACACATTATGAATATGGCTAATACTTGAACGTTTATCGAATCTTCGCCACTGTTGCTTCATTCATATTGTCACCTGTATTAGTGACTGTAGACGGGATTTGGGTTGATGAATAGATTTATTGGCCATTCGCAGGTCTTAACTACAAATAATTATAACACTCTAAAGGTTACTGTAGCTATAGAACACAAAGTCTTCAGTGTCTGCTTGCTAGTCGTTCCTTGGAAACGAACCATGTCTGGTTAACACTTCACAGCTGAATACTCGAGCTGCCTCTGCATTCACTTACGAAAGAATGTGAGTCTGAGTTTCATTTTACGACGGACGGTCAGTCGGCCAGTCTGTCTTGGCATAAAGCACCCATCTGGGGCTTGCGGCCAGATGTTTATTACTGATTGACAGTTACGGTCTTGTTTTTATGGATCGCCCTCTCTGACGAGAGGACGGGTCTGTCTTATATATGCTGCAGTCATTCTCGGGTCTGAGTCCCTTGATACTCGAGACCATATATTACTGTCTCAAATTTGTGACTGCCCTTTTCGTCGCCTCCTGCGACTCGCAGGGCCACGGTACGAAAGAATCTCTGACTGAATTCACGAATGAACACTCTTCTACAACTTAGGGAGGACCTAATAATTGGCACCACACCGAACAGTTCATGTTTTGGTCTGTTGGCCGTTGTAGCGGAAACTAGTGATCCGTTGCCTAGCAGATTGGCTTCCGCGTCTGTTGATATTCCGACTTTCAGGCGGTGTTCACGTAGGCATTGCCTAGCAAATGGTAATTTTCTTCACAATATCTTTATTTTCCTTCAGTCAGACACCATTAGATTGACGACGGTCTGCACTGTCGAACGACGTTCTTTGCAAAATTCTCTCTTCATGTCTGACAATCTGCTCGAGAGACCGAAACAGTGCCTAGTCTCGTGATGCAGCGCCCTAAACGTTGGCAACTTGCACGACTAATTTTCTCTGCCGTGTACGTGCGTGTTCCCATATGAACTAGTTGGTTAGATTACAGAGTGTACAAATAGCCTACGTCAGACACGTACAGAAAAACATTATTGTGTTCTTGCATTAACGTACGCCTGACTTATCCATGTGTACTCTGACAAAACGTTGAGCCGACGAGAATGGTGGTGATAGAATCGGATGTCCTGAAGAGAACAAATATAAAAATACAGGTACAGTCAGTATGGTATGACAACTGATATATGTTATTTTGGAATGTAAGCATTGCCATGTAAATTTACAAATACTTCGTTGAGGTAGGACCATCTTTTCTGTCCACGTCACACAGTCTGATAGCAGTGTAAATTACACGCCTGGTTTGACCGCCCGATGCTCAATACTTCTCGAGATTTCATGCTTCACCAGCGAGGCCATTTTGTGTTGACAGTGGTGTGACTGCATAGGAAGCGAATATTACGTCATGCTTCATTGTTATAGATCTCCTGGCAAATTACATCGCCTTGTTTAGGAGTATACATAATAAATATTGTTCCCACTTTTTTTAAGTTGTTCTGGTACTACAGTCTTAGATAGAAGAACATCACACTGCACTTAAATCGAAGATAGTAGTTGATGAGCAAATTATCACTGAAAGACAAGAGTAGAAGTCATGGGAAGAACCAAGTTGGGGGTGGGGTAAATTGCTGAAGGCCGTCGCCCTCACAGATCTTGACCCATTACGTATTTTTTTTTTCTTTCCACAACTTAACATATGTTTCCAAATGGGGCTGCCTCTTTGACATGCGGAGGGGCGTGAGTACCAGTCGCCTACTTGCCTTTCATACGACACGGACCGCATAGAAGATACTGCGTCGAACAGTTCATATGCTGTTGCATGTGTATTCGCTGCAGCAGGGACATATTTACGTATTTCCTCTATTGGCTCCACTATTCCTGCTTTCAGGCTTCATGTCACATTGCATTCGAAAGTCAACACAGCAAGGCGATCTCTCAAAAGTCTTTTATTTTTTGAAAATAAGGAAAGTAGGCAAACATATGCATGTTACTTCCATGTGACATCAGAATAATTACGTAGATTTCTGTGTAATTAATTGAGCACCAAGCAGTAAAAACGCACGTGAAAGTGGAGGTATGGCTTCACACATTCTTAACCTCGGCACTAGGTAGAGGCAAGCGATCTTCTTCATGCCCTGGCCGGTTTATTGTCTATGAAAAGCCCCCCTCCCGGGTTCCCAGTTGGTAGTAAACTTGGCGGGCGCCACAGTCGATCGGATGCGGTGACAAAGACAGGAATTCGGCCACTGCCGGTCTGAGTAGTGGTACGTGTATACCCTTGGCCCGATGACGTGTATTTCTCGTTGGCATGCGGAGAATTTCTCAGTCCAAATTCCTCTTACCGGGGTTGTCAGAAGTTTTGTGATCGGCACAAATGCGCCATTCTTCCATAGTATATGTTCGGCTACAGATTTGGACAACGACTATTTAACGGAATATGACCCCAAGTTCATTCTCCACTCTTTGAATCATGCCCATGACGTCATTACCTCGTGTCGCGTGGTATTGATTTCAGCACATTTCCACTTTACGTCATTGTGTTTACCGTAAGAAGAGACCCCCCCATATGAGTGACATAGTCTCAGATGTGTCATCATTTCTCATACATTTATTATTAGCCCGTTATGAGAGGGGGGAATTAATAGAGATTAATATAAGTTTCTTGTGTTCTCAGTCAATCCAGCTTTCCTGCAGAGCGTTTTGTGGTAGTCTCACTTGCATTCAGATCAGATATTTTCAGCATTTTCAGGCCTCCCAGCCCAAATAAGTTGACTTCATCGTAAATGGACGACCGAACAGGTTGGTAGAGAGGTAATGGAGGGTTAGTCCGTGAAACATTTTGAAAATTTACAATAAATAAACTACGCAACGGATACCAAATTTGATTACACTGAAATAGAGATAAACTCGCCAAGTTTTTTTTACATCGTTCTCAGATGCTGAATGTGTCCACCTTTGCTGATACGGCAGACATCTATGTAATAATCCATTTCGTCCCACACCCGTGTCAGCATATCACGGTTGATCAGAGCCACAACAGCGGTGATACGGTTGCGAAGATCCATATGATTTGCAGGCAATGGCGGCTTCTAAATAAAACTTGGAGAGATTCATTCTCTATCGGCGTAAGAATTGCCACGAACCGATGCATATTTTATTTGTTGTGAATTTTTAAAATGTTTCACGGACTTATGAATAACACTGTAATTTAAGAATTATATTCGGAATGTGCTCGGTTTTCGAACCTAGACCGGGACTGTTGCTCTCTTGACTAAGGATTTTCGTGGTTCTAAATTCGTCCATGCAAATGCTAGGATAGTACCTCGGTTAGGGCACGAATGCTACCTTTCCAGTTCATCATGTACGTAACATCCAACCATCATACGCTGTATAAACTGGACACTGAAAGTGTCGTTAAATAACTTAATAATAAGTAAATAGGTGATGTAGCTTAGAAGTTACACTGAGATATATTTGACATTTTCGATCGTATCGTCAAATCTGTGTTGTCAGCTTGAAACGCACTTTCGTCACATTTCATTAGCATCGCATTTGGTTGATTAATCTTGCCATTCCTACCAGTTTAGTTGTCATATGCATTATTCGGAGAGTCAGAATAGCGACTGGCTACGGGCAGGACGACCAAGTGGTCGGAGTTCGGGTCTCGGTGGGAGCAAGAATTTTCACTTCTCCATGTCGTCCATACCGGTTCTGGGACCCATCCAGCCTCCTACCCAATGGGTACTGGGAGCTCTTCCCCGGGGCAAAGCGGCCGAAGCGTGAAGCTGACCATTCACCTCCAACTAATGCTGAGATCAAAGAAAACGTGGATCTGTACATCCACTCCTCCATACGTTTTCATGGCGTAGTGCTTAATTAGCTAAGCACAGAGACAGCTTTAACTTTGTCATATGTACGAGTACTCTCCAATCGTACTGAAATTTTGATGTAATTACAGGCCGCAGTCGAACCGAAAACTTATGTGGATGCCTAGGAAGGTGTTTCACTTTAGCATTGGTTCCTAAACACATACTTAGCGATTTTTCCTGTATCCCATGGGTTTATTTTCTTACATCCGTGGATCGGCTCGCTGTTCCTAATCTTCAAAACAGTAAGTAAAATGTAAAGTTATCCCTGTAACAGGCCGTGGAGGCCCATAGGACTGTGAGACGTCGAGGCTCCCACATTTTCTCTTAGACAGTCGGCACACAGGTGGCGGTGAAGTTGTTAGCCTTACGCGCCAGCCGCCCTTTAACCCCAGGAATATTCCTGGTACTCATTTCTGTTGGAGGGTGAGTCGACCCCAGGGCCATAGTGCGGCTGGAAGGATTAGGTTAATTGAAAGAATCCACCCCATAGGGATTCGATCGCGCGACCTTCCGGCTTGTAGCATCGGTCAAATGTAAAAGAATAATATACCGCATGCTTTAAATAGGTTTAAGCAACATATCGGTTGTTGGAAATTAAATATTGACGCATGTTAAAGGAAGATTTATTCTTAAAAACAAGAGGGACGTTACATTTTTAGTTGTGTTATGTTTGCTGGGAAATAAGAAGCGCGTGTCTGTTGTTTGGGTTGTCCTTGATGTCTAAACCGCGGCCCAAGAGGGGATCTGCGCTGTCTCAAAATATAGACGTGACGTAGAGGACGGTTCGTAATTCATTTCTCCCGAATTCCCCACGAGTGTCTGCTACGTGTAAACTCTCATACTGTGCGTGAGGAGGCTCAACGAATTTTCTTTTTCCGCCTGCTGATATATGCAAATGCAACCTGTTCCGACATAATTTGACGTAGACTTAACGGGAGTTTTGAGATATTTTAAGTTGGGAGGTTACTTACCTACCGGAACAACTTCAGCTTTGAGGACCAGGGTGTTCCTCTTCATGTACACCAACCTGCCCGTCTGTCCGGCAAGGGAGACCCTACCAGTGGCCAATGTTGTCGCTGTAGTATGCAACAAAGTACAGTAGAAAAATGGAGACACTTCTTTTGTTTCATGCGCGGCTGAACAAGCGTACGCACAAGAAAGAGGAAAGCAGAAACTAAGACAGCAAAATGCCATTTAAGCACATCCTTGGCATAACAGGCTGCCATCTTCGCCGCAGCTGCAGACCGATTTAAATGCCGTTGGAATTTCTGTATAAAGTCGGCTGTGTGCTTCCCATACGACACAACAGACGCAAATGCCGTTGGAATTTGTGTATAAAGTCGGCTGTGTGCTTCCCACACGACACAACAGACACAAATGCCCTTGGAATTTCTCTATAAAGTCGGCTGTGTGCTTCCCATACGACACAACAGACGCAAATGCCGTTGGAATTTGTGTATAAAGTCGGCTGTGTGCTTCCCACACGACACAACAGACACAAATGCCCTTGGAATTTCTCTATAAAGTCGGCTGTGTGCTTCCCATACGACACAACAGACGCAAATGCCGTTGGAATTTGTGTATAAAGTCGGCTGTGTGCTTCCCACACGACACAACAGACACAAATGCCCTTGGAATTTCTCTATAAAGTCGGCTGTGTGCTTCCCATACGACACAACAGACGCAAATGCCGTTGGAATTTGTGTATAAAGTCGGCTGTGTGCTTCCCACACGACACAACAGACACAAATGCCCTTGGAATTTCTCTATAAAGTCGGCTGTGTGCTTCCCATACGACACAACAGACGCAAATGCCGTTGGAATTTGTGTATAAAGTCGGCTGTGTGCTTCCCACACGACACAACAGACACAAATGCCCTTGGAATTTCTCTATAAAGTCGGCTGTGTGCTTCCCATACGACACAACAGACGCAAATGCCGTTGGAATTTGTGTATAAAGTCGGCTGTGTGCTTCCCACACGACACAACAGACACAAATGCCCTTGGAATTTCTCTATAAAGTCGGCTGTGTGCTTCCCATACGACACAACAGACGCAAATGCCGTTGGAATTTGTGTATAAAGTCGGCTGTGTGCTTCCCACACGACACAACAGACACAAATGCCCTTGGAATTTCTCTATAAAGTCGGCTGTGTGCTTCCCATACGACACAACAGACGCAAATGCCGTTGGAATTTGTGTATAAAGTCGGCTGTGTGCTTCCCACACGACACAACAGACACAAATGCCCTTGGAATTTCTCTATAAAGTCGGCTGTGTGCTTCCCATACTACACAACAGATGTAAATGAAACTGAAGTTTGTTTTTCTTGTAAACAAATTGATTTTTAGACAATTTTACAAAATACGAAACTCAACCAACCAACGAGCTCCATATAGCTGAGCCCTTCTTGAGAAACCGGTAAGCCACTCAAACATTTTATGAAGCCTGAAGGTTCATTACCGTGTACACAAGAGCCCTCCACTGGTCCCTATCCTGAGCTAGATTTTGTAGAATTTCTCACGTAGTAATTGTTTGTCAAAACATCTCTGACGGGTACGTCATACCTTGAGTAGGCACCAGTTCCGAAGAACAGCCCTTTGTGGTCAACGAGGTGGCCGTTGTAGCGATTTCGGCCCCCTTTGTAAGCTGGTAATATCCATTAACTTTCCAGTGATGACGTATGTAAGTTTCTGATAATGACATCCAAAAATAGTGTTGTAGACACAGTATATTTACCCTGAATTTATGATCCGCGGAAGTCATCATGTCCATCCATTGGATAGCTACAGGTTGAAAACCATCGCCATGGATTATGCGTAGCTAGCTGCCTTGCGCACTGTGTTTGGTCCAGGTCGTCGTCAAACAGGATGAAATCAATGAAGTGATGACGTCACATGTTGCGGGGGCAGGAGCCAGGTTTTGAGTGCGTTACACCAGCGGTAAAAATAGAGCTCCTTGCCTTGCAGTGTTTCTCTCACCTGCAAATAAACAGTTTTGTTCCTGGGTTTCACGTGAGCACGTTCCAATCCGACTTTGTTGACCTCTTGATTGCATTTCAGGTGAACAGGTACAGCCTGATGTAGAACGTTGTTGACACTCTATGATTAGTAGGATCTGATTTTGGTGTCATTAATCCCCCCCCGCTCCATCATTTTGGGACGTTGCTATATTTTCTTTATCCTGTAATGGAATTTAGGCGTAGTGTATGTTCGGCCGCCCCGGTTTGAAGGCGACAAAAATTGGACCTGATGCGTGGGGTATAACTGGGCCACCCCGGCATTGGGGGGGGGCATAAATACAGAGACATGATCCTCCAGGTTGGGGTTGGATTCAAGGATCACGACCTTACTCTGTAAAAAAAAATTATTGTGAACTCCAAAGAAGTGACCCCCCCCCCCAATAACATGCCGAGGTTTTCACGGCATTGAGCATCAATATTTCCGTATTATGAGATGTGACGCCGTGTAATTTGGTAGGCAGGTAGCACCGTTCTGGGGAATCATGTTGCTCGATCTTTAAGGTTCACGAGTAAGACGTGTTGGGAATTTTAGAATAGAGGGGGAGGGGACGAGAGACAAGTGTTAAGAACCACGAGATAGCTTTTTTTCTGCCTTTGTCGAATATTAGAAGCGTTTTCATGACGTCTGTAGCTACAGACGTCCCAGAATGTTAAAAAAAGGTAAAGATATCCGTGTAACAGGCCGTGGAGGCCAATAGGAGTGCGAGGCGTCGAGGCTCCCACATTTTCTATACAGCTCACAGCTGTCAGTGAGATCAGCCTAACGCGCCGGCCGCCCTTTACACCCAGGAAGATTTCTGTTAAGAGGTCGAGTCAACCCCAGAGCCATTGTGCGGCTGGAAGGATTAGGTAAATTGAAAAATTCCAATCGGGAATCGAACCCGCGACCTTCCGGCTTGTAGCCTGGTGCCTCAACTAACTAGGCTACCGCGTGCCCCCCCCCCCAGAATAATGTTACCTCATTTTTATGCTTGTATCCTGAATGCATATCAGAAAAGTACAGTAGCAAGCGAAAATGGTAGTACAGGCAAGTGAGGCCTCTTCTTGTTGGGTACGTTCAGAATGTTCGCAAGTAGTGCCCGAACACGATCTGCAACACGGAACGACAGATGTGTACGGGCAGTCGCAGTGTGGGACCCCGCTGTGAGCCCATGCTCTTGCAGCATTACAACGCCAGCCACAGGTTGTAAGCATTATGAATTGTTTTGCAGGAGACGAGAAATGCGGAAAGCCATTAGTGGCCGGGTGCGCCTTTAGGTTATGTAATGAACCATTGCGTTAAGAATACATATGATGTAATGAAGTGTGTGAACCATTACGTTAAGAATACGTGATACAGTGAAGTGTGTACTGAGGCTGGGTCCAGAGTCTGTGCTTGTTGTGCTTACCACTTAACAAAAATGTGTTTGTAAGATTTGAGGCTTTCACGGCGGTGACTATGAAGAAAGCAGTCTTCTGGGATTTGGCACCGTGTATATGTGGTGTTAACCGACGTTTCGGAGGAACGTATNTGTTTGCTCTCACAATTTGGAGCCGGTGTCTTCGTGCGCTGTTATGCCAGAGAAGAATTTTCTGTTGAGTTTCCAAACCAATAAATCAGAATACCCATCAGTATGGAAGAGTTTGGTGAAAATTCATGCATGAATGAGAGAATAAATGGATTAAAAAAACATAATCAAAGAATTCCGTTTTTTTCTCACTTGTTACAACTGACAGCGTCGTTAATTAACCCACGACCACTTGGTCTTGTGGTTGATCAACTCCTGTAGACGCACGCCGTTAGAAGCGAAGAGGAAGGAGGGGTGAGCTGATAGAACTATTTAGAACACAGTGGTAACTACACGTACCGCTTGTTTAGCAGTAAAAATCTTTACATCCGTTATCTCAGATTAAACCGATTATTTCCCTAAATAGCGTTAACTAATTGATCTTTGTAAGTGATCTGTTTTACGTGAGGTAGGAAGTGAATTTTTGTTGTAACATTTACAAAAGAATTATACCTCAGAGGGTTAGAAGTAGGAAACATAATCCAGAAGCCAAGAATCAAAGGAAATATGTAATCAAACATTACAGTCTCCGCCAGAATCTAAAATTGAGAGTAAATAAAGACCAAACCGCGTGTCGGCTCTTGTACACGGGTCATAATTTGTTACTCTTTGGATAAAGAAACACATTCAGAAGCCATGGCCATGTTTCAATAATCTAATCACTAATCTGGAAACACTGTTTCGAGACAGGACATCTGGAAACGTGTTTGAAGACAGAATCTTACGAATCTGTGAATTGAAACTCGTTTCCTTGTCAGCATTGCACCATATGCGCACATTTTCATGGAATGTTGACTATTAAAATGTAAAACTGGCCAATTTGAGTTCCGGAAATGAATGTACGAAGTTGTAATGTGGGACTTCATGAGTAGCAAGTGTTATCACGTTCTTGACATATCCAGAGTTTTTTTTTTATTTTTTTTTTTACATAGAAGACTAAGAACTGGAGGCAATGGATATATAAAAACTGAAATGCAGAAACGACTGAATAATCAACGTCGTTCTTTACCAGCTGTATCATCAGAAGGCCGCCGAAACGCTGCTGGTGGTATGATTTCAAGAACGGCGATATCAGAAACAGGCGAATTCTGTGTTGGACTTGGCGGCTGTAATAGCAGTGAGTGTGCAGAGTACCGTCTTCTGAGGTGCGATATCACGAAGTCGAGTCGTGTCCATCTGCAGGCTTGAAGAGTAGAACAAGGCAACAGCGACGTGTTGTGAAAATTACGAATTTCATGTATCGCTAGCCGTATACTCGTACAAGTTGGGCCGATCACAGTCGCCGCGCGTTTTAAGGCATGAGATGTGATCTTCCTCGAATGCTGCGATGCTGGGTTAGAATCCCACTCAATGCAGGGATGTTTGCGTTTATTCTTCGTGTTGTCGTGTATAGGTAGCGGCCTTGTGTCGGGCTGATCCCTCGTCCAAGGAGTCCTACCGGGTGTCTAAGAAACCAAAGTGAAACGAAGCGTTTCACGGATCCCCTATGCCCCAAGTGGGAGCAGAAAGGATAAGATAGATAGATAGATAGATAGATAGATATAAGCTGGAGTTGTATGCCCTTTCATTGATAAGCGGTTTTTAAGTGTGCGTGTGAAATTATTTTACCGCATAAAACCAGTAGCACCAGGTCAAAGCTATGGCTTCATCATAAAAAGTAATTTAACAGTCCTATACATCCCCTCTCCCATATGCCTTCATGACATAGTGCTTAATTGGTTAAGTACAGGGGCAACTTTACCTTACCTTACAGTTATTTTTTTTATGTAAACCTCGTGAATTTTTACCTTTGAGGAGCCGAAACCGGAAATTTCACTGTAGACTTTCACGTGTGGCAACACAAACTATTTCTCGGTGTAACAGCCTCACTGAAGGAGTACTCTAAGAGACATAGAAACCTCTGTGCAGAATACTGCACGAAACA
The DNA here is from genome assembly GCF_002891405.2 of Cryptotermes secundus. Lineage (NCBI taxonomy): Eukaryota > Metazoa > Arthropoda > Insecta > Blattodea > Kalotermitidae > Cryptotermes > Cryptotermes secundus. The sequence continues at coordinate 1,131,694 of NW_019736399.1, forward strand.
ACAGGCCACTAGTTGCTTATTGAATTGCTCCCGAGGCTGTTTGTTTCCTGACATAAAGTTCTTTTTGTTCCAGTTGTTATGCAAAGCAGCAGTGTGACGTGTAGTTGGGGGACACTGAACTTTTCCTCTCTGTCCTTCTCTCGCATACAGGAAACGGACCCGTCTTCAGTCGCGGCTTTGTTTCAAGACAGCAGTTGTCTAAAGAGACATCGCCTAATGTTGGGCCATGCAGGTGGAACCACTACCGACGAGTTCCGATAAGAGAAGCACTTTTGCTGTGAGGAAGTTTTGTTAAGTTTTATCTTCACGAGTTGAAATTGGACAAGCCGTAGGCCCTAGGTATTGATTACGAACGTTATGAATTATAGATGTGCTGTCTGTTGCTTTATGGCTGCTTTAGCTTGCGCGAAGGAGGGGGTGATGTGGGAGTTGCTTGGGGGGAAAGCAAAGCCAGTGAGCTGTGGTGTTAATAGCGAAAGCAGTGGTAGCGATGGCGTAAGCATTTAAATGGATTTGTTGGGCAACTTTAGGCAGTTTTTTTTTACCACGGTATTTATTGCTGTGGAAAATTAGGTCGCGGATTCGATTTCCGATGAGGTCATTGGATTTTTCAATCGATCTACTCCTTCCAGCCGCACTATGGCTCCTGGAGTCTACTCATCTTCTAACAGAAATGAGTATCAGAAATCTTCCTGGGGTTAAAGGGCGTCCGGCGCGTAAGGCTGACAACCTTACTGCCATCTGTGAGACGATTGTCTAGAAAATGTGGGAGCCTCGACGTCTCACAACCCTATGTGCCTCCACGGCCTGTTGCAGGGATAGCTTGGCGCGTAAGGCTGTACAGTCTCACCGCCATCTGTGAGCCGATTGACTAGAAAATGTGGGAGCCTCGACGTCTCACAACCCTATGGGCCTCCACTGCCTGATTATAGGGAGAGCTTTACCCTTTTTATAATCATTTCTCGCCGTATAATTGCATAACCATTGCAAATGTACTTATTTGTCTATAATGTAAAGTGCCCTATTTTATATTGTTTTTTTTTTGTTTCTTCGTACTAGTTCTAACTTTGTAATTGGCCTCTGGGCTGTTAGGTTTTCACGTTAATAAGCAAAAACCGACTTCTGTTACTGGAGCCTATAGAGCGACTCTTTAGCTTCTACATTCGGGTTTCAAAATACACACGTTACCAATCATATTTTTTAATAATCACGCCCTTGTCCCAGAACTGGGTTTCAGTTTTTATTAAGTTATTAATGTTTGATTTACTTTATGCAGATACTGCCGACTTGTACCGCCGGGCTCTTTTCGTGGGGGTAAAATGGGCGGGGCGCGAAGCTAACCACCAACTAGTGCCGAGGTCAAGAAAATATGGATCTATACACTCACTCCCCAATACGCCTTCATGGCGTAGTGCTTAATTAGTTAAGCACAGCTACAACTTTACCTCTTTTTTTACTGCCGATTTGATATTTCAGTGTTCGTGCATTATAGCCGTCCTTCATAGAACATTGCCACGTCTCGACATGGTATGGCCCTGGGCAAATCAAATTGGATAGGAGGCAGTCGTTGGCAGGAAAAAAAAAAAGACCTGATTCATATTATAGTAGAAAAAAGCATCGTTTCGTGTATTTGTGTAATCGAAAGTGTAATGTAGACTTACAGAATAAGAGTCAGTTTTAGCATGTCTTTTTGTGTCTTTAGCCTTCAACCGTTCGTGATAGTATGAATCTTAGTCAGAGTCCTATGTTACGACCGACGGCCAGTCCTCCAGTCTGTCTTGGAATAAAGCACCCACCTGGGGCCTTACGACCAGAATTTTATTACTTTCAGACAGTTGCGGGTTTGTTGATTTGGGTCACTGTCTCAGACGAGAGGATGACTCTGTCGTTTACAGTTGCTGCTGGCTCTCGCCAGAGCAGTCATTTTCGGGTCAGAGTCCCGTAGGGCTCATGATCATATTTTACTGCCTCAGATTTGAGACTTCCTTTTCGTCGCCTCCTACGACTCGCAGGTCTCCACGCGGGATCGTTCGTGATAATCTCGAATTAATGTGATATACCTCCTGAGTGCTCCTGGTAAATGCAGAATCGATTTGAGTTCTACTAAAGACTGGCCTATGTGGTTAAGTACAGTTGTAGCCATGTGTTTCTGTGATTAATATGAGCAAGTTCTTCGAGATGGAATGTGCCTTGAGTGTTGCAACATTTATTATTTGTCTGGATGACCATCTTCAAAGCTGTCTACCTAGAACCTAACCGATTTCTAACTCTACGTCTATAAATTCTGATGATGGAAGGGGCATATTTCATCTAAACATCGGTATCCATCTCCAGGACTACACGGTATCACAGCCCAGAAGACGTCAATCTGAAAGAAATTTTGGCGAATGTAGGTCGAAGGAGAAGTACTTGGAGGACGGAGTGAAAGGACGATAAATGTTAAATAAACCCAATTCACTGTCTAAATTGACATCTTATTAAGTTGATGCTCGGACCGTTGCACAAATAGTCTTACGCTTCTCTGGGATAAAGCACAAGGGAGATCTGTACTGTCAGCTTCTCGGGCTATCACCAGGGCTGGGTTCATGTATGACGCAACTTCATGGTTCTGTATACGAAACAAGAACGTTGGTATTTTTTTTTTTTTTTTTNTAGTTTTCTGAGTAAGGGCTGTTGTACTCTCGTCTGACCGATAAAGAATCGTCTGTTTGTGGATGAACTCACGAGAGCAACAGAACATTTCATGTGACAGGAAGTGGTTAATCACGATTTATCTTTCCATGACACTTGAATGCCGCTTTTAAACACTGATCTGCCCGTCCTATATAAATATACATTCTTAACTGTGGATTTTCAAAATCTTGAACACACAGAAGTGTTATCTTTTCTCGTCACATTATTGAACGTTCCATGTATAACATCCTTCCCAGAAATCTCCAAAGCACCAGTGGGGCTTCATTATTAGTTTAATGATCTACACGAAACCCAAAAGACGCTTTCGAATTTGTCACTATCAAGTATTCCTCGCAGCTGTCGTCACGTATGCGCATGCCCTGTCGTGGAATGTTTGAAATGTGAAAACAAAAATTGTTTCTTCAGCATTTGTGGAGAAAATGAGAAACGCGTGCAAAATTTTTGTTGGGATAGCTCAAGGTAAGAAGCCAAGTTTAAGACAGACGTAGATGGAACGATAATGTGACATGTAGACCCATTGCCAAGTAACAGCTGTGCAAACGGGCGACAGTACAATAGCCATTACTAGGGAACAGCTTTGTGGACACGTTTAACCCGTAACGAGAGAACAAGCAATAATGGAAGAGACGTTTGCTGTGCTTCCTGTGCGGTCCGTGCCGGGGCTGTATAACGAGTGAGTCAGGAGTTGCAGATGTGAGAAGCGAGACGCTGGTAGCTGAGACCTGGGCCAGTTTGGGAACCCAGAAGAAATGGAACGTCCTATATTGAAGCCGCTACCAAGCAACGGCTAGTGAAGACTGACTTTTCTGTGTGCTGTGTTTACAGTGATATCTGGAGTGTGTAACTCATTGAGACTTGCTTATATATTTGTAGTTACGGGTGTAAGTGTCCAGTAACTCCGATTACGAACCAAAATACCGTCTGTAGTGAGACCACGTGAAAATAATACCAAAGTGGATTTTTATGATAGACATTATGCGCAGCCCTTGCACTCTATAACAAAAGTGAAATTACGATTGAATTCCATCAAATGCAAAAATATTCAATAATTATAATAAAGTAGAGTTTTTACGTGTTTCGGCCACAGATGGCCATCATCGGAAGGCGACCAGCACTTCTTTATTATTAAAAAAACATTTTGGACTTCAGTCCTAATCTTACTTAATTCAAAGTGGATACTGGAGAACCAGAAGACCTGGAAGTAAAGTTCACCCTATCTAGGTAATCAGCAATAGACGGAAGTGAGCGATTAGCTTTATGTTCTGCCGTCTTTACCTTCACAGCTCGGGGTGAAAACCGACCATTCATCTCCGCTGCCGATGTCTGGAATTCGTTTTTGAATGCCAGGATGTCGTTAGTGAGCCGGGATAGCGCAGTCGGTTTATCGACTGGCTATGGGCTATACGAGTAAGGGGTCGGAGTTCGAGTCCTGGTAGGATAAAGAATTGTCTCTTCTCCACGTCGTCCAGACCGGCTCTGGGGTCCACCCAACCTCCTGTCCAGTGGGTACCGGGGGCTCTTTCCCGCCGGGTAAAGAAGCCGGTGCATGAAGCTGACCACTCACCTCAAACTAGTGCCGAGTTCAAGAAAAGGCGGATCTATACGCCCACTCTCCCATACGCTTCATGGTGTAGTGCTTAATTAAGCACAGGGACAGCTTTACGTTACACCAAGTTGTGTGCTTCCTGGGGGGGTGGGCTAGATTCAGGGACGACAAACTGTTTGCATCTCTATGATGGGTTATTTAACGACGCTTGTCAATAGACGGGAGTGAAATTAAACGGGACACGTCAGTTTTTGTTCTACGCTGATGATGTGAATCTACTGGGTGATAATGTAGATACCATAAAGAAAAACATACAAACTTTAATTGACGCAAATAAAGGGGTTGGTCTAGAAGTAAACACAGAGAAAACTAAGTATATGTTACTGTCTCGTCACCAAAATGCAGGGCAAAATCATGACATAAAGATAGGAAACAGATGTTTTGAAAATGTGGCACAGTTCAGATATTTGGGAACAATGATAACAGATCAAAAACTGATTCAGAAGGAAATTAAAACGAGACTGAACTCGGGTGATGCTTGCTATCATTCAGTCTAGAACCTTTTGTCTTCTCGTCTGCTGTCCAAAAACATGAAAATCAGAATATAATTTTGCCTGTGGTTCTGTATGGGTGTGAAACTTGGTATCTGACATTAAGGGAGGAACATAGACTGAGAGTGTTTGTGAACAGGGTGTTGAGAATATTTGGACCGAAGAGAGATGAAGTGACAGGAGGTTGGAGAAAACTGCATAATGAGGAGCTTCATAACTTGTACTCTTCTCCAAGTATAATTAGAATGATCAAGTCAAGAAGCATGCAGTGGGCAGGTCATGTAGCACGAATGGGGGAGACGAGTAATGCGTATAGGATATTGGTGGGAAAGCCAGAAGGAAAGAGACCACAACGAAGACCAAGGCGTAGGTGGGTGGACAATATTATAATGGATCTTAGAGAGATAGGATGGGATGGTATGGATTGGATAGATCCGGCTTAGGATAGGGACCAGTGGAGGGCTCTTGTGAATACGGCAATGAACCTTCGGGTTCCATAAAATGTTGGGAAATTCTAGAGTAGGTGCAGAATCGGCGGCTCCTCCAGAAGGGCTCAGCTCCATGAGTAAGTCAGTAGCTCAGACTTTGTAGCATCGAATGGTACGATGATTGGTGAATAATGGATCGGAAAGGGTTTAAAAGTTCGTCGTGGGGTAATCGAGATCGCATCATTTACCCATAGGGACGGAGGGAAGCCATGGGAATCCTCAGGATAGTGGGTGTCCCGGCCGAGCTTCGAACTGGACACTACCTGAATACAAGTCTGTAGCGTCACCGCTACATCGTCCTGCTTAGTCATATACACGTCGAAAAGAGGTAATGTCTGGCGATAATGTCCAGTATTGTACCAATCCAAGGAGACGGTATAGCGACTGGCTACGGGCTGGACGACCGAGGGGTCGGAATTCGGATCCCGGCGGGAGTAAGAATTTCACTCCATGTCGACAAGACCGGCTCTGGAACCCACCCAGCCTCTTATCCAGTGAGTCCCCCGGGGCGTGAAGCTGACCACTCACCTCCAACTAGTGCAGAAGTCAAGAAAACGTGGATCTATCTATACATGCAGTCCCCCCATACGTCGTCATGGCGTAGTGCACGGACAGCTATTACCTTACTGTACCAATGGAGCGTAGACACGGAAATTAACGTGTTGGATACTGCTCATAAGGACGGAATGGCCAGCAGCGAGGCAGGCGTTCAGGTGCGCGTCACGATGTGACGTAAGAGCTGGACGTACCCAGCCCTGGTTCACAGTTATGGCCCACGTTGCGTGCAGACAGATGAGGAAATCGGATAATTGTGTTCGTTGGGACCCGGCGAAGGAAGAGCCGAGTAAAGTAGGAAGGGTGAAAGTTCGCAGTGAAAATTAGACGCTTCCTCGCCTGCGCATCCTGCAACACTCAACACTGCCCAAAAAAAAAAAGAAGTTGCAGTGCAAGGACATTGTGATGTGCCGGAAGTTCTGTTCAGTGCAAACAATTTCTTGTCAGTATAGTGCAACTCTGGGTGGTCACAGTTCGATTCCTAGCCGAGGTGTTTGGAGTCTTCAGTTCCGCGCGGTAATGTTTAAAACGTGCTGTCCTTTAAATACTTAACGAAACGTTTTTCATTTTTTTTTTGGGAAATACGTCCCAAATCAATTGTAATCTATCTCTCCATTAAATCGGACATTCACACAACCGAGTCGCCCGTCAAATAGTATCAAATATTAAATAATAACATACAGGAATTAATTAAATAATTTTCCTGGGGAGTAAAGCGCGGCCGGCGCGTAAGGCTGACAACCTTACTGCCATCTTTGAGCCGATTGTCTAGATAATGTAGGACCCTCAACGTCTCTCAACCCTATGGATCTTCATGGCCTGGTACAGGGATAGCTTTACTTTTACTTTACTTTTTTACAACATAACAGTGTATATAATTTGTCTCTATAAACATTACATATATTACGATTACAACTACCAACTTCCAAATACCATCACATATACAACTTTTAACTATACTTTTGACTGTGTGACTGGTTATTTAAGACTTCAACTTTTACATTGTATACACTTGGAAATTTATCACTGTATCCGATATTTGACATGCAGTTCAGTAACGGAAAGTTTAATGTATTTGCCTGATAATGGCCTCTTGAAGGCCGAAACATGTAGCACATGTATCTCCTAGAGCTACTTACACGTATTATTGATTGTTATGATGGTTTTCAGTAAGAAATAATAGTTTTCATATTTTTACATTATTGCGCATCCACTCACTCTATGGAACTGAACCCTCCTTGAGAAGCCACTGGTGGCTCAGCTACTCGGGGTTTCCCCGTCGTTTTATGGAACCCGAAAGCCCATTTACCATGTTTACATGAGGTCTCTGCTGGTCACTATCCTGAGCCTTGAGAACAACAACAATTATAATTATTATTATTATTATTACAACCGTCGTCGTAATCATTATCATCAATAATGAAATTCTCTCTTTTTAAGGTCCGCCAAGATGCTAATAATTTCTCTTGTTTCAAGTAAATGACATCCCGGGAACCCATGAAGTTGTACAAATTCTGGTAAGCACTGCGAGCATGCGCAGTTCGAAGTGTGACGGCAGTGAAACATATATTTGTATTTCCAAATGTGTAATTTTAAAAATTGTTGCGAGTTTACCTTGCGACGGTTTAGGAATTGTTGTGTAGTGACGTTTGAATTCATTACCAGTAAACCCTATAGGATAGTAATGTGGTTGATCTAGAACTACAAGGTTCATGTCCAACCTTCAAAATAGAGGATAAAATTATAAAGATGTAGGTAGCCAATAGGTCGTTCAGAAAAATATGTTCATGTAAGGCCAGTTAGGATTGACAGTAAAACATCAGAATGTCTAGGGGTGTAACTAACAAACTCCATGGAACCGAGGCCTTCGTGAGAAGCTTCCAGTTGCACAGCTGCTCAAGAATTTCTCAACATTTTATGGAACCCAAAGGTTGAATGCCGTGTTCACAAGAGCCCTTCACTTGTCCGGACTTTGAACCAGCCCAGACCATCCCATCCTCTCTTAAAATCCTTTTTAATATTGTCCGCCCACATTCCTGTAGATCTTCCTAGTGGTCTCCTTCCTTCTGGCTTTCCCACCAAATTCCAAGGTGCATTCCTTCTCTCTCCCATGCGTACTACGTGCTCTGTCAATCTCATCCTTCTCGACTTGATCATTGTAATTATACAGTGCGTTCAGTTGAGGGGGAAACTTCGCAACACCGCTGACCTGGCCCAACATTCCTCACAGATTGATACTGTAACTGCTGATAGCAGAATGAGACATTAGCGCTGATAAACGTGCGCCGTTACAGTTACAGCGGCAATCTGTGAGGAATGTTGGGCCCGGTAAGCGGTGTTGCGAAGTTCCCTCCTTGGTTGAACATCCTGTACTTGGCCGAACCAAAGGTTACTTCAAGCGTTGGCGGAGGGTGCTTGGGCAGTGTGTTGTTTCAGACCACACGAAATGTAGTTGACAGATGGTTTGGCATGAGAGCGCTCTTTACATTCTCGTACAGATTTAAACGACCTTCAGACGTTAGGCAAATATGGAAGGCATGGCGCTAAGGCCATTTGAATTAGTTTCCACGTCATGTTCTGAGACGTTTGAGTCAACAGCAGATGCTTGAAGTGTGGACTGCTTTGCCACTGGATATCGAGTGTCTGCTGTGGACTAATCTAGGTCACACAGCATGTAATGATAGGACGATTAACGAGTTAGGAGGGATTCTTGAAAGAAACGTTTGTGGCCTAATCGAGGTAGACCTACAGTCTCGATGTTTTCCTTGTGTGTGTGTGTGGGGGGGGAAGCTTAGGAAAACCACGGAAATCTGTTGAAGTAGCCTGAGACTGGGCTGGTGTTCCAGTGGAGTAAGACTTCTGTTAGGACTACATCAACCCGTTCGGTAACAAGCGTTCCCTTTCCGATTTCTGTGTATACTATCCTTTTCTGAAAGACCTTGGGGGTTTTTTTTGTCGTCTTTGGTAGATCGTGTCATTTTGTGCCGCCAAAGAATGGCAGTGGTAAGCTACACAACTACATGTTTGTAAGTAGGCCCTGGAGCCGGGATAGCTCAGTTGGTATAACGACAGGCTGGACAGCTGTGGTTCGATTCCCTGTAGGGGCAAGGGATTTTGCCCACGGTGGCAACTGGCCCAGTGTCTGGGGCCCAGCCCCTTCCTATCCAGTGGGTACTTGGGCTCTTTCCTCGGGGATAAAGCGGCCGGGGGTGGAACTGCTCACCTTTATCTACTGCCGAAGTCAAGTTTGGTAGAGCTATACCTCAATTCCCCCATACTTCTTACGTCTTCATGACGTGGAGCTTAAGTAATTAAGCACAAGGACAACTATGCCTTTTATTTTTACCTAATTAGGCCCTAAAGAACCCGGTTACAGTAGCCGCGCGATCTAATGCATGAGCTGTCTTCGTTCGCTTGGACGCTGGGCTCGTGGGTTCGAAGACCACTGAAGGCATGGATGTTTGGTATGTGTATGTGTTTATTCTGTTTGTGTAGCCCTGTGTTTAGGTAGAGGCCTTGCGACAGGCTGTTCAATCGTCCAAGGAGTCCTCCCGTCTGTGAAAAATTATTACGGAAATGAATAAGAGGACAGTGAACTGAGAGCCATTGAAAAAAAGAAAGGCCCCCAAATACGGAATTTCGTGTATTGTGATCATGCTTTTCAAAGTATTCAACTTTCTTGGCTGGTGTTCGGGAGGTCTTGCTTTCAAATCTTGTCCCGGAAACAGGCTCTCCCGTCTGAGGGCTTATGTGGTTTTCCTCAGATCCCGAGACGACCCCTTGCTTGTGGTTTGTATGGTTCGTTAATCAGAATAGCAATGGAGAGTGAGACCAAAGCGAAGGCCCCATTAATAATATGGTTCTTGGACGCTTTCTAACGATATTGTGGCGCTTGGAAATAGACCTATCAACATCATTCTCGTTATCTTTTCTTCATGTGAAGAACATTCCTTATGTAAGAGTTTTTAGCTGTACATAACCCATAAATCCCAAACTGCCTAGAGTTGTACGTGCAAGAAACTCCATTTCCAGATCTCCGTTTTCTTGCTGCTGTGAAACGCCTTCCTGCTTCGTGTGGGTGTGCTACTGTTCTTGTGTAATTTGAGGACATGAGTTCTGTCTTGTGGCATATAGCGTTTTATCCGTTGAAAGTTAACGGACGTTCCGAAGGAGCATATCGCATCCATATTCAGGGCAATCAGGGCTTTGAAGATGGAGGCGACGTCACAGAAGATGTAACATTAGATTCTACAGCTAGAGGACTTGTTTTTTCATGCAGTTGTAAGGTTTCGCGTTAGTTCGTCCCACCAGGTCATAGTTTTTACATAATTTAAATTTGCAGGTGCATTTGTTCAATGCGGAGTGTAAGCAGTCACGCCCAACTTGCCGGTCTGTGTGAATCCGGACTCTTTCGAACGTGGTTACAGAGGTTTTCACATGGGTTAAATACGATCGTAATTAAACCAGTTGTGTTTTCAGGTGCAACTGTGTTTTTTTCGTTAGCAGCGGAAACATGTCGTGAAATCACGTTACATTCCTCCAGTTGCACATTTTTGGGCCGTTACGGGCTATTTAACCGCGTGGAGAAGTTTTCTTTTTTTTTAATCCGAGGGTTTAGTCCGCAAGTGAACTATACCGACCGAGCGACCGCCGCTTGTCGGCGAAGTTAGTGCCAACTTTTTCGGATAGAGGGTGTCGCGTGGTCAGCGCAATGAATCTCCACGGCCGTTAATTTCGGTTTTCTAGACCTTCTATTTCCTTGAAATAGCTCCTCAGTTATCCACACGAGGCTGAGTGGACCCTGTTCCAGACCCACTACTTCTCAAAAAATCTCGTACCACTGGGAATAGAAGCCGGACCTATGGATCTGTAGCCAGGAACTCTGACCACTAGACCACAGAGGCGGTCCAGTAAAATATGGTGTGATGAATCATGCCTTTATGCGGCATAAACTGGAAGAGACTCAGACGCTATGCTTGTACATCTGTCTTCCGTCTGGTCTGCATATTGTCTCCGTCACTCTGTTTCTTATGGGGTGTGCCCAACGATCACGATGCCATGAAGCATCGTGTCCCCAAATCAGTTAACACTAATTGGAACAGAGAAGGTACTTAGTGCTCAGTTGTGAAATTTCCAGCATTTTATGGGGTCCAGTGGTTCGTTGTCATGCTAAAAAGAACCCAGCGCTGGTCCCTGCCCTTAAGCGAGGTAACAAGAGTCCATACCTCCCAATATTATTTATTTTAAGTTAAATTTAATATCCTCACTTGCGCCTAGAATTACCCGGACTTGATGTGAATTTCTCTTATTTCGAATTCTTGTTACCCCCCCCCCCACGTAATCCTGAATTTCGCACCATTGAGCTTGGTATAAAAGTTTGGCAGGAAAGAAGGTAATGAGCCTGTTATTCATCGCAACCCATTAGTGAAGTGAAAGGACACGGAACACGAATGAAGCAACCAGTTATAAAAGGGATTTCTTTTCAGGTTTGTTAAAGAACGTTGGCCTGTGTTAATGGTGACTAGAATTTGCGAACTGGTGTGAATTAAGCTGCGAAATGCAGGTTTGTAAGCTGTGACATTCCACGCCACGCGAAAATTCGTTCTGTGCGCATTCACGCGCGCGTGCGCTCACAGACATATGCGGCAGTTAAGTCCAGAATGTGACCTCGACAAAGTTCAGTATTTGCACATACCAGCTGTGCCACGAGATTTAAAGATCTTCGGTTGAAAAATAGACCGTATGTGCAACAAGATGACTTGCTTCAGGCTACGTAACCGGAGTTTGAACCCGGATGTCCATTTTTGTTCAAGTAGAGGATAGAAATTTACAAAACATACTGTCACATAGTATGAGTGATTATAGACGGGGTTTTGCATTTATTAACTAATTACAGGTCGTAATTACAAATAAGTAACTATCGCTGATTTACACACTTTAGAAATTAATACACACATTATTTCTTCTGCACTGTCTTTACTAGACGTTTCCTGGTAACGGGTTTTAACACTGTCCGCTTACGTCCTTACAGTCGGGCACACATCCCATAATTGAACTAATCAGAGTCAAGAGTTACTTTAGTGCTGGCGGCTTACCGGCAATCAGTTCATCTTGGCGACAAGCCCTATGAGACTCACGACCAGTATTTTATTTCCAACTGAACACTTGCTGTTATACTCTTTATGTAACGTCTTCTCTGAAGAGAAAATAGGTCTGTCGTTTACAATTCTTTCTGGGCTTCGCCAGCGCAGTCATTCTCAGGTCCAAGTCTCGCGAGACTCATGACCACATTTTACTGTCTCAGATTCGAGACTCCCTAACCTGGCGGGTCAGGTCCGCGTATTTATAGCCTCCAGGAACAGGGTGGCCCAGGCGGTACTGGGTTCCCTTTTCGTCGTCTCCTGCGACTCGCGGGGCTTCGGGTAGAGGTATTTGACCACCCCTCCACACGCGATATTGAACTAAATTCTAAACTTGCCCCATTGATAACCCTTCGGTACAGACCGCGTAGAAAACCGCTCTTCTGTTGTAGCGGTGTGTTTACCGCGCTGTTACGTAGCAGCGGTCGCGGCACGGACCAGAGAAAACACCGCTTCTAGCAGTTCCTCTGTTGCTGCGTGCTGATTCGTTGGCTTGGAAACAAACCTGTTTGTTTGCGATCGTTACCTAGTAACGGGTCTACACGCTACAATACGTTATTTGATGCAAAGTCGGGACATTTCTGAAGTGTCATAGAATATATAACGTTTCAAGATACTATGAGTGCGGGCTATAGAAGTAACCATTCATAAACCATTTATTTGGAGGGAGTGTTGCCATGTGTGAGAGTTGAATCTGGCTTCCGTTGGTGATTTTATGAAAACCACAGGAAGTCATCACTTTCATAAAAATTACACTAAAATGCTCTGTAAGGCCCAGTTTTTGTGTCTGATGATCCCAAAATTCAGTATGTTGGGACATACAAGTATCTTTGGCCAATTTTAGAAACACACGAAATTTTGCTAAGGACTTTCCACCGCGGCGACCCGGGTTCGATCCCGGGGTCTGGTCAAGTGGGATTTGTGGTGGACAAAGTGGCGCTGGGGCAGGTTTTTTCCGAGCACTTCGGTTTCCCGTGCCAATCTTCATTCCACCAATTGCTCCACAATCACCCTCACCTATCATCTGGGGCTGGTACAATAGGCTAGAAGTGGCCGCAGTACAACGGACTTAGTCCCACCCCACTAGCAGTAATAAAAACAAATATGTAGCTTTATTCGCTTCAGTTATTTTATTTGTCCTCTTATCATTGAAATGTTGTACATTGTAATACAGTGGGTATAAACGTCATGCAATACGAGTAATGTGGTTCAACAGTTACGTCATTGTTAATGTGTGTATTCATACAAGAAAGTGCGAGAAATAGTCTCTTCACCAAGTATAATTATAACAAACAATTCAAGGAGGTTGAGATAGGAAGGGCATGTAGCACGCATATAGGCGAAGCTGAAACCATGTAGGATTTTCGTGAGTGAAGCCAGCAGGAAAATGATCACTAGGAAGACGTGGACATGGATGGGAGGGTAATAGTGAAACAGATGATAGATAAGGATGGGGTGGTATGGACTGGATTGATCTGCCTCAGGACGCACCGGTGGATGGTCCTTGTGAACACGGTAAAGAACCTCCGGGTTCCCTAAAATGTTGGGAAATTCTTGAGTAGCTGAGCAACTGGCGGCTTCTCATGAAGGGCTCATTTCCATGGAGTTAGTTGGGCAATTCTATGATAGTGAAGGTAAAAGGTAAAGCTATCCCTGTAATAGGCCGATAGGGTTGTGAGACGTCGAGGCTTCCACGTTTTTAGACAATCGACTCACAGATGGCGGTGAAGTTAGCCTTATGCGCCGGCCGCCTTTACCCTCCAGGAAGATTCCTCGCACTCATTTCTGTTAGAGGCTGAGTCGACGCCAGGGTCATAGTGCGGCTTTGGAAGGATTAGGTAAATTTAAAAAATTAGTGAATTCATCGAGAATCGAACCCGCGACCTTCCGGCTTGTAGCATAGTGCCTCAACCAACTACCTTTCCGCGTGCCCCAAATCTCTGATAATCAAAGCTATTAAGCTTTGTTTGATCTCGAAGAACCACATGTTTATAAGTAACTTACTTTCTCTGCAAATTAACTCCAGTTGTTTTATTTAAATTTATCGACACTGAAGTGATGTTGCACGACTGCTTAGATCACTCAGGGGCATAACTTGAAGCTGAGAAAATGAGAGGGGACCCAAGACAATAAATGTTAAGTAAGAAGTATTGTAGTTTATTCTGAAAGTACACGAGTGGGCGGCGTGGGCAACAGCCTTCCATTAGTAATATTGCTAAAGAAAGGCAGACATTCCAAATTTCCCCCAAACGTTGCTTGGAGAGTAATCAGTCATCATCATTTGACATCCGTAATGTAGGACCGAGTAATCCTTCAGTTTTTTAGTAGATAAACAAGGCGTAACAGGAAACGTGCTATATAGTCTGTATTTTATAGGACAGGGGTGCCCACTCTTTTATGTCATAGCGTCGCATTAAACATTAGACCAACATGCGTGTGCTGGATGATAAAGGGTTTGGGTGGTACTCAAGGGACTTGTTTGTTGTTACAGGTAGTTCGCAGTTCTGGCCACACATTTCATATTTTCTACCCTGCAGTAAGTTTATCAGCCGATCCCAGTGGCCGCCCGGACCAAGGTATGAACCGTCTTCGCTCGCTCGAACACTGGGATCGTGGGCTCGAATCCCATTCGAGGCATGGATGTCTCTGTGCGTTTATTCTTTGTTTGTGTTATTCTGCGTGTAGGTAGCGGACTTGCAACGGGCTGACTCACGTCCAAGGTGTCCTACGGACTGTTTATATATTAAGAAACTGAAAAGGCGGCCATGGTCCACAAGGGCTGTAGAGCCATAGATAGCTAGATGGATAGATGGATGGAAGGATGGATAGATTATGAAAACGCGAAACTGATTATGGACAACGGCGATTTTTTTATTTCTTTTTCGGAATATTGTGGTGGACTCAAAAACAAAACTATCCGTCAAACCACAATAGCCACATATAACCCCCCCCCCAGTTCTTAGACAGTCCAGTTGGCGGGTGAAGCTCATTTAGAACATTGTGACACTGACTACGTTTTCTTATTCCAGGAATTCGCCATCCTTTACCTTGTTTTAATAAGGTGTTTTGGTTTTCCTATGCTGTGTCTAACCGAATGAATGCTTTCCATTTCCGAGCGAACACTTCGGGTCCCACGTAGGATAGAAACGCCGTAGAGGTGACCCATTCAAATGAGATTTAAGGTTACTATGAATCTTATTGCCTTTCTGGTATGTGACGCCGTGTAGTTTGGTAGGTATTTACCAAAATTTCGGAGTAATCATATGCGTTCATCTTTCAGGATATTACTGATTTTTACTTTAAAATGTTTGCAGTGTTAATGAGGCCGAGTAGTTAACACTGCAGTCTGTATAGCGACTGGCTACGGAGTGGACGACCGAGGGGTCGGAGTTCGAATCTCGGTAGAGGCAAGAATTTTATCTTCTCCGCGTCGTCCGTACCTGTTCTGGGGCCCATCCAGTGTGTACCGGGGGCTTTTTCCCCGGGATAAAGCGGCCGGGGCGTGGAGCTGAGCACTCACCTCCAACTAGTGCCGAGGTCACGAAAACGTGGATCTGTACATCCACTCCCCCATACGCCTTCTTAGCGTAGTGTTTAATTAAGTACAGGGACAACTTTACCTTTTACAGTAGCTGACACCGCCATGAGGGCTGCTGCTTGTTCTATAGCGGATACCAAGGTACCACATTACACAGTAATTCTATATAATCGTTATAATCCCAGTTTTCAGAGACTATTCAGGTGAACTGGACATCCGATATTTATATCTTTACATCCGGCCTAGTATGAGCAGTGGTTGTGACCCAAATAGCGTTAACTCTGCCTCTATATCGCATATCGCGTGGAATAATTGCAGTTTACTGTGTAGCAGACAAAATGATTCTGCTCACCCACGTGTGGAATCCAGGTCGGGCTTTGCAGGCGCTTGTGATGAATCGTTACGTGACATATACCTCCGTTAATTGTCTGCTGTGTAGGCTACAGAAGGTGCCGATTTGCACGACAGGTGAATATAACTGCTTGACGTCGCGATCGTCTGTAATTCTTTGAACATAGACTTCAATCCAGTTCAAAGATGGAAATGGTGAAAGAATGTTTCTCTACCAGTTACTGCACGCCTTTTCCTTCCGCCCTGTTTATCTCTCGAGCCTTCAAGATTCGGTAATTAGCGCTCCGGGCCCGCGGCGTCTCACATGTGTGGCTCCTGTTCATCGCCTGTCCATTCGCCATTCTTCGGCATTTTTAAAACAAAGCGAGTTATGTGTTATACAGGGTGTCCCAGGAGGAATGTGCCAAACTTCGGGAGGGTGTTCCTTATGTTAAAGTATGCCGATATAACCCAAAACACCTATGTCCAAAGTTGAACGGTTACGGAGATAATGGCCAGAGAAGTGTCAAACTTTGACCGGGGTTACACACTTGTTGATTACAAAATAGATATTAAAACTGGCAGGAATATGT
>NW_019736399.1:1149681-1150090 GCF_002891405.2 Cryptotermes secundus
CACATTCCTCCTGGGACACCCTGTATATAGTACGTTTCGCAGTTGCAGTCACCTGCTAAACCGGCTGGTGATGTCAGTTTGATGTACAATGGCTGACCTTATAGCCTTGCATGATGAACTACGTGTTGTATCTGTGATAATACTGTATTTCAAGTAGTAATCAGGGCTGTCCAGTGCGCCGCCCTGGCATTTGTTTTTAAAAGACTCTTGATGTGAAACATAATTCTTATAAGTTTCATTTAGAAGCACGTTCTTCTTTTAAATGTACGTTTCATGAACTGCTTGTTCAGAGAACGGTTTCGTGTCGTAATTTTTCAATTAAACTGCTCGGCGGATAGCCCTTCAATGGAACTGCTCGGCGGATAGCCCTTTCAGTGGAACTGCTCGGCGGATAGCCCTTTCAGTGGAA
>NW_019736399.1:1151807-1159054 GCF_002891405.2 Cryptotermes secundus
ACTGTACCCCCCTAAGAAAAAAAAAGTAAAGGTATCCCTGTAGCAGGCCTTGGAGGGTTGTGAGATATAAAGGTTCCCACATTTTCTAGACAGTCGGCTCATAGATGGCGGAAATGTCAGCCCTACTCTCCGCCGCCTCTTACCCCCAACAATATTCCTGGTACTCATTTCTGTTAGAGGCTGAGTCGATCCCAGGGCCATAGTGCGGCTGGAAGGATTAGATGAATTGAAAAAAAAAAATCCAGTTACCTCATCGGGTATCGAACCCGTGACCTTCCGGCTTGTAGCATAGTGCCTCAACCAACTACGCTACCGCGTGCCTCCACTGATCCCCCGTACAAGGAGTCCTACCGACTGTCTGTGAGATCCGTAGTTAAAAAAAGGAAAAATTGTCCCTGTGCTTAATTAAGTGCCATGTCATGAAGACGTGGGGGGGGGGTGGAGGTATAGATCCACATTTTTCTTGACCTTGGCACTAGCTGGAGGTGAGTGGTCAGCTTCATACCTCGGCAGCATTACCCCAGGGGAAAGTCGGACCCGGTACCCCTAGTGTCGAGGTCAAGAATACTTGAATCTATACGTCTTCATGGCGTAGTGTTTAATTAGTTAAGTACAGGGATAACTTTACCTTACTCATTCAGTGTGAGGCTGGGTGGGTCCCAGAGTCGGTCTGGACGCTGTGGAGAAGAGAAAAATCGTTCCCCTGCCGGGAATCGAACCCCGTCCGTCCAGCCCATAGCCCGTCGCTGTGCCGACTGAGTTATCCCGAATCCATGTAAGGTTCATAGTTTCGGAAGTTCTGAATGGGAAGAGGCTACAAGCCTTAACCCGTAAGGTGAAGGAGAACATATCATAATCGGTGCCTCATTTGTAATGAAGCGAATAATAAATGCCTCAGGCGTAAATATATAATTTCCCCCTTCCCCGGGCCGAACTGGAATTCAGACTGCGTGACTGATGGCGTTTATGCAAAATATTTTGCGCATTTGCCAGCGAAGATTTCCACAGACTTGTGCACGCTGTTAGATTTAGCGTACACGCTCGTATAGATGTCCTTACGCAGAGATGTTGGAGGAACATGGCCTCTGGCTAAACTTTGCTGCTGTTTGATGGTTGACATGGAAACCCTTTCTCGAAGAAGTTCAAGTCACTTTTGTGGGGACCCCTGTCGTTAAGTGAATTCGGTTTCTGAAATTCAGGTTAACACGTGACGGCCCGTCAGCCACTTGCAATTCGTTTCGCAGCATGGTCCAAAAGAACAGTCACGCAAGCTTATAGTTGGAAGCGTGCATTTCTCGATCAGTCGATATAGCTTTCTCCTGCTGCAGGCGAAGGTTCTGATCTTTGTAAACTGTTAGATTTGAAGTTCTCACCTTGGCTGGCTGTGGAGAGTCTCCTGTTATATGGCGTCGTGTAGTTTGGTATAAGCTTACCAACGCTTCGACAGCAATACGTGCCTCGCGAAGGAGACCATTCTCCATGTTTGTTACTTTTTGTACTTCCGGATGTAATACGTCGAAATTTGGATTGGGGAGAAACACATGTGGATGTAGAGAAATTCTAATGTTTACCTGTATCCTTATTTATTTGCTACCGTCATGGAACATAGTGTCAAGAATTAGTGACCGTTGACGAGGTTTGCCGATCACAGTGGCCGCGCGGTCTAAGGCCAGAACAGTAAGTTATGTGGGCTAACGAGCTGTTTCCTTATACATGTTCAGTTTATCTTTAATACGTGATATGTTGTATTAGGCTGGGGCCACACAAGCGCAAAGAAATGCGTCCGTGGTAGAAATAAACAAAATGCTACGCTTTCTTCTGGCTCCACTGCTGACAAAAAAAATACGCACCGCATTCTGCAACTGTGTGGTGTCCGCAGCAACGTCGTGCGCTCGTGTGGCCCCAGCATTAGACTTTCATTTTAAGGCACATATTTATTTATATTCTACAAGCCGAAAGGTCACGGGTTCAAGTCCCGATGAGGTCCTTGGATTTTTTCAATTTACCTAATCCTTCCAGGCGCACTATGGCACTGGGGTCGACTCAGCCTCTAACAGAAATGAGTACCAGGAATATTCTTGGGGGTAAAGGGCGGCCGGCGCGTAGGGCTGACAAACTTACCGCCATTTGTGAACCAGTTGTCTAGAAAATGTGGGTACCTCAACATCTCAGAACCCTATGGGCCTCCACGGTCTGTTAACCTTTACTTTTTACTATTTATATATATTCTGTCTCTGCATATCTGATGTTACTTACGGTTTTAAGACGTGTAGTGACATAAAGAAAAGAAGACGAGTTGCACATAGACGGCAAGAAGTGGAACGATAAGTCATATCTGTACAGTTCAGCAGGATGCCGCAATTTAATATTACGCCAGTCGTTATTCCCTTGTTGACAGGATTCCTTGGTATCTCTGGAAAAGTCGAGCCGCTGGAAACATTCTTCTGAAATTCCTCCTTTACTTTCTAATGGACGTACTGCGCATATTCATAGAAAATATTTTATGGTGTATAAATTTATCAGGACCGCCTCTGTGGTCTAATGGTCAGAATTCCTGGCCAAAGATCCAAAGTTCCCGGGTTCGAGTCCCCGTCGCTACCAGATTTTCTGAGAAGTAGTGGGTCTGGAACGAGGTCCACTCAGCCTCTTGAGGATAATTAAGGAGCTACTTGAATGGAAAAGTAGCGGCCCCGGTCTAGAAAACCGAAATTAACTGCCGTGGGGAATCGTTGCGCTGACCACGTGGCACCCTGTAATCCGCTAAAGTTGGCACTAACAAGCGGCTGCCGCTCGGTCGGTATAGTTAGCTTGCGGACCAAAGCCACGGAGTTTAATTTTTAATAAATTTATCAGTGTCAAACTTTGACGAGAATCCGCAAACAAAATTATTGAAACTACAGTCTTAAAAAAGAGAGAACACGTAACAGCATTGATATTTTGGTAATTTCTATAGTTAGTTCATCATTTCATGGAGGCAAACTTGATATGGAATTGACATATTTTAGCGATTTTAGTATGATGGGTGCTCGGAGACACAATATGACAGATACCGGAGTACAGACCGTGTTCGATTTGTCCAGAATTGCACTTCGCCATGAGAAGGTGATGTCTGGCCTGCCCTATGCAGATCAGGATGGTTATGACGCTGTGCTGTATGCAGATAACGGTTAATTCTGAGAGATATGACATGCGGCAAGCGGACCGATAGCTCTCCTCTGCAGTGTTACCTCTGCAGCTGACCGTATAAGAAAGGTGACCGCCCACGCATTGAACTCGAACAGCGGAGAGGCCATGCGTAGCCCTCGAGTATTCATACGAGTATGTGATCAGCCATGCCAGAATGCATCTATTATATTAATTAGTATGTGAAATAAATTAACCATTTAAGATCACCGAGGCATGCAGACCGTAAAAAAAAATAGAACCAGAAAATGTGTGTATTCAGAACTGTAGTACTCCTTCTGGACTTCCGATGAAGGAACGTACAGTCAGCGAATAAATTGGTTCAGAGTTTTAACGCTTCTACTTTGTGTTTGGGAGATGCCTGGTTCGAATATTGGCAGGGACACCAACCATCCCGACTTGGAGATGGGGGAGTGGCTTTTTCATGCAAACGCCTGGATAAAAACAAAAAAGCAAACTCCCGTGTCCTGTAGTCCGCAAGCGAACTATTCCGACCTAGCGACCGCCGCTTGTCGGCAAAGTTAGTGCCAGTTTTAGTGGATAGAGGGTGTCACGTGGTCAGCGCAACGATTCCCCACGGCCGTTAACTTCGGTTTTCTAGACCGGAGCCGCTATTTCCTTGAAATAGCTCCTCAATTATCCTCACGAGGCTGAGTGGACCCCGTTCCAGACCCACTACTTGTCAGAAAATGTATCGCCGGGAATCGAACCTGAGACCTTTGGATCTGTAGCCAAGAACTCTGACCTCCAGACCACAGAGGCGGTCTGCAAACGCCAGGATATTGCATGTAATTTGGTCACAACTGTATCTCTCTCCGCGTTATTAACAATTCATCGTTCTGTATCATCGAATCATACGACAAACCGACGCGCGACGCGTGGGTTAACTACTGGCTTGTCATCTATTCCAGGAGCCGCCAAAAGTTTTAGGGCGACTGGGAAAGCGTGTAATTTATTGCTATCGCCGTATGAGTCCGCCATAGACATTTGTCTCAAAACATAGTTTTTGTGTTCTCTCATAAGAAACAGTTCAGGAGGAATAATAAGTGATTTTCTTAGAAAATGCCACTTAACATTCACACCCCCCTCCACCAACGTAATATTGCGTCAGAGCACAATTCAACCATTTAGAACTGAGGCACTGGACAGAACAGAAATCATTTGCTTTACGATCATCAGCGGAAATTTACGAGATTGTTGCGAAGTTTAACATTTCCGCAGAATACGGAAAACCGTGGTGCCCGGGGGACACGCTTGGCGATCCACTATTTGTTTCCAGCAGATGTTAATTATCCGAATTATAAAGAAACTACTATTACACAGAAGAAAGCAGTCTTATGGGATTTGGCACCGTCTATATGTGGTGTTAACCGACGTTTCGGAGGAACGTATCGCCTCCATCTTCAGGGTAGAAGGAAAAATATAAGAAATCCGCAAGCGAAGATACCGTGAGAACCGGTAAAAGCAACCTTCTACCCTGAAGATGGAGGCGATACGTTCCTCCGAAACGTCGGTTAACACCACATATACACGGTGCCAAATCCCAGAAGACTGCTTTCTTCATAGTCACCGCCTTGAAAGCCTCAAATCTTACATACTATTACACACTTTTGAGCACATTTAGGATGTGTTTTTGTGGCTTATTTTAAGTTGTTTTTAAGATGATTCTGCGGTAACCGAATTATCAGATGTTTTGGACAACCCTGGAAGGTCGTGATCTCGGGGATGAAGCGTGGTATCCACTGCCCTTTCTGGGAAGGCAATGTTGCAGGCGAGATCTCTGAACCGTACACAAAGGATCTCTACAGCAGAAGCAGCAGGCTGTAACCGCACTCATTGGGCTCTCCGTACAGTGCGTACAGAACACAACACGTAGCTTCTGCTGATAGGGAACCCAGTACTCCGTGGAATCCGTGTTTGTTCGCTTGGTGTCACAGGTATCAATCGCGCGGCTTATCTGTCTGTTTGTTCTTTAATATTTCGATTTCGATATGTAAACAAGTATGGATATACATGATTTTTATTTTCACATATCTGTATTTCCATGTACTGGTATCTTTCTGTTTATCGGTTTACCATTGTTGCAGTTCGATAATTGAAGAGCTTACAGCGAATAACACCGAGCCAAGGCGATTGTTCCTGTGTACTTTCTTCTTTCATTCAATTATACCTTTTTGTTATTTCTCATTAGACGTGCCGTAACACGCTGGTTTAGCGGTAATGTGGATCTGTATTCGGAAGATGCTAGGTTTGAATCTCGGTCGGAACACACATACTTTTCATTGTTTTCTTCAGTCCCTCCAAGAAAATGTCGGGATTATACCACGACCGTTTCCTTTCCAAATCATTCGCTTATATCATACAGTTTTCCTTGATATAGTCGGCAATATTGAAATCCAACAAAAATTGCTACATGAATAATACTAGAATTCCTTTTACTCGTGTCGTTTTTTGAAGTTTCGCTAACTCTCATTTTCCCCGTATAGTCACATCCGTTGTAAATATATCGCCTCAGACGGCCTCTCGCCTGTTTTCGGGCCGGCTGTTTGGAAAACGCTTTTCAAAGCTGTGTTTACTCCGCTGGAGTACATATTTCGACCCGTGTTAGTAATCCAAATTTCGGAGACGGAAGTAGCGTCCGCCATATTTCTTTATTGTTCCTTCCGATCGAATGACTTTATTTCCACATTTTAGGGCAGAGGTTTCGCTGTCTTCCTAAACCCGAGGACCAAACTTGTTTATTCTGAGTCCAACCAAGCGCAAGGGCCCGGTTCAAAGTTGAGCTGTGAGATGTGACATGTGACAACAGGCCAGCGAGGAATTATTTCCCTTCCCTCCCATTGGCGGTAATAAGTATTACTAGAACCCGAGCTTGCGGCTTCTCATCACTTGAGCCATGGGGTCAATTCGCAAGCAGGCCGGATTGAGATGGCTGGGTCACCTGTTTAGAATGCAGGAGCAGAACCTTCGTAGGAAGTGAACTTAACATAAACCAGAGGG
This sequence comes from Cryptotermes secundus, assembly GCF_002891405.2. Lineage (NCBI taxonomy): Eukaryota > Metazoa > Arthropoda > Insecta > Blattodea > Kalotermitidae > Cryptotermes > Cryptotermes secundus. The sequence goes on from NW_019736399.1 coordinate 1,157,991, forward strand.
CACTCGACGGGCAGGCAGACCTATCAGGTGGTTGGATTCGGTTGAAGATCTGAAGACAGAAATTGGAGACGGAAATCACAGGATCAGGACCAATGGCGAGCAATCATAAAAGAGGCCAGTGTTCATCATGGACTAGCGCCCGCAGAAGATAATCTTGGACATCCAGTATTCAGTGTTCCAGTAGAGTAAAAATATTCTTGCCACTGCAGACCTTCACGATGCATTCTTCTACGTAATTAATGCCATTTCCTTCAATATTCTTGTCTTTTACAACATTCTTCCAGTTCGTAAGAGGAGAATAGAAAGCATCACAGATGAGGTTCCTGCGACCAGCGTTAAGCATCTCGCATAGGGATAGATAAGAAGTACGGATGCTTCAAAACAGTTAAGGATTTTGTGTTTGTGATAACTAGGGACCGGATTTTTATGCCCTAATAATCCCTTAAATATGTATGCATTTATGCATGAAAAACTTCCGAAATATGCGCTAAAATATGCACATAAAAATTTATACCAAATATTAAAATTGATTTTACATGATTTTATGACCAACAAACCAGTATTTAAGTTCATTTTATGTAATCACTAAATGATTCACTTGCAATAAAAAGCTGTACTTAAATACAAATCATGCAACAAAGCCAACATATTTCATTACAAATTTAAAAAAAAACCAATGGTACTCACATTTAGCTCTCCGAACTTTCAACTTCTCTTCTGCTGCAGTTCACAGTTACTAAATGTTTTAGGTTTTCCATAGTTAGTCGCCTCCTATTGTCTCGTAAGATGCCCTTATAGTGGAAAAAACTTCTTTCCACCTCACAGGGACTTAGGGGCGCATGCAAGAAAGCCGCTATTTGCTCCACTGTTAGTGATTTTTTACTTGGCAGGTCAGTACGTTTACCGGCTAAAATTTCTTCAATTTCACAAATTTGTTCATATCCTGGATTTTTTGAAAGACTGCTATGTAATTTTTCCTTTACTACTTCACCGACTCTTCCAGGAACCGAATTCAATTTGGAAACAGTGGTTTTGAACACACTTAACGACTGATACAAAGTAGT
>NW_019736399.1:1159483-1169613 GCF_002891405.2 Cryptotermes secundus
GTCGATTGATACCCACACAAAATTATCTTGAATCTTATGTATAATGCTTTCAGTTGTAAGATCGTAACACTGCTTCACGTAATTTTTGGGCACAGTAGATTCATCCGGCAATTTGCACTATATATACTTCTCTATGACGTTTCTCAGAGTAGGACTGGTTAGTTGCCACAGCGGAATATCTGCCGCTAAAAAGGCTCCGCATAAATCAAAGGAAAACCGCGAAAAACTATTATTAGAAAATTCACTAAGCAATTTTTTTAACAGGGGCACTTTTCGTGGATTTAATTTTAATATTCTCTTTGTGTATTAGTGTTCAAATGCTGAAGCACTTGAAAGCGTTTTTCACAACCAACTGTTTTCTCACACGTTCGGCAATAAAGAATTTCATTATCCGTACTTATCATCTCTCCTTNGCTGCTGATACAGCTATAATTTAGTTTTCTGACTTACTTTCACTTTCGGCATGACTACAGAAAGCTAAACAAACTTAACTACAGACTAGTCACCACTAATGTGAATGGCCCCCAGCTTCAAATGAAGAAGCGTTACGAACCTCATGGAGACTTCGGAAATAAATAAGTGAAGTCCCTTATCGGTTGAAAGGCATTACGTTGATAGCGGCTACATGTGAACGCTTCCGACTAATCTCTTCGCGGCCACTTTGATGGTACGCGGATGAGGCAAGTTACTAGTAGAGGGATCGGGGAAGTCCCGTCCTGGGTATTGCATCAGAAATATGAATCATGATGAAATGTTGAGTGAAATATGAAACATATTCTAATACGGAAAAGAAAAATTGTATACACACGACCATGATGGAAAATTTGAACATAAAATTAAAAAATATGTATGATAAACATTTTAAAAAGGAAATATGCAGTATAAATAGAGATCTTCGAAAATATGATGCTTGTTCATAAAACAGGCAACATATGCATTTATATGCACTATCAAACCATGTCCAAAATTTAAGAAATTAAGTAATTCATACATATATCCAAACGAGCATACTTTCGGGTTGCAAGAAAGAAATATGCATTTGCATTAAAATCCTGTCCCTATTGATAACTGCTTCTAGTCGCATGTGCGATGGAATTTATAGTATCGTCAGAAATGAGGAACCACCTCTTTTGCAGTGAAGAAGTAAATGGAAAGACTGTACTCCAGCGAAGTGGATTATTTTTATTACTAGTGGGGTGGGACTAAGTCCCTTGTACTGCGGCCACTTCTGGCCTATTGTACCAGCCCCAGATGATAGGTGAGGGTGATTGTGGAGCAATTGGTGGAATGAAGATTGGAAGGGGAAACCGAAGTACTCGGAGAAAACCTGCCCCAGCGCCACTTTGTCCACCACAAATCCCACTTGACCAGACCCGGGATCGAACCCGGGCCGCCGTGGTGGGAAGCCAGCGACTAACCGCTTGAGCTATGGCGCGGCCTAAGTGGATTTATAATCACGGTATTTGCTATTCTGAATACCCCCTTGCCTTTTAAAGTTGATTTATTGTTTGAAAGCTGACCACATTTTCCAGGTTCGGTTTTCATTTTCACGTAATGTAGCTGTTAATGTTGTATCGATGCACCCGAAACTAAATCCGTACATTAACTTTAAATATGGGCGCCTGTTAGATTATATGTGTGTTTGGAGCTTGGGCTGTGATCCCCCCCAAGGGGACAGAAACCTTTCTTCTTTCCTTTCTTCCGGGACCATAGACCACAGGTGGTGTATGTCTCTCCCTTGCGCTAGCCATTAAGGTTTTGAGAGGGGAGAACATGGAGGCCGGAGGCTCCTTCGAAATGTTGGTAACCGCAAGCAGGCTACACACTGTCGTGACCAGAAGACCACAGCCTAATGTTCACATGTCTGTGTATAGGTTCTCAGTTCTCCAGATGAGAAATTTAGGGCGATTAACATACGTTACGTGCCACGTAACCCCCCCCCCAGCCGTACATTCAAAAGAAATGCCAATCTTTCATCATTGCAAGGAATGAGTACTGTTAGGGCGATAAAAATCGAAGAGGATCAGATGGGCGGGAAATGTAGCAAGAATGCAATATCTGAAAAATGCGGTCGTAGGTGGGAGGATAATATTAAAAACATAAGAGTGGGAGGGTGTGGACTGGATTGTGTGGCTCAGGCAGGCTGTTGTGACTACTTTAAGGAATCTTCAGCACCAATAAAAGACAGATTTTCACCAGCGGAGGAGTATCAGATTTGCATTAAAGACTGTGCTCCATGGAATTGCCTAACAGTGTAAATAAACTGAGTTAACGAGAGCAGAGTGCGCACAGTTGTCTGTGGATTTCTCTGATGTCGGGTCGTATCTGCTTTTGAGTCAGAATAAGAGCAAATAGGCCTGAGTCATTGAATTATTTACATTTGATACGAGATATCAAACGAGTGTAAAGCTACAGATGTGCTTTAAATTGAAAGTGGACTTACTTACTTACTCATGGAGCTGAGCACTTCTGGACTAGCCGCCAATTCTGCAGCTACTGAAGAATTTCCCAGCATTTTATGGAACCCGAAGGTTCATAACTGTGTTCACAAGAGCCACCCACTTGTCCATATCCTGAGCCAGATCAATCCAATCCATACCATCCCATCCTGTCTCTAAGATTCATTTTAATATTGTCCACCCTCCTACGCCTTGGTCTTCCCAGTGGTCTCTTTCCTTCTGGCTTTCCCACCAATATCCTATATGCATTCCTCGTCCCCCCATTCATACTACATCCCCTGCCCACCTCATCCTCCTCGACTTGAGCATTCTAATTATGCTTTATTACATAAACGTTTTAAATTAGCATTCATCACGTTTGTATCGAAACAGTCCCCCTTAGAAAATTTACGTATCGGGCATTAAATGTTCGTCTTTACAAGGTCGCAGTTTTCTTTGACGGAAAATTCAGGGAAGCTTTAAAGACTGCCTGCTTCTGTACCTCGCAGCAAGTGATCGGTTTTATTAAAAACAGCGCTTTACACTTGAACTTGTGCTACAGTTGGTATGATACGTCATTAAAAGCCACTGATTCAGAAGAATACTGCTGATTCTAAGGGCCCTTCATGTGTTGCACAACCTGTTTCTTTCGTTGTTTGATGGTGGCCAGATCACGGGCTCTTTGAGAGCATCCTGTTTACAGATGCGGCGTTTTGATGGTTGTAATTTGTTTCGCCGTTGGAGTGCCGATGGCAGGGACAGTTCACCGTGGCTTGTTCTTTGTTTGCAGCGTCTATTAAAACAAGTTGACTGACTCGAAAGAGGAGCAAACATTGTGTTCACACTCGGAACTTAACACTGCGTGTTGCCGCCGCCGTGATGACCTGAACGCACCAGAACTTTTCATTATTGAAACTGATGAATTTAAATTTAAATAATGATTATAGTAAGCGTATTTTCATTTCCTTTGGCGTCCTTTTTGCACATGTAGTTAACTTTAGCTAAGTTTAGGCATCGCAAGCCGATGAGCCTACAGACATTGAGGAAGAAAAACACCCACAAATAAAACATTCTTATATGAAACTCGAAAGACAAAAGAGAGAATGCGTCTTGTCAGTTTGGGGTGATGGAAACCCCACGCGTGTATCTCTCGTTTTCAGTTATGGTGCAGCTCTGTGGTTGTTGCCAGGCAGATTGATGGCCGTTAGGTAATCCAAGAGTTGGGTTTCATGAACATTTCAGTAGTCTAGTACCTACACATATCCGGCTGGAAATTAACATTCCTTAGTGATCTGATTCCAGTTTTTTTTTTGTCAAAACACTGAATTTCGTTAAAGCAGTGTTTGCTCTTAAAATATCGGCTGTCACGAAATTGTTAGTTGATGTAATTATTCAGGCAAGAAGGTTTATCATTCGTCTGCAGTGCTGTTTTTTTAATGGGTCCTCCTGTTTATCTAATCAGGCCCACGAAAAGCTCTAATTCAGCGCTGCCTTCATAGTTCATCCACTTGGATGTAGAAATAATAAGGTAAATGCCAGCATTTAATGAAGCACAACATCATGAAGATATATGGGGTTGTGAATATATAGCTCCGCATATTCAAAACCTCGGGCATTAGAAGTAGCTAGAAATCTCTGCATTTGATAGAAACCTGAGATTTTCAGGACAGACCGGCGACCTACCAGCCTGCAGCACAGTGCCACAACCAGTTACAATGCCGCGTGCCGCCTGTTATGTCTTTCCATTTCTGTCTTCACTGTATGGTTTCTTACAACAATATTAGTACTGCCATACTAAAGGTGAGCCTGTAACAGGCCGTGGAGGCCCACAGGGATGTGAAATGTTCAGGCTCCCACGTTTTCTAGACAGTCGGCTCATAGATGGTGGTATGGTTGTCAGCCTTACGCTCCGGCCGCCCTTTACTCCCAGGAAGATTCCTGGTACTCATTTCTGTTAGAGACTGAGTCGACCCCAGGACTGTAGTGCGGCTGGAAATATTAGTGACATGGAATCGAACCTTCGACCCTCTGGCTTGTAACATAGTGCCACGACCAATTACGCTACCGCGTGCCCCATACTGTCCAAGCAAAATAAAATCTCAGTTTGTCATATCGTTCACCACATATTTTAGGAAATAGAACGCAAAATTTTCTTTTACTCGAACACATTCAGTAATTGAACTGTTTGTTTTCTTACAGACTGAACGATTCAGAGGAAAGTAGGCAAGTGTGGTGGTCAGCATGGCAGACACAAGTCAAGCAGGGCAGCCACCACCAGCTGAGCCACAGACAAATGGCATTGAATTTGATGAGGAAGACAAGAACAAGCTACGACCTGCTGACATTGATGCCGTGAGTTTAATCTGATTCTGTATAGTGCATTATGGAGTTGTTCTTAATGTGTGCTGGAGAACATGGTGTGTGGATGTAATGTTGACTGCAGCATCATATTGGGTTTTGGGGAGGTGGGATGAAGTAAATATATACCTGAGATATATACAAGGTATTTGAGATGCATACGAATGGGGGAGACGAGGAATGTGAATAGGATATTGGTGGGAAAGCCGGAAGGAAGGAGACCACTGGGAAGACCAAGATGTAGTTGGGTGGACAATATTGAAATGGATCTTAGAGAAATAGGATTGGATGGTATGGATTGGATTGACCTAAATCAGGATAGGGACCGCTGGAGGGCTCTTGTGAACACGGTAATGAACCTTCGGGTTCCATAAACTGCTGGGAAGTTCTTGAGTAGCTGCACAGATGGCAGCTTCTCAAGAAGGGCTCAGCTCCATGAGTGAATAATTTGAGATACATGTCAGAATTTAACACTAAGAAGTCACGTAATGGTTTGACTAGATTAGGGTTACCATGTATGCTGTACGTGGAAGTATGGGAGTGTCTCATATTCTTGTCCTGAGAATGTAAGGATTTATAATTGCCCCATACCTGAGTGGTCATCATAACAATTAAAAAATTAATTCAGTGGATGAAAGTTTAAAATGTTCCAAAAAGCCACGAAGAAGGGGGAAGGGTTGGAGGGTATTGCATGACGGAACATTGTGATGTACACAGTTTATATGGCATTGTGTGTATAGTTACACTGAGGCTAGACATGTAGCATGGATAGGAAACAGATGCATGGAGAAACTCCTCGGAAAGTATCCTTTTGAAAAATCGTAATATAATTATCCTGGGGAAACAGGTTGTGATGAAGTGAATTATTGAAATATTGAAGTGTTGGGCTCCAAAACCTGGAGATACTCTTTCACTCTCCTATTCTATTGACACTACCCCACTAACTTTCAATTTTATGAATGCAGATCTAGAGAAATACTCTGTCTCTTTGTCTATCCTAGTGTGCCATAATTGTAAGTTTGGCTTCTCTCAGATTCACATTTGTTCCCAGGGTTGAGAAAATTTTTTTAGGTTTTTTTTAATACTGATGTATGGTCAGTGGTGCTTTAGTAGCAAAACATTCCTGACAATATGTCAACATTGTAAATCCAGTGGCTCACTTAGAAGAATAATTGATGAAAGAGGAAACTGGTATACTGGTATATCTCGTTTGTGGTTTGGCATTGTTTACTTCGATGAAATAATGATCATTTCTACCTTGTTAGGTGCCCAGAATGAGAGAATCCAAGTGATTGCTCTACAAATGCATGAGAAACACAGATTCCTCATTACAGTTTAATAATTTTAATATCTTTTGACTTCATTCTTAGAATGTTCTTTGTATTTTCACGCTGAAATGAGCGCACATTGCTCTTTTCACGCGAGAAGGGGAAAATAAATTTAAATTCCCACATGAGTTATCAAATATGAAACAAGTTATCCTAGCTGTGATACTGATAAAGCTGAGAGGGGTTATCACGTTAGACTTTGTAATTCATGATAACCTTGAAGAATATTTACCTTCTGGGATGCAGTGCGGTATGTATCCATACATTTTGGATGGATGGATTGTCTCCATCTTCAGTGTCAAAGCGCAAGCGGTAGCAGGCTGCCTACATTTTGGTAGTTTTTTTTTTACGCTGCATACTCTTCGACACCACAGATTAAACTGAAATGTCAGTGGGCTTCTGCCAAACGACATGGTGTTGCAACCCAGAAGACAACACTCTTCAAGGTTATCACGCAACACAGAACCTTCCATCTGCAATCATTATGAATATTTGAAAATTTTGGATCGTTTTACATCACGTGAGTCAAATGTTTTGCAGGATATGCGAGAAATGGAACGTCGGAAGCGAGTGGAGATGATAATGAACAGTCGACTGTTCCGTGAGGAGTTGGAGCGGATCATCGAGTTACAGATGAAAGATGGTGGTGGTCCAGTAGGCTTATTGCAGCAGATCTCAGATATGATGGGTGTGCAGGGTGGCCGTCTTCACTCTGGACACATGTTCAAAAGTGAGCAATACTATCTTCTGTCTGTAGCTTGTGAAAGTACTTCATGTAGTTGGTGTAAGAGTTCTTTATGTTTTTTTTTACAGTCCTCTGCCTTTCTCTCTCTCTCTCTCTCTCTCTCCTTATCCTTATCCTTGCTGTCTTAACCTTTTAAAGCACAATAATGGATGGTTTTGAATTCCACAATTCAGAGAAGAGGTAAAATCATACAGGATTAGGGAGACCCTGTTTATTCATCCCTTGTAATTTATATCTCTGAAACTGCATCAGAAGGGTGTAATGAAGGTTAAAATTACATCTTTTAGCTGATGCAACCTAGGAAAATGGTATATTATGCAACAAATTGTGCTCCCTGAATTCCCCCCTCTGGTATTTTATGATGTTGTAAGTATATATACACTGTAGTGTTGAATGGTACGGTGATTGACGAGTGTAAATTAGAAAGAATTTTGAAGAAGGTGTGGCCTGATAGAGGTATTGCCCCTGCATTATCGTGGAGGGACTGAAGGACATCATAAAATCCTTGGTCAGGATAGACAGTGTCCTGGGCGAAGTTTGCTTTCATGGCTTCTCATTTTTCATTATCCATCTGTTGTGAGGTTATGTTGTATACAGCAATTCAACATTTAGCACTGTTATGAAAGATAACATGCCAGAGGCTGCTGGCTTACAGAATGTTGAATTCCAGGACAGCCATTTGGGACTTAACAGGGATATCCTGTCATGCCTGAAATAGTAATTTGCTTTTGTTATTAGCATGGATATTAGTTTTTCTGCCTTTGCTGTCATTCTTGACTGTTAATTCATCATAAAAGTTCTCTAATTATCAGTGGCATATGTTTATGTATGATGCCTGATGAAAATGTTATGAGAGTAATGAATTTGAAGTTCTGAAGATTTAGTATGATTTATCAGCTTCATATTAGCCTCCTCCTCATGGTGCATTTCAGTGCCTGGTAAAACAGTCCCAAAAAACGTAGTTCTCATAGACACTAACAGGGAACAAAAGTAAAAATAGTTGCAAGATATTAAACAGTTTTTTTTCCCACTTGTGGTCAGTTGCATATACACATTCATGTGCATGCATGCCAGTAATATAACTTAAAATTGCTGATAACAGATGCCAATCATTAGGTAAATTGACCCATTGTTGGCCTCAGGCCTTGCACACAAGGGAAATATAGGAATTGCGTGAAATGATCATTTAATTAATATTTGCCTTTTGTGTTGTTCCTTTTTATTGATGAAGTCAGCTGTACAATTGGCAATTTGTTTTGCCAATTATGCCAACTATCTTTAAAATAATTGACTCTTGCTATTTTTCTTAGACCACCTGTTTTGATTTGCTCATTTATTTAAATTCTGGTTAGTAAATTATGTTATGATTTGCATAAATTTATAATTTGAAATTTTCAGCTGGCTAATAGTAGGGAACACTGGCAGGCTCTCATGACCACATGTTTGGAGTCCATAAAAAGCAGGGAATTCTATATTTGCTAAGAAACTGTCAGTTTCTTTAGAAGATTCTGACTCAGTGAGTTTGTGTTATAGTTAATACTTTGACTTGTATGTGGGAAGGTGATTGGTTTGAATCTTAGCTGACAGTGACATTCCTGACAGAAGAGGTATTCATGATTTTCCTTGGCTCCTCGTGTTGAATGCTGGGGTATTAGCTCAAATTAGGCAATGACTACCTCCTTCCCTGTCCATCCCCATTTATTATTCATTGTTACCATATCATACGGCACTGTATAGCCTGCCAATAATATTGTCAAGTATAAGGGGTTTTAGTGATGAATATAATGGGTTCAGGATTGGATGATTGGATTTATGGTCACTTCTGTTACAGTTACAATCAATTATAACAGCTCAGTCAATGGCTGCATAAGACTAGCTTAAATCCTTACTGGGTCTTCTCTTCCACTGTGATGAATGACAAACGGAAGAATCCGTTGTAACTGAATCATTGAACTCCCCTATGAATGTCAAATGATTGAACTCTCCTGAACCGAACCAACTTCCAGGCGACCTGAATATAGATCACCTCGAACAGTTCATGTTATTCTATTTTTCTGTTGCCACGAAACATGCTTACCGAACCGTTGCCTAGCAATGGATTATTCCATGTGTGTTCATTGCCATGGGAATGTGTGTTTGGCGAACCGTTGGCTAGCAATGTACTTCCACTCTGGTTCCAGTGTTCTTGATTTCAGGCGTCATGTCACAATATTATTACTAAATAAAGGTAGTGCTATCCCTGTAATAGGCCATGGAGGTTCATAGGGTTGTGAGACGTTGAGGCCCCCACATTTTCTAGACAGCCGGTTGTGAGGTAGAGCCTTACACGCCGGCTGACCTTTCCCCCCAGGAAGATTCCTGGTACTCATTTTTGTTAGAGGCTGAGTCAACTCCAGGTGCATAGTGGCAGCTGGAAAGATAAGGTTAATTGAAAACCCAGTGACCTCATCGGGAATCAAAGTTGCGACCTTCTGGCTCTTAGCATAGTGCCTGAGTCAACTGTGTTACTGTGCCCCCTCAGTATTGTTACTATTCATGAGTAAAGGAGGATTCTACTTCATGGAATTTTAAATTGAAGCAGTTTTTTATTTATTTGTAACTTTTTTTTCAGGTTCAAATTGTGTTGTTCCCATTAATGACATTCGAGGTGTGGAAAGCATGGGTTACGCTAAAGGAGAAAAGATACTGCGATGTAAGTTGGCATCGGCCTACAGGTTGATGGATCTGTATGGTTGGACTCAAGGCGTTTATAACCAGATCTCGGTGAGTGCTCAGCAATCAGAAAAGGCTATATATATATAGAAAGGTTTCATCTGTTTTAATTCATAACCCAAATATAAAAAGTTATTAACATAATTTCATACATAATGTTGGCACGAGTTCCACTGTTACAGATTGAGGATATTCTAGTTTCTTCTTTACATGGGTACTCATTAAACTCTCATGCCAGTATACCTTCATTTACTTACTGACTTACTTACTTACTTACTCACTCAATTACTCACTCATGGAGCTGAGCCCTTCTGGAGGAGCCGCCAATTCAGCAGCGACTCAAGAATTTCCCAGCATTTTATGGCACCCGAAGGTTCATTACCGTGTTCACAAGAGCCCTCCACTGGTCCATATCCTGAGCCAGATCTGTCCAATCCATAACAACACCATCCTCTCTCTCTAAGATCCATTCAAATATTGTCCACCCACCTACGCCTTGGTCTTCCCTGTGGTCTCTTTAATTCTGGCTTTCCCATCAATATCCTATAC
>NW_019736399.1:1169895-1383784 GCF_002891405.2 Cryptotermes secundus
ACAGACGAGAAGACAAAAGGTTCTGGGCTGAATGGTAGCAAGCATTACCCAAGTTCAATCGCCTCTTTATTTCCTCCTGAATCAGGTTTCGATCTGTTATCATTGTTCCCAAATATCTGAACTGTGCCACATTCTCAAAACATCTGTTTCCTATCTTTATGTCATGATTTTGCCCTGCATTTTGGTGACAAGACTGTAACATATACTTAGTTTTCTCTGTGTTTACTTCTAGACTAACCTCTTTACTTGCGTAAATTAAAGTTTGTGTGTTTTTCTTTATGGCATCTACGTTATCACCCAGTAGTTATTTAGTAATTACATTTGTGTTGAAAGCTTTGCAATAATGGTTTCTTTCTAACTCTCTTTTCAGAAATGATTATGAGTAACAAAACTAAATACTTAACTTCCCTTTGTGGACCACAGAAAAAAACTGCAAAATGATAAAAATTGAGTAGTTTTGAAAACAACTTGGATTATTTGAAATCACAGTAAAGAGAAGGACCACTGAAATAGAATATTTGTTATTGATTTTGATCTTGGAAAAATTTAGCTCTTGGCAATACACTTCCTAATGTACAGTTTCCTGTTACTTTCTTCAAACGCTAGTCATAGGAATGGTACCAAAGATTTCTGCCTCTTCATATTGATCCCCAAAATGCCTCACTGGCACCCATTTGCAATCAGGACAGTAACTTGTTTCCATTTCCCTTGCAGAAGAAGTTTACAGTACAGCCTACAGTAATACTTCTATGTTTATTGTGGTTCTCTTAATCATTTTTGAAAACATGTATTAGACAAGTTTTTATTCAGGTTGGATGTATCATTGTATGCTAATTGAGAAGTGTTGTTGTTTATCGAGAGATACTATAAATTAGGGCTAAAATATGAACTAAAAAAGGTTCTCACTGAAGTAAACAACTGGTAATTATCTTTTTATGTCATCTGTTTTCCATTGCACAGTTACATATATGATAACTGGTGTTGTGAATGCAGATTCAATGGAACAGCAATACCGTATTACGCATGTATAGGCCGCAGCACAATTTTCAGACAGAAATTATAGAAAAAATAATTTTCTTGGAATATTATTTCAGGAGTAGAAATTATGGAGTTTTAATTATGAATATAATTTTTTTTAAATGAAGTGTGATTTCGAATATTTTGAATATAAGCCGCACCCCAGTTTTCCTCTTGAATTTTTGGCAAAAAAATGTGTGGCCTATACATGCGTAAATACGGTANGTACAGGGGGCCTCCGCAGTTAATGTTTCTCAAGTTAACATTTCTCCTTATTTAATGTTTACCTTCAGTGATCTCAAGCCAGTAATCTGTCTTAAATTTCCTCAGTTTACAGTTTTTGGCAAAGCTAGTAACCCCTCCATACTTGATTTGAATACTCATTCATGGGCACAGGCTGGCTGGAATGAATATGCATATATATCTTAAAACAGAATTTAAAAGCCTGTTTCATATGTGGTTTCAGTATTCTCATTTGAGATGCAAAATTGGTGCTTTAAGCAAGCATACTGCAGAATAAAGTGTATTACTGGGTTTCTGTTGTATTCAGAAGAGAACACAACACATGTTCAGAATGCGAATGTGCTGGTATTGTTAGTGCTGTAGCACTGTTGCGGGGAAACCAAACATTGACATCTGTAAATACAGCTATGATATTGTTTGTGTGTTTTGTTTCTGTTGCAGGCAAGGTTAAATCAAGACCAAGAACACTTCCTGGTGAACCCATTTGGTATGCTGTATCATGAAATCACAGCATCCAGTCTGGTGAAAATTGATATGCAAGGATCGGTAGTAGAACAGGGTACTACCAACTTTGGTATTGATGTAGCTGGTTTTATGTTGCATTCAGCAATACACGCAGCTCGTCCAGACATCAAATGCATCATCCATATTCGTACACCCTCAGTGCTTGCAGTAAGTTGTGGTGGCATAGTGTTGGTATTTTTGGTGTGGTATAATGTTCTTCTGGTGCCACAGTTGACAAGTGGTTTGTTGTAAAAGAATGTTGACAACAGATCTCTTCCATTGTTCAGACATGTTAGTTGAAATTGACAGGAGTATTTGGTTGATTTTATATTAGCCCTTTGACTGCTAGTTTCCACCATAGGACCTACCATTAGAAATTCAAGGCTGCTTGGGGTTAAATGCATTTGCACAGAGAAGTGCACAGTAGTTTCTTCAGATGACCTTGAAACAACAACAAGTGTTTGATGTGAAAACCTGTTCATTTCTATGAATATGGGTATGTCACACTCGTTGCTCTCTATTAGCAAAAGTGCTATACTGACTGGTTAACAGTGAGTGTACTTATCTCTTTGGTTGTGGTGGTTTTAATACAAGCACTCTTGAGCTGAATGTAGTCAAATACGTGGCATTCAAAGGATTAAAATGCCACTTAAAATTTAAAACTATCCCTGTATCTGGAAATGGAGGCCCATAGGGTTGTGGACGTGAGGCTCCCACATTTTTTAGACAATCGGCTCATGAACTGCTGTGAGGTCAGCCTTATGCGTCGGCTATCCTTTACCTCCAGGAAGATTCCTGGTACTCATTTCTGTTAGAGGCTTATTCAAGCCCAGGCCCATATTGTGGCTGGAAGGATTAGGTCAATTGAAAAATACAGTGACCTCATCGGGAATCAAACCCACAACTTTCTGGCTTGTAGCATAGTGCCCCAACCAAGTACGCTACTATAGATGAATTTATCAGTATTTGTAAATTCAGCTGCATATAATTAAATATTACTGAAAGCTTAAAACCTCCAGTAAACTGTTTGAACAGTGTACATGTAATGCCAACCACACTTACAGCCACTTATGTTTCCATTAAATTACTGAACTGAATACTTAACTGTTTGTGCTCCTTTATTTTTCAAGTACTTTTCATACTAGTGGTATGGATATTTGTGCAATGTTTCATATGAGTTATAAAACTGAATATTTCATTTCTGCATATTCCTGTACATTCATTATGATCTTCCTGTGAACACTGTCCACATCATATTAAGCTAGCATTCCTGTTAAGTCAGGTCTCACCAACTCTCCATCCTCACTAACTTCCAAAGGAAGCACAGACTTCCATTCATAAACATTTAAAAAACTCTGAATTCTTTAATTATTATCAATAAAGAATATTCATATTTGGTTTTATCCTATCCTTGGTAGTGTACAACATAGGAAGTGTGACATTGGGGACAGGTTTTGTCTGTGCAAATTCAACCTTATTGGTCATTTAGCTGATATCAGGGCTTCAGAAATATGCACATGCTTTTGTTTTAGTCAAGTTAAAGTGGACTGGAAGCTGATGATAGAATTTGTATAAACAGTATGAGGGACTGTGGGGGAGTACATTTTAATAAGTACAATATGAGATTCTCACAGAAGTGGTTAGGGAAAGTTTTGTCCTCTAGGATATAACATCATAGAATGTTTCAGAGGAACATGTCACTGCCAGCTTCAGGGCTAAAGAGTAAACCAAGAAGGAAACCAGGCTGAAGCAGGCTGCAGTCTTGTGATATCTGTGAATATTTCTGTTTTCATATTACAGGGCTGCATTGGTTGTTCATGCAGAATTACATTACAAAGAGGAATTTTTAAAATCTGTCAACACACAAATGCGCATGTTAATAAGATGTTTTTGAACATAGTAGCCAGTCTCTTAGAGGTCTGTTTGATGGCGGGTTCACATGTGCAGCACAGTGAGCCACTTTCCATAATCATTTAATATCTAAAGAAAAGCTGCTAAATGCATGGTTTAGGAGAAGAAGGGCATAAGGAAAAATCCATTTCATAGCATAGTCTGATAGGTTGTTTACAATATTTTGGAGGAACCTGGGAGTAACAGATACTTCTGAAACATTTGTAACCTCCCTCGAGATTACCCATTGCTGTAACCCAAAAGACTACAGTGTAAATTGTCATGGCTCTGAAAACCTCAAATCTTACTTGAAAGAAAGAAAGAAAGAAAACTTACTTGTTTCACGACTTTAGGGCATAACTGCAGGAGGTGATTTCCTAGGTCTTTGTGATCAAAAAAGTTCATATAAACATGTGTCCGATTTTGGACAGTTATGGAATTATGACCATTTTAAATTCAGAATAGAAGGTAACAATTACTGACAATAAACGGAACAAAATAATAAACCAGCATAATACACGATGCATTTAAAGTATGAATGTAAAGTTAACTTCCTGAAATTACCTTTAATTTGAATTGATTGGTGCTTAAAGCTGATTTTTGAAAATGCCACCGCCGGCCGCAACACAGGCTGCTGCTCGGTTGTGAACCGCGCCGAACATACCAACTCACCCCGCCTTAGGTAGCTCTCATGTGTCGAGATAACGAGAACGCTCTGTCTGTAGCTGGCGACCCGACAGCTGACAGACGCGGTTCACATGAGGGCATGTACGGGAATGAAAAAACGGTCATAACTCCGTAACCTTCCACAATCGGGACACATGTTTATGTGAACTTTTTGATCACAAAGACCTAGGAAATCACCTCCTGCAGTTATGCCCTAAAGTCGTGAAACACCCTGTATATGTTTTGACAATCATCATCAGTAATCTGTCAGACGACAGGTCCACAGTCTCTTCCAAAACAGTTCCTCCACTTAATGCGATCTAGAGCTTTCTCCTTCCAATGAGAATACCCTCTTCTGTCCCGAATGTCATCCAGCATCTTCTTATGTCTTCTTCCCCCCACGGAGATCCAATTGGGGGAGTAGTTTACCTCCAATATTGTTTTGTCTCCAGAGGAAACATCTCTCATACATGGTATCTCTGTCTTTGGAAAGGTACTATCCAGGAAAAGTGATAATGTGGTAGTTTTTCCATTTGCTTTCCACATCACAGTACAACAGCCATTCAATGTACTGTACTATTATAGTAATAAAACTAAGAAGCTTGACGTTGTACTGTACTTGAACATATTTTCATGTTTGTTCACCTGATTTAATTATGTTCTTTTTCCACAGATGTCATCCCTCAAATGTGGGCTGTTGCCGCTGTGCCATGGAGCGATTGTTATTGGAGAAGTGAGTCAGCACCCGTATCTTGGGGGGCTCTTTGAACCAGAAGAGCGGGAGAAGATTGCACGAAATTTAGGACCCATGAACAAAGTGAGTTGATAAAAGGAACTTAACATTCAGAAACTTTATTCAGTTCAAGGTATGCAGAGTTGCCCTGAATACTGATCCTTTCTTGATAGTTAGTGGTAGTAGAAGTATAATTTGCATGAGAAGAGTTCACGTTTCCACTACATTGATACTATTTTGATAAATTGTTATTTATTTTTTCAACTCTGCTTTGTCATTTGGCAGTGTGGAAAGGTCAAAGGTTTAGAACATAGGGTACCAACACTTGCAGGAAGTTTTAATTTTTCTGAATAATAATGTTGCAGCATGGGATTCATCTTTTCAGTAGACTGTACTCTGATTCATGTTATGTTTTGACCAGAAATATAGTTACATCACATTGCAATTAAATTATGACTTAAAGCTGCTGGTTATGTAAATATATGACCATAAGTTATGAAAGTTTTTGTTTATTGCATAAATAAGACATTTTAAGGTGTTAAGCCTTTAGGAATAAGGTTTTTAAATCTCCCAGCACTATAGGTGTGAGAGCCACATATTAATTATGAACTAAGCGTTTGTAATTGTGGAATAGGAGATTTTAAATTTCCTGCTGCTGCATATGTGTAGGCCATGTAGTATTTTTTTTTAATTGCTAGTGGGGTGGGACTAAGTCCCTTGTACTGTGGCAACTTCTGGCCCATTGTACCAGCCCCAGTGTGGAGCAATTGGTGGAATGAAAATTGGCAGGGGAAACCGAAGTACTTGGAGAAAACCTGTCCCAGAGCCACTTTGTCCACCACAAATCCCACTTGACCAGACTCGGGATCGAACCCAGGCCGCCACGGTGGGAAGCCAGCGACTAACTGCTTGAGCTATGGCGCGGCCTGGCCATATAGTAACTTGGGGGGCCGTAATGTAGTAATGCTGAAAACGTTCAATCAGCTGCACTGCACAGTGTACTGATCTACATAACTTGTGGCTAATAAAGTTTAGAATCACTGACATAGAACCCAGCAACATCTGTAATCCTTGCTTTTTAAACAATTTTCTTATAATATTCTGTTCATCAGAAACTTGATAAAATGTGCTGTGAATGTGCATAGAGTTAGAATGAGAACAACAGTAATTAAATAGACAGGATATGATAATATGGTACATTAAAAGAGAATGTGTTCTTCCTTTGTCAATGGCATGTTACATGCTGCATCTAAATCTCCCTCCTAATGAATGCTAATTCATGGTCTAAGTGTGTACCATTATAATGTATGTTAGCTTTACTTGCGTTTCTTATTTGAGTGTATTAACCTGTTGTTAATACTTTCAGGTTATGTTTCTTGCGAACCATGGTGCAGTTTGTTGTGGTGAAACAGTTGAAGAAGCATTTTTCAATGTCCACCATCTTGTGCTGGCATGTGAAAACCAGGTAAGATATTATCTTATTTGTAACCGTTACATGAGTGGATGGTAAACTCAGTTGTTTATACTGTCACTGACTTGTGTAAGATTCTGTGGAAAATTTTACAGTTTGTTCACATTTAATGTTCCTCAGTTTAAGGTTTTCCCTCAATTAACACTGAGTATCAATGGTCCAAAATCAGTACTCGTAGCAGTAAATTGTCTACATTTAAACTTTTCTTCAGTTTAGTGTTCAGATGTGATAATCAGAAAGAAACACTAAGTTTAAGTTTCATTGTCTGTTGTGAGACCGTCAGTTTAATTTATATTGCTTTCTCAAAGTACTTATGTGGCTGTATGACTTCCAAGTGTAGTGGCAAATTACACTGCAGAAATGTAGTTGTAAATATTGTTTGCTCATGATGAAGTACTGGTAAGTGAAAGCTCCAAAATTACACAATTTTGGGTTACCATAGCAAATGAATTATCAGCTTTGCATGATATGCATAATTGCTTTGATCTGGGATTAATTTCCAGCCTGAAGGTGGCAAATTTGATTAGGGAGGGGGGCTCGGTCATTTGAGGCAAACTCAAGATAACACTAAAATAGACTATTAATTCCTTCCAGAGTAATTTCAGTTCATCATTCACACTTAACCCATCTAACACTATATAGGCCCTGTGGTTAAATAAAGTTATTTCTGTGTTTAAGTAAGGACCGTGTCATGAAGACAGTTTGGGAAGTGGAGGTTTGGTTCCATGTACTGTTAATCTTGACATTAGATGGGAGTAAAATAGATCCTGGTACTTATTGGATAGGAGACTGGGTGGGTTGTGGAGCCAGTCTGTTTCCCATGCCAGAAATTGAACTGCTAATATTCAGTCATCCAACTTTTAGCTTAGTTGCTATAGTTCTCTTGACTTAGATAGCTTATGTAGTTAGGAAGTGTTACTGAGTAATGAACTGTAAGGCAAACAAACGGTAGTCCCAGGTGTGTTCCTTCAGTTCAGTTTTTGTGTTTTTCAGTTGAAATTAATGCCACTTGGTGTCGAGAACTTGGTTCTGGTGCCTGACGAGACATGCAAAAAGGTGTATGAGGCAGCGAGACGCCCACCTGATGCCACGCCTAAGCAGCTTCAAGATTCCACTGACGGTCCTGCCACATCTTCTAAGAAGGAAAAGCCATGGCGTGTTGGCGTTGTGGAGTTTGAGGCTCTAATGAGGATGCTTGATAATGCTGTGAGTACATTGCCAGCTTGTTAACACTGTTACTAAAATGTAATATGTCTTTTCTTTACATAACTTCATTTGTAAGGAGATGGTCCTCTGCTAATAACTAAAACATTCTTGCTAATAGTGTTATGTCACTACTAAATACTGCTCATTAGCACTGTCATCACTTATTTTCATCCAGTTTGATATCCCTCCCTTGCCACACCAAAAAAAACGGTGTGTACAATAGTTTGATGTATAATAGGAAAGGATATCCATTTCTGACAAAAATGTTGATGTAAGTAATAATAGGAAAATGATCTTCACCATTTCACATACTTCTGTTAGTAGTGTGTTGTGTTGTTTAGCAGATCATGCACCATATTTAATTGAATACCACATACATCTTTCCAAAATGTGTGTGTCAGAATCAGGGCACATAAAATTCAAGGATTGCAGTGTCTTGCATGAAATTTTAGTACTGCCTGTGTATTTCCCCATCTAACCCTGCAAGGCGTAAAAGTCGTTTACATAATATTTAAAAATTCAGCTTCTACTGCACAGAAAACACTATCTCCATTAAGACAACCAAGTGATTAATACTGTTACAGAAGGACAGGAGTAGGTTCCTTTACATGAAACCCAGCATAGAAAGGGTTAATTTTGAGGAGCAACATAAACATCCCATTAAACAGACATTGCAGAAATGTGGAGAAAGTTGTGCTGTAGTTTGTTTCAGGAAAATAACGAATCCTGGGCATCTTTTTTCATTCATGTGATACTGCATTGATACTCAAACCCCCCCTCCCCCCACCTGTTTAAATTGTCCCTGTGGATGCTGTGCGCATGAGGGAACAGTGGCTTGATTCCCAGTAGGTAACCTAAAATATCCTTATGACTGCTGTGAGGTAATTTTTAATTGAGTGTGGTCGAAGGCAGTGATTGATTACTATGCTGACTGACAATGGGCCAGGCAACTCCATGCTGCAGAGTCCTTGAGAAGCCAGTAGTTACTTAGCTACTCAAAGGGCTGTGCCATAGCTCAAGCAGTTAGTCACTGGCTTCCCACCACGGCGGCCCGGGTTTGATCCCGGGTCTGATCAAGTGGTATTTGTGGTGGACAAAGTGGCGCTGGGGCACGTTTTCTCCAAGTATTTCGGTTTCCCCAATCTTCATTCCACCAATTGCTCCGCAATCACCTTCACCTAACATCTGGGGCTGGTACAATAGGCCAGAAGTGGGCGCAGTACAAGGGACTTAGTCCCACCCCACTAGCAATAAAAAAATGCTTAGCTACTCAAGAAATTTCTTTCATTTAATGGAATCTAGGTTTAACAAGTGCCTGCCTCTGGCACCTGTCTAGTCCACACTGTTGTCCTATTTAACTTCCGTGGGAATGTTAATTATCATAGCCCTTGTAATCGATTTTGAAGTTTCATGATTTGGAGAACTGGTGGTGTTTATTCCAGGGTTTCCGCACAGGCTACATATATAGACATCCATTAGTGAAGGGTGAACCCCCTCGTCCTCGAAATGATGTAGAGGTCCCACCAGCTGTTTCCTCGCTCGGATACCTGCTGGAAGAAGAGGAGCTGTACAAACATGGGTGAGTGGGACTATCATGCAGATAGGTTGGATTGACACTGCTGTATGAAGAGAGAATTACTGCCCAGCATTTGCTTCATGTTTCTGCCTCCCCATATGAATAGTTTCTTCAGTGGTTTGATGATATTCTTTCAGAGATGCTCTATATCCGATCCCCTGTCTTGTGTCTCAACAGTTACATGAAACTCGTGAAAATTTTAAGAAATTGATTGTAACTTCCTGCCCAAAGTAAAAATGTTCATTATTTTTGTGTGCTAAGTATAGAAGCTATGAGTGTCAGCATATAGAGGGGGCATTTGCATGAGGCTAGTTTCTGCATAAGAACCATAATCTGCCCAATTCCATGATTTCCTTTTGCCTTGCACTATTTGTTCCCGTATGTTAAGCAGCATGGTTCCACTATCCAGTGTTTCCATTGTGTATCAGTAGAAGCATTTATTAGGTATGAATCAATTTTATTTCTAGTTTATAAATTTATAATATTTTAACTCCAATGCACCATTAATTCACAGTATGCAAAAAAATGTACGTAGGGAAGCTCCATGCACCATTTATTGATAGAGGAAAGAACTGTGTGCTGAAAGTGTGTTCTGAAAGAGAAATACTTTATCTTGTTAATTCAGAGTGGCCCAGATTTTATATTAGAGTGTCAGTAAAGCTTCTGGAAATTATGTGAAATACATTTGACATACACTGTGCATGTAGTATATACATGTAGAATGACTCGAAAGGCCCCTTAGCCTGAAACATTCTTTCATATTAACGGGAGTGTTCAGATTTAAACCTGACAGTCAGTTGAATGGTATCACAGCATTGTGAGTTGTGCAATGAACATGGAGAATCTCATTTCGAACAGTTTGTGTGAATTTGGTAAGTAATAAAGAAATTTGTAACATATTTTGAAGTACATATCACTAGTTGTTTCTTGGGGTGTGGTGAGACTGAGTCTACTTGGTACGTGGCCACTAATTGGCCCATTGTACCAGCCCCTGATGATAGATGAATAATAATGATGATGATGACGAGGACGACGACAACAACAACAACAATAATAATAATAATAATAATAATAATAATGTGGAGCGGTTGGTGGAATGAGAATTTGCAGCGGAAACCGAAGTGCTCAGAGAAACCCTACCCCAGTACCACTTTGTCCACCACAAATCCCACATGACCTGACCTGGGCTGTCGTGGTGGGAAGCCAGTGACTAATCACTTGAGCTGTGGCATGGCCATACATATCACTAACCAGTTAACTGACTTCTGGGGCCATTCTGTATGTGATGTAACCATCAGCAAAATACCTTTAGTCAGCCAACCTCAGATAGGGAGTGTTATTGCTGATATATCACCAGATTTATTTAAAATTAATTCAAAAGAGTGGTATCCATACATGCATACAAGCAGGCACATGTCAAGATGTATGGTGTGCATTTACTTATACTGAATGAGCGTGGACATTCAGAACAAACGTGCATGATTTACGATCATGCACAGGTAGAGCCATATCAGACTGTAACTTCTCCGGTGAGGGGGAGGGGGTGGTTGTGTGTTAATACATGACCATCCCAGTTGTTCAAAGTATTTCAGACGTTACGGTTTCCTTATATTGTTACAGACAGTGGAAAAAGTACATTGATGGACGCAAGACTCACGATCGCACGCGATGGCTCAACTCTCCAAATGTCTACCAGAAGGTTGAGATTCTGGAGACAGGAACACCAGATCCCAAGAAGATTACAAAGGTAGAGATGATAACTTTCGAAAACAAAACCGAATCAAAATAAAATTTGCAACACTTCTTAGATTTACAGCTTTTATTGTGTTCACTCAAATATGGGGATGAATTGTCGATACTTTATGGATACTGTAGAGATTAAAATTTAATCACAATGACTTCAATTCATATCATTGATAATTTGTTGTAATGGCAGCAGAGAATGTGCTAAAGATGGACGTTTACCTTTAATTACATCTCCTATATGAGAAACATTATTCCATGAAGCAATGAAAGGTTCAATGAGCTGCCATTATTAACATTTTCGTGATGGTATAACTGTCATTGTGATGTTAGGAGTGCAATGCATAAGATTAGTTTCATGGTAAAAGAAACTAAAATACTGCCATTTACAGACTTTGATATTATTGTAGCACTTTGTTCAAGATGATACTTGGTGAAAGAAATTTAGTTTGTGTGCAGTTTTGGTTAAATATTTCTGCATATATTTGTATAGTGACATTGCATCTTGAGTACCACTTTTATCTTTTTCATGCTCAGCTGCCATAATATTTGAGGGAATACAATCATTCGTTAATATATATAGAGGACATTTAATTACCGTAATACCAGTTTTAATTTCATAACTGTTATGAAGAATTTAATTTTTAATTCTGAGCTGCCCTAATATTTGAAGGAACACTTATCATTGGTTAAATTATGTGTGATTCATGTACTGAAATGTTATCAAATTATATTTTACAATTATTATTATTGAATGATTAATGTTGTGTATTATGTTGTTATGGAAAAACCCAGTTTGCAGGATTAAATGTTCTCTTGGACTAAGAGATATCCTGTCATGTTCATTAAGATTTTAGTAGTTTTGGCTTTATAAACTGTTACAAGAGCATTTTATATACTTTTAAATATATAAAAATAATTTTATACCTTGTTTTTTTATTCAAGCTGCTTCATTTAGTGTAATTAATATGTTCAGAAAAGTTGTTTATTTCCTGAATGACCTTGACATTAATGTGTACATGAACAAGAATAATGCAACAGATATTTTGGAAGTGAATTAGATAAGCAGGCAGTACTCATTGTGGATGGAAGCAGGAGGAAGGCCAATATTTTGGAATCAGTGGAACTAGTTAATGACATTTTGAGTGACAGACATGGCAGCCATGATTTGAATGTTCTGTATTTGTCATTGGAGTTATTAAGGAGAGGAAGATTTTTAATTTTTTTTTTCTGTTGAAGGAAATGAGTTTAGTAGGAGAAATAAAATGGAATAAGGTTAGTGTGGAAAGGAATGAAAAAGAGAAATCAATTAAACTACAGGTTGACTCTGAAGGAAAGAGTGCTGTATATTGTGTACAGAATATTATATACTTGTGACTTTGATTCTCGTAATGGTGATGTGCTGTTTCTTCCTGTTGTTTCAGTATATTTACTTTTAGTGGATTTTTCCTTTCCTCCTGTAGTGTGTACATCAACATATAAATGTGAGGGCTAAACTAACGTGCTGTGAAAAGGAAAACAGTTTTAAATTTGAACTAGTTCTTGAGAGTTGGAAGCAGTTAAGACTCATTCTTCTAGTTACTGACATTGTTTTTCCAACACTGTAGATTTTGCATTTTATTTGTGCAGTGTTTCCTGTTGCTACTGATCAGTATGTTAGAATTTGACATGTGAAAAGTGATAAAAGACAAAAGAAAAAGGGTGTTGTGGTTGTTTAGTGTTGGTGGTTCAACCCAACAAGAAAGATTTGCGTAGGCATCTTCATTTCTCTGCTGTTTTGATAGATATTATGCATTGTAAATACAACCACCTTCTTTCTTGAAGTGGAGTGTAAAGAATGAAATAAGGGTGTGTTTATTTCAGTTGAGGATCGAGGTCATTCATGTCTTAGAAGTGTTTGATTCTGTACACTGTAATGGAGATGGTTTCTGATATTCATAGAAGTTAAGTACTCTCCTGAGTACGATCTAATATTGTGTATTGATTCATGTACGTACGTAGTACTAGTAGTATGTANCGCAAACATAATACAGTTTCAAATTATAACTAGTTGAAACCCCTCCCCCCTCTTTAGAAAAGATTAATTAAAACACTGTTGACTCCCCTCCCCAAATGAAGGCTTCAAAATTGGCAACTGCTTTAGCATTTCAGACTGCTCCAGGAAGGGTTTTTGGAAGTTATTGATAATTCCTTATTTGTTGCGTGTTCTTAGTGTGAGAACTTGCTCTCTTTATTTCATTTCCAGTCAACTTAATTAGGGAGCCAACAAAGTAGGACCTAGTAGTAAATGCAAGGAGGTTTTCTTACTGCAGCTAACATAAATCTTGTCATAACATAGACCTGAGGTAAAGGATACATTAGTACATTCCACCTACATCTTAATATTGTGATTACCTTTTGAGGAGGAAGTCCTCTGAGATTAGGTCTTACGTCATTCCTGTTGTATTGAATAATGACATACTGTTGTTAGATTCAGTAATGTATTATCAATAGGGGCACTTGAGAGTTTGGAGTGCAACACTGCCCACTGAAATTTCCATCCTCAAAATTGTTTGCTGTGAACAATTTATTCATATCAAATGCTTTATCTCTCCATAATGCTCTTATTAGGACTCTAGCTAGAACTTTCAATATTGCATTACACTTATTATATGAAATGTTTATTCCACAGTTAAATTTATATTAGTCAAACATTGATTATAAGTAGCAGATATATAGGGATTTCATGTATGATGTAAGCAAATATTAATAGTATGGTTAAAACCGAACAGTACTTTCATCTGAATATCATGGTATAGTCTAACATGTTACAGTGTATGTGGCAGAGCTTGTAGGATTTTAGACGTAGACAGCAAAAGCTTTGAACTTCTGTTGAGTGTATTCCATGGTTAGTGTCTCTTTATTTAATGTTTGAAGGTGTAAGTTGTTATATTTTAAGATAAATGTTCAGATATCAGTGTTGGTTATATGTATAATCGCATGACAAGAAAATAAGACAGGCAGCAGGAAGGTGTGGATATATTTTATTGGAAGATGTAAAAAAAGTAGATAGAGGAAACAATATTTTTCAAAATGTAAAGGTAGGTTTCAGGAAATGTTGGATTATTTGCTTTACATGGAAGCTGTTTATAGCAATGGCAGCTTAACATTCCATGAAGTATAACAGTGATGTGGTGCCATGTCAGGGTTTTTTTTGCAACGAAGTATTATACATTTTGCAAGCCTGCAGGACAGAAGCAGTTAAAAATTAACATAATTTGATACATGTAATTATGTGTATTTATTTCAAGTTTTTAGGCTAAGGTAAGAATTTCAGCATGAATTTCAACTACAATACAATTGAAGTAGTTACTTTTTATTGTATCTCATCTGTTAGAAATGGTTTGCTAACAACTAATTCCACTTTATTCATGTGTGTGTGTGTACTGCAGACTGATTTGCAATAACATGCAGTGTGCACTGCTGTTTTATTCTTAGAATAAATTGAATGAACTAGTAGTCAGGATGCACTTATGGTAACATTGCTTAGGTTTAAATAGTGCTGCAACGTTTTATTGTAATGTGTGAATCTGTGCAAGATTCAGAGTGCATTATTATATACATATATCTTGCAAAATAAAAGTAATAATGATGTAATTTCTGCTTTTGCTGTAGTGTGGGAATCAACAGAAATACCCAAATTAATATTCTCACATAGCCTTCCTGTAGTGTGAAATTGTAGTGACTTGTTCCCTAAATGTGATGGACATTTTAACAAGTTGTTTCATCGAACTTTTTTTACTATTTACTTTTGTTGTTTAATTTTATTGTTGGCACATAACTTGTAATTTTAACTTTGAAGTTGCCATTCCTTGAACACAACAGTAAACTGCTGATGATTGTTTGATCAGGGTATGTGAAATTCAGCCATTCTGTTCAATTGTTTTAGACTAATGCATTATGACTTAATGGGAAGATAGGCTGGCTTTTCACATTACATTTTGTAAAATAGAAGCCTGTGTTGTAGGTCCATAATAATATACTGGTAATTAATTTTAGGTGGGTGAATATTTTCAAGCAAACTAAGTGAAAGTTATTCTGGATTTTGCATAATGTTTAGTTTCAGAGCATTTTAAATTCTGTCAGTATATGATAAAAGTGGTTTCAATGTGAGGGACTTTGCATGTAATCTGACACATGGAATAGCAAGAGAGCTCCATGATTAGGGTGATTGTAGCATTAATTGATTCAGGAGAGAGAGGTGATTTCACCCTTTATCAAAAATATATCCATTTCATGTACTTTATTTAAATTTTGAATTTAATAATAACACATGTCAGACAAACTGGTCCCATCATTAGCTTTTACGTCTGAAATGCACATACTTGCTGTCCTCTTCATTGCCAGTTTATGTCTTTAACTTATATTTTTATATGGTTGCACTGCAGGCAAAAATTATTAAATTGAATACATTAAGCAATATTTTATTTTGTTAGGATAGTCTGTTACAAGCATTACCATACTCAAATGAAATACTGATATTAATAATTCACTTTGTCCCAATATTGTAACTTACTGTTGGAAATTAATTTAAAGAGATGGCATGTTACAGGTATTGAGTGCATTAATTTAATGTGCAGAAAAATTTCATTTTATCCATTTTTTTAAATTTTGGTTAGAGTTAGCATGGAAAGGGATGTAGAACTCATTGTTAGGAAAGTGAAAATGATTAATTGGCAGTTTCCTGGTACACATATCCTATTACAGAACTGTCCCCTAATAATACCCAAAAGTAAAGTGTGTTCACCTCCTAATTTTGATGTGTTTTTTCATTTGATTTTTAGTGGGTGGATGCAAATGCAGAGGAGGTAATTGAACCTTTTTGGCTGCCCAGCCTCTTACCTTCCATACATAGTCTAAGTGTCCTTTTTACTTTATTTATATTGTGTTGCTGCTTCTGGAATTGGTGATGGGGATTCATTTGCATGTGCCTTCATATGCACGCTGTCTTTATTGATGTTTCAGTTCACAGGGCATTTCACTCTTGGTTCCTTTATTTATTTTTGAATCACGTGTCCAACAAAAGATAGTTTATGCTTTATTAATATATAATCTTGACCTAGGTAACACTTGGAAGTACTTTTCCTTAGGTATATTAATTTTACTTGATGTGAATGATTTGAATTAAGTAAAAAGATTTGTTATATTTAATACGAATGATTTTAAACACTTTTGACACTTGGCCGCACAAATGAACTCGCTCAAGACAAATTGATTCAGCGTGTGTATATTGAACTGATGTTTGTTCTTTTGTTTTTGTTGTTGGTTATTAGATCACGGACATGCATCTCTAATGTTATGGGACATATAAAGTGAAGTAGATTTTCAGTTGCATTCTTGCTCTGGCAATAAATTATCAGTTGGAGAACACAAACATTCGATGTACCTTTGTGTCAGACTAGAGATCACTAATTACTTGCTTATTACTGCATTTGGATTCATAATGATACTGTCTTCTGGAATGTGACACCACATTGTCTGGTGGTTTGGTAGAAGTTCACTGGCATTTCTAAAAAAAACTTCATTAAACTTACATGATACTACCTGGTGTCACATCACAAAAGGTAATAGTCTCCATGGCCACTGCCATGATGTCTCCAAGTCTCACTTAATGACAGTTCATTCATAAGCAATAAACAGCATAGATGTTATGTCCATATGGTTGTTGTGTTGTCTGTCAGCTTTATTTCTCAGTAGGTCAGTAGGCATGTAGTCCCCCCCCCCAATCAAACATCTTACTCAGTATGACTGTGCAGAAATTGGTGGTTAATGTATATTTTACCCAGCAGTTATAACCAGTTTAATTCTGTTTGTAGTCTGCACCATAATTACTTTTCTGTTTACCATATGGCAGAACAGTATTGAATAATTACCAGGTGTTAAGAATGTTTACGTCTTGCTAATGTCTGTTCTCCTGTGTTGTGGAGTTAATATTTCTTAGAAGATTATGACCTGGGTTATGACACTGTGTAGTTTGTAGAGAGCATGATGTTTTGGAGGAACATGTTACTTTTCATTTTCAGGGTGAAAGCAGGAAACCAGCACTAATCTTGTTGGCTTCTTGCTTGGCTTACTCATCCACTGTGATGACAGAGGCAGTGTGTTCCCCCCAAAGTGTTTTGCTCTTTATGATTATACAGTGTTAAACCCAGAAGGCTGTACTTTCATGGTCACTGCCATGAGAATTGTAAATCCAACATTGCATTGTTTGATTTTTCTGTTGGGCAGTCAAGTTTTCAGTTGTTGTTTTTTAAATATCCCATATGAAATTCTTAATTGTCTTTTTGTTTCTGCTCCATTTTCTGAGTTACGTTTGACATGTGGTTTTCCTTCAGAGAACTACAGGTTTTCCCTTCAGAAACTGACTTCAGAATTTTGATATATGTATCCAAGTTGTTTATTGTGTGAAAAGATTCCTTTACACCTTGGGTATTTTCACAAAAGCTTATTATCCAGTCTTGGGTGGCTGTTGTATTATGACATGGCATATAGAGCATGCTTGCCAATGGTTCCCTTAGCTGAGACTTTCTTACCAAATTTATGATATTGAGGCCCAATAAAGGTTATGGCAGCGACTCTCATTTAGCTAACCCCTCTGTATCTTTTTAACACTTAAGCATGTGCTATGTCCCAGGTTTCCTGACAGGTGAATGCTGCTGTTTATACTTTCTTCATCATACCTGTCGGTGCTGGATGGAAATTCTGGGTTTCAGATTCCATCTTTTTTATTTCTGTGGGATGTTTTGTGTATAAACAGAGATTGAATTTGCCTAATTTGTAAAACACTTATCATTTATGCAGTAACAAATTTGCATCTCTTACACATGGCAATATGTTTACAAAAAATTAAGTTGTAATTGGTTATGTTTATTGAATGGTGTGGGTTTATTCCATAATGAGTCTGGTTCTGTGCCCTCATAAAGACAAGTGTTAATGTTATTCATAACAGATGGTTCATTGATCCATATTGTCACCCTTGTGGTCATAAATAACCAGAACATATATGTATGGAAATTTTTCTGCAGTCCAAGGAGACATCTTTGCATCCTTTCAGATGTGTTTAAGCTGCTGACTATCTAGTTTATCCTTACCAAAGCATGAAACCTGACAGTTAGAAGGTGATTCATATGATGGTAATAAACTCCATACATTCCTTGCCACCAGACACACAGTTCATCACATGTAGCCAATTGAAGCTAAGGTGTTCTTTTAAGTATTCTCACTTCTGGTGTGTGCCGCTATAGTCTGCTAGATCATTACTAAAGTTCTGGAGGATATTGCTGTCTCCCTCATTACGTTAGATGCCTCATCTTCTCTCTACCCGTGAAGATGAAGATGTTGTGTTCCTCTAAAACATGGGTAACAGTCTGAGAGACCACACAGGGGCACATCCCAAAAGACAGTAATCTTTATAGTAACGGCTATGTGAATCTCAGATCTCAAATACACATTGTGAAATATTAGAGGTACACATAAAGGCAAATATAAAGTGTTCCATGGAGAAGAGCCAGGATAACTAAGTTGCCATAATGTCCAGGCTTGGGGTGGATGACCAAGGGATCTGTTTGATTCCTGACAGGGTAATGTGTATTGCCTTCACTACAACCAGACTGGTTCTAGGGCCTACCCGGCCTCCCCTGCAGTGGATACTGGGATTTCTTTTCTTGGGGTAAAAGACCTTGTGATAGGAAGGCGACCCCTCACCTCCCATCTAGCTGCCAAGTTAATGTCTGGATCTGTACTGGTGTTCCTCATACAGCTTTATGGCACTGTGCTTAATTAAGCACAGGGACAACTTTGCCTCTTACTTTCAAGAGTCAGGATGGCTCAGTTGGTAATGGGTTATGGACTGCATGGCCCAGGTTCAGTTCCCAGCAGTGCAAGATTATTCTCTCTCTACAGCTTCCAGACCAGACTTGGGGTCCACCCATCCTCCTATCCAGTGGGTGCCAAGGGCTCTTTCTCTAGGGGGTAAGTGGCCGTAGTGTGAAGCTGACCATTCACCTCCATACAGTGCCTAGGTCAAGAATGTTGGAACTGCACCTCCACCCCTCCCATGTGTCTTCATGGCATAGTGCTGAACTAATTAAGTATGGGGACAACTTTACCTTTACTTTTACCTTACCTTGTCATAAAGGTATTCCAGCAGCATGTTTAAAAGTTCCCTTGAGCATATTAATGCTCTCAGTATGCATATTGAAATGTGTAAGCTGTGCAAGTATAGTATGCTTGAAAATGAAATCATAATCATGATAATCTGTAACTTGGACGCAAGTAAAGTGCATGCAAAGAGTAATTATTATTTTAAATCATATGATTATGAAGACGCCAGAAACTTGATAATATGGCAATTAAATCTGCATAGACATTGACTGATTTTGAAATACTGTGCCTGTTTTCTCCTATCCATACAGATGTTTCTTTATTTATCTGATTTTTTTTAAACAAGACTGGTTTGTTGGTATGCCAGTGCCACAGCAAAACCAGAACATGCGGGACCTGAAACAGAATAATTATAATTAATACTATAACCTAACAAATTGGGCTTGATATTTGAGATGAAAACAGGCACATGGCTTTTCTGGTCAGAGTAACTGTTGTGGTGGTGGTTATTGTTTATATTCCATACGATATATGGTCCCTAATGCACTGGTTTTGTCTGTGTGCAGTGGGTGACAGACGGCTCTCCGACACATAGTAGCACTCCGGTGAGGATTGAAAGTGCACTGCAGTTTGTACCCAAGAACACTGATCCTCGAGAATTTAAGAAGCTCCAGCAGCAGGTAAAGAACACTTTATTTGCAGTGGTTTTAAAGTAGACTGTTTGGCATTAAAATATAAAAACTATAAATTGATTACAGCAAGCAGGGTCTACTTGCTGCTTGCTTTAGGCTGATTTCTTGCTTGACTTACTGTTCATTCCTGAAGGTGGAGTCAACATATTCCTCCAAATGCTGCTAGTCTTCAAATAGACTGTACAGTGATGCATCTTGTAAGATAGAACTTTTCATAACTACTACTGTGAGAACATCAAATCCAGCAAATAAAATATGGATTGAAAACAAATTCAACAGAAAATGAATTATTATTTTTCCTCACATTTTCTTATAGTAGATCAAACTAGCTTTCTACCTGTGTGATACATAACAAAAATAATCCACACAACACAACACAACACAAAGTATCTAAATGCTAGAGGGAGGTACATCAACATATACGTAATCATCTCACCTAACCTCACAATTATTTCATAAACAGTTCTCATCAATATCAGTGAATAGTGAGTGATAAGTTAAAGAAGAAAACTGATAACATGATGTAAGTAACTAAAATGAATATTGTGGGTACTAACTCATTTCAGCGCTTAATTTCTTTATTAGTGATTTTCCTTTTATTCGCAGCTGTGCAGACTCTGTTCATGAGTTGTCAGTCTTATAAGATGTGAAGTGTTCATTATATTAATTAACTGATCTGTTGCTGTCCCCATATCTACTACAAGTATATGGTAGATGAGAAGCTTGCAAACAAAATAATAGTTAAATATGCAGAGTTCAGTTAGATGTCCTAGAAGATTAAAGTGTGTTAAAATTATA
This sequence comes from Cryptotermes secundus, assembly GCF_002891405.2. Taxonomy (NCBI): domain Eukaryota; kingdom Metazoa; phylum Arthropoda; class Insecta; order Blattodea; family Kalotermitidae; genus Cryptotermes; species Cryptotermes secundus. The sequence goes on from NW_019736399.1 coordinate 1,190,577, forward strand.
GTATTGTGGATTACAACACTCCATTTTCATATGTGATAACCGGGGTTTTGGGGAATTTGTCAATAAAGTCTTCTAGCTTTATGATGAAAACAGCAGGTTCCTGTTTAATCACCAAAGAAACACAGTGTTATAACAAATAATTTAAAAAATTTAGTATAATCTCAAATAATGCAGCAACTGAAAATATCTAACAAGCAGTGATTATAGTAACATATATTCACCAACATTGTTCAACCCATATGAGTTACTGTAAATTGCTTTTACACTAGTAAGGGTTTAATATTATTACTACACAGTATTCATGGTAGTAGTAATTTTCTCTTTGCTTCTTGCAATACTGCAGTTCTTCACAATTCTTACACATTGCAGATTAAGGATAATAGACGTGCCGACAAAATAACATCAGGTCCACAGTCACACATCTTAGAAGGTGTATCGTGGGAAGAAGCCAAGAAACTGCAGGTGAGAATAGTATTGTCAATAACAAATACATGGCCCCTCAGTTTCACTTCTTGAGGCAAGGAATAGTATTGTGTTTCATTTATAATCGACAAGGTTTTTAGCAGGATTTTAACTTCCTTGCAGCACATCACTTTGTCTTGATTGTGATTATTATCAAATACCGTTCTATTTCTCATCAACTGCAAAGATATTCTCTTGCATATGTACATTGATATCTGGATGGGAAACTCTTTCACTTCTTATGAACGAGAAATATTGGTGATTTCCTATTTTGAAATCCAAGACGATTCCTCCATCACAGTAGGGAACCATCTCTTGTGAGTTATACGCATCTCATGTTTCTGGAGAGTCAATTTTTCACTCCATTGCTCAAGAGTGGTTTTTGTTGTTACTGCTGTATGCTTGATTGTTTTATTAAACTTAAACACCATATTCACAATGCTTTTATCATGTGTCACCACCGCATCTCTTCTCTTTGAATTCGGAAAGGTACATTATATAACGTGGCACCAATTTTTGAACATCAAAGTTCTGAATGTTTATTACAGTACATAAACTGACAGGAAGTTAATGTCGTTTTATCAATACCTAAGACAAATGCCAGGATAATGTAGAATGTAAGGCGCAGAATATCATTCTTGTATAAAAAGCATAAACCAGTCTGATGCAGTAATGAGTATGAAATGACATCTTCATTTGTTGAAATCTTATATTTGTCATCATCATCAAACACAGGATGCAAACATCTCGGCAACAGGGGACCAGGTTATCCTAGTGGGAGCCGCGTCCAAGGGAATCATTCAGCGAGGATTTCAGCACAATGCCATGGTCTACAAGACACCATATGCCAAGAATCCATTTGATACGATCACAGATGAGGAGCTGGAGGAATACAAGAAGGTTGTAGAGAGGAAACAGAAGGGAGAGTCATGTAAGTACAGCCGAATTTTGTAATCATACAATATGCTTACATTTCAAGTCTGCTTGGGGAGGAGTGTTTTTGAATACTGAACTAAGGAAATGTAACACCAAGATTGCTGACTTGGGGGTCAGTGAAATTGAATATTAAATGAGGGGAAACCTTAAATCAGCATTTAAATGGGAGTTGCAGGTGGCAGTTTATACAGATATTTGTATAACAACCATAAAAATAAACTTTGAAGTACACATCAGTTAAATTGATTTAGGGTACTGGGAAACTATGAGGATGTTGGATGGAATACAGTGGAAGTGGGTTTGGGAAGTGACAGCCTGAGTTGAAAGTGGACGCGTGCGTTATTATCCATTTTCAGGAGGCAGCTGATGTTGATATCGGTTTACCAAACTACATTGTGTCACATCTCAGGAAAGAGTGATCTCCATAGTCATTGCCATAAAAACTCCAGATTTCACAAACATTTTATTGTCTTCAGTTGACGAGGACCAGTCTGAATCAGAACCTCTTTCATCGTCACTCCAGAATAGCCGGCCGACCAATGATGGGAGCCTAGGCCTCATGAAATCGCCCCTTACTTCACCCATGTCTGCAGCCAGTGAAACGGAAGAAGAGAGCAGAGATGGTAAGCGCACTTTCGGCTTCGTCAGTTTTCTGTTCAGAAGACTGCGTGTGTGTTTTTCTTATTGTATAGTTGTGCTAGAAGTACAGATTATTTTGGCTTTAAATTAGTTTTCGTTATAAAAATTGTACTTGTTTAAAAATTAAATTTAATATCTGTGGATTCCGTTTCCAGCCATCTAGTACAGTGATTCTAAATCCTTCACATCATATATTCCACTGATAATTTTTGTCAAGAAATCATAGTTCCACTTTAGTTAGGATAGTTTCTCCCTTTCAGAGAAGAATATTTTACAGTCATATATTAATGTATCGATGTACTCATCATTAAGTTCATATGTTCAAGGCTCGTATCCCACCCAGCTGTCAGGCGTCACCAATGAAATGTGTCTCATTGTTTGAGATTTTTATGACACTTGATACATGCTGCCATGCAATGAAATGTGTCCCACGCTGCCATGCGTATTAAGGGAAATATTTACCAGGGAGGGGAATCAGATCAAGAGCTAGAACATTCCAAAAGGAGTATTTGTTTTGATATTAATTAACATGCACAGTGGACATGAAGTTACACACAGTAAGAGAATTTTAACTGTAAAGAAATAGTTCCATGTTAACATTTCTATCTTTGGAATACAACACTGTGTACTCAGTTTTAAGTTATCCTCATTTCAGAGAAACATTTCATCTGCATCTTCAGGGTTGAAGAGTAAGCCAAGCAAATGTCTCTGCTGCCTACTTCATGTTGGTTTCTTACTTGCCTTGTGCTTTAGTTGCTGAAGAGGGAGGCAACATGTTACTCCAAAATGTCTTTGCTACACAGTGTTATGTCCCAGAAGATAGAACTCTTGATAAGTATAGTGAGAAGGGGGCCACGCCATAGCTCAAGCGGTTAGTCGCTGTCTTCCCACCACGGCAGCCCAGGTTCAAACCCAGGTCTGGTGAAGTGGGATTTGTTGTGGACAAAGTGGTGCTGAGGAATGTTTTCTCCAAGTACTTCGGTTTCCCCTGCTAATCTTCACTAGTTATATCCTGTAATGGAATTAAAAGCAGTCTCACTATGACTAAATCTTGTGATCACAAACTAAGTCTCTACAGACTGACTTCTAATTCTGCTTCAACTGCTAAACTTGTTGCAGGCCTTGCCTAGCAATGGGTCTTGCATCACAGTAATAATGTGATGCCTGTTGAAAACTCAATGGGAAGTTTGTTGTATAAACTTATGTACCTTTATGGCTGCACCATAGCTCAAGCATTTAGTCGCTCTCTTCCCACCGTGGCGGCCCGGGTTCAGTCCCAGGTCTGGACAAAGTGGCAGTGGGGCAGGTTTTCTCCAAGTCGGTTTCCCCTGCCAATCTTCATTACACCAATTTCTCCATCATCATAATCACCCAGGGCAGGCTACAATAGGCCAATCAGTGGCCGCCATGCCGAGTGGATCCAGTTGAACTCCACCCCCCACTAAGCGAATTAAAAAAAAAAAGATATGTGCCTTGATACACTACTCACTTTGATTGATAGTATTTTTTGTTTTGCATTTAATATCATAAACATTGTGTCATCATTTGTTCATTGACCTGATGACAACCAAAAATCATTATGCCATACTGTACCCTCTTTACACTGATTGTTAGTAGGTGTTACATACAAATAAGGCTTTTGATACATCCATTGTTTTGCAGAGCCACGAGTGTTGCGGATAGAGACAAAACAGGTACCGCGACCTAGCCAAGCCGAAGTTGTCCTCAGTGATGGTTAGTAGCTCTATTCTGGTTGCAGGACTGCAGCCATAAGTATGTGTAGTCTAGGTTTGCATGAACCAGGAAATCTTGTTGCTAGGTTGTTGTGTAGTGTAAGGTAATATTTACCTTTCATTGTTGTCATGGGCACCTTTGGTTTATGTCTTGATGGTAAGTGAATTGGTCTCCTTCCAATTTAATTTGGTTATACCATTTTATTTTGCATGGTATACTGTGATATTACTGCAATTAAGAACTGGGTCATATGCATGATGCAAGCATTTTAAATTGACATTAATTAGTTCACAAATTGGCACAAGTGGCTGAGTGTGATACCTTCTTGCTCCCAAGAGCATGAAGTTACAGAATTCTCCTCACTTTAGTGTCAAGTTTAGTTTGGTCTGAATTGCAGGCACCAGGTACCTGGTTAGTAACATTGGTGATACAGAAATGCAACTTTGTAATGTAATGAGGAGTTCATATTTTATCTCCAAGTGTTCAAGCCTTGATGGCTGTCTGAAAGAATGAAGGGAGTTTGCACCGTGTTATGGGACACCAGATTGTGGTTCTCATAGCGAAGTTTGTAAAGTATTCCCAGAAAAACAGCTAAGATTTGTCTTTTTTTTTTCTATGCATCAGGTACCAGAAAATCACATGGACATGCCATCAGCATTTTTATTGCTGGATTTCTGAATAAACGTCATGCTGGGGATTGTCCTTGTGTAGCATTCAGTGGCGACTGTTCTGTAGTGGTTTTGGAAGTAGATGAATGGGATGTGTTGAAAATGTGATTTACATTCAAAATGGGATGCTGAGGAGAATATTTGTACCAAAGAGGTATGAAGTGATAGGAGGATGTAGAAAACTGCATAATGAGGAGCTTCATAACTTGTATTCTTCACCAAGTATAAATTAGAGTGATCAAGTCAGGGAGAATGAGATGGGTAGGGCACGTAACATGCAAGGGGGAGAAGATGTTTCAGGACTTCAGGGTATAACTGCAGGAGGTGATTTCCTAGGTCTTTGTAATCAAAAAAGTTCATATAAACATGTGTCCAATTTTGGACGGTTACGGAGTTATGACCATTTTTTCATTCCCGTACACACCCTCGTATGAACCACGTCTGTCAGCTGGCAGGTCGCTATTTTTAGCCAGCTACAGACAGAGGGTTCTCATTATCACAACACTTGAGAGCTACCTAAAGCGGGAGGGGTTGGTATGGCCGGCGCGGTTCACAACCGAGCGGCAGCCTGTGTTGCGGCCGGTGGTGACATTTTCGAAAATCAGCTTTAAGCACCAATCAATTCAAATTAAAGGTAATTTCACGAAGTTAACTTTGCATTCATACTTTAAATGTATGATATATTATGCTGGTTTATTATTTTGTTCCGTTTATTGTCGGTAATTGTTACCTTCTATTCTGAGTTTAAAACGGTCATAACTCCGTAAGCGTCCAAAATCGGACACATGTTCATATTAACTTTTTTGATCACAAAGACCTAGGAAATCACCTCCTGCAGTTATGCCCTAAAGTCGTGAAACATCCTGTATATGCATATAGGATATTGGTGGGAAAACAAGAAGGAAAGAGACCCTTAGGAAGACCAAGATGTAGGTTGGTGGATAATATTAAAATGGATCTTAGAGAGCTAGGTTGGGGTGATATGGACTAGATTGATCTAGCTCAGGATAGGGACCAGTGGAGGGCTCTTGTGAACATGGTAATGAACCTTCAGGTTCCATAAAATGTTGGGAAATTCTTGAGCAGCTGCACAACTAGTGGCTTTTCAAGAAGGTCTCAGCTCCATGGAGTTAGTCAGAATGGGACAAGCAAACAGTGGGCACCTTACCTTATCATTCCATGAATTAGGGAATATGTTAAGTACATTGATGATTACTGACGTTTGGACACTAGTAGTTAGAAACTGTTGCTATCGGGACTCTGGTATTTGTACAGACCATTATGAGAAAAGAAGCATAAGAGAGCATGGTGCATTTTTCAGTGTGTATGTTGTCATTTGTGTCTGTTTCAAAGCTGATTCTGATTTTCCTGACCCGAATGTCGAGCGCTCCATGTCACTTCGCTACCCAGCAAAAGGTGAGTTTGATTTTTTTTTTTTAATTATTACTTATTTATGGGGTTCCCAGTAGCCTGTATATTCCCAGTACTTTGGAGTTCATGAATTTAAGTGACTTGGGAAGTAACATTTCGGAGTCATAATTGAAGGGATGCTTTTCAGAAAATGAAATCTTGAATAATACAATTTCTCGTTGCATATTGTAGGAACTTTGAAATAATAAAATATATGCTTTTCCATTATAATTGCTTCATTTGTATAATAATTGTTATAGTGGATACTAATTCTTGTAGAGAACAACTGTACTCCCCTCCCATTATCTGAGTAAATTTGTGTATATAATTGTATTAAACATTTTCAGTGTGGTGTTCAGAAAAAAGTTCCTGTAGTCTATATCAGTTTTTTTTTTTAAATGAGAAGGAAAGAAAAACACAATTTGAAACAGAACTCCGTACTAAATGCTTGCATTATGTAATATAATCTGATATTACTTAGCACTGTCAGTTGCTTATTGGAACATGTGTTTACATTTCAGTGGATGTAGAGAATGTATTGCTGTAATATTTCAACTGAGTGAGCATAAATGGAAGTATTAAGGTTATTAGAAATCTCAGAGCATGCGTCAGATATTTCCTACTAATTGGTTATGGGTATTCAAGCCTCTTGAGTTTTCTTTGACTCTCAGAAACGTGGAAGAAGCTGTCTGTTTATTTTTCTGTGTATGCATATATTAATGCTCACTTATCTCTTTTCTCAGAATTTGGCCATAATTGATAACACCCATCTGCTCCATTTCTTAATTTTCTCCTAATTGTGTCACCAAAAGCTGCCAGTGAAATTTACAGTAATTTCACTTTATTATCAGTTTAGTTGGGTTGCTATATCTCATTTTAAACTTCTACAGAGGCAGTTCGAGGAAGTCAGGCATTATTGTATTTTCTCAGATTCTTTTGTTTGAATTCTTTTTGAGGTTAAACAAATAGATGTAATAAATGCAACATACTAACGTACCATAATTAAAAGTTCCTGTAAAAAATGTTGTATATATATAAATGCAGTTCTTTCTTAGGCTACTGGGAGCTCACATTCGTCTTGTGCCTTTAACCTTTAACGTACGGACTTTTAAAATGCCAGCAGCCCTCTGCGGCCAGTATTTAAATCATCCTAATTAATTAACATTGCAAACTTTCAGAAAAAATGCATATTTTCCGTTCTATGCAACATAGAAATACGAACTAAAAACAGCCTGAAAGACAATAAAATTTTCTACATATTCACAAAAGAGCAATTTTTACAAACGAAAGTTAACTGTGATTATTTTATCATGAATTGCAAAATATAATCTTTATTATATATATTATGAAATTCCAAAGGACTTGCCCATTGTTTTTTCTTCAACATTGAATCATGGTGATATTGTAAATATAATCACACTATATACAATAATATTTTGTTCAGACTGTACACGAGTTTGAACTGCATCACTTCACAGTTTACAATACACTCTGACGCGCATTCCACCTCACACAAAGCGACATCGCACTTTTTACAATAGAAGAGCGTGCTCCTGCTTTTCTTATTTAGCGAAACACACGTCTTTGTTTCCTTCTGGTTGGCCAGTGTTGTGAATGGTTCACCTGCAGTCGACTCATTTGGGCCCCAGATAAACTTGGCCTCCCCCGAGAAACGCCACTGACCATGATATTCGCCTTGTTGCGATTGAAGAATCGTCTTGGGGGAGGGGGGTTCTAGCAAAATCGAATAAATTATGGTGATTGACAAAGCGACACACTCACCTATTAGTAATACTTGCAAACTAGTGATGCAAAGTAATTATAATACTAGTCGAAAATGGTGCCAGTCTGACACTGATACCGAAAGTTACAGTGGCGAATATGCCTTTTACTCACAAAGTAATACTGGCTCAGTAGGTTTATACCTCTTCCCAGACACAAAATAAAAATGATATACAAAGAAATATATGAAAGTCTGACACTGACTTTCTAACTGATAAAGAAATATTAGACAATCTGACAGTGACTTCCTGACTGATAATTCGTCACTGAAAACCAATCCTTGAATGTGTCACACTTCCTTGAAGGCTCTGGAAGCACTCATATGCAAGCACCGATGAATATTTCCTCATCAGTTCTTGAAACTAAGCTGGGCTATATTTGGCTGACCAGGTCATAAACATTTTTGATTTGTTTCATTCTGGTCCGTCACACTAACAATTATAAATACAAACCGCTCCGTCCAATGTGACATATAAGTTTTTACTACATTAAAACTTATCTCCCTTACATGTTTCGGTCCTTACGGGCCATCTTCAGAGGGAACATCATTACAAACTGGAAACTACCATCAAAATAGGTGTTTTGATTTAAAATACATACACTTATATCCTATAATGCACAGTATGCATAAAATCGAACGTTTCACAATCACAGCAGCTTCCTGCTGTTGTGAAGTTTTTAAAAGTTTCTAGATGTTATTTAAAAAACCCTTATTGTCAATAGTTAATTTTTTTTTAAAACCACATAGGTTCGTAGGCTAACTCGGGTTGCTGCTTGCTGCATATATATATAACATTCGGCCGTTAAAGGTTAAAGTGCAGATACATTTACAGTGAATTTTGTATTTAATGAGTTGCTGAGGGAATGGCTTTTCTTATGTTAAATTAATGTTTTCTCTAAATGGTGTTACATAAAATTACATGTTGAAATTGTTTGTCTTCTTGAAATCTTGCTGGGTACAATTATGAAAGATAATTTCTTATGTGGTTAAAGAAACCGTGTCTATACTGGAAAGTATGGTTACATAGTTATGTCAAATTAGTTTATAAAATAATTAATGCTGTGACACAAACACTGAAAGAAGCTCTGTTGAGAACAAGAGGCAATATGATGCCTCAATTGGTGGGGTTTTAGAGATTTCACGTACCAAAGTTTATGGTTGTGTGGTAATAGTTCCTGCCAGAAACATTAACTTTGATTGTTGTTTCTACTGCAGTTGCACCAGTTGATGTACAAGTTCTGGAAGATAGAGAATTTGTTACACTAAATTCAGGTTATTTATTTACTAAATCAAAATTCACTGAATATGAGAAAGTGATACATTGTTTATATTGGACTTTGGCTGAGACCAGAAAAAGTGTTTACTAAATATAGGATTTCATACTTGCTTCTTCATAGTCTGTAGCAGTGATTCTCAATCATCTGCCTCAAATTAGTCATTGATGATGGCCTTATTTTCGAGACCACACATCCCATCCAATTGTCTAATAGGTCTTACTGGTTGAGAAACACTGGTATTCTTAATGTATAGATGTTATGCTTGAAGTTTACTAGTTACTAATGTTGGTAGAATTAGTTTGCTTTCCTTACTAAAATAGTATGTTGCATGCTTTGGCTATTTTTGTTTGTGTAATTCACAATATTGCATGGTATACGAAAAACTTGCAACTTCCATTTAAATTAGAAATCAAACAGTCATTTGAAAAGAATGAAATAATTTTATTTCTATTAGGTTTCAAATTTTAAGGCATGGATGCGGTATTATGTTGATGCTGATATTATCAGATTTAGTGTGTTGAAACTGTTCTTAAAACAACATTTAAAAGTATTTTAATCACTTCATGTATTGGTATGTGTTTCAAACATTGAACTGCCGCATATACTTAGCTCCTATGTGTTGCTGCAATTAAAGACTGATATATTCGTTTCTTTTTATTGTTTTAGTGAACTCAGAGTGAAATTAATGTGAAATATACACACTACCAGTATCTCAGATGGATCATATTTCCATAATATAATCTTTCTGTAGGGTTTGTGATGAAATTTTTAGTTCACTTTAGTATTTAATGATGGGTTTATTTTCATATCTGTATTACGCGGTAGGAAAGATTTTTTTATAGTGTCAGAAACCCACTCTCCATGCACTATCAAATTAATGAAAATCTTATGAAGGATATTGTCTTGGTAGCCTGCAAGTGTACAACTTATCTTTGAAGAGGCCAGCATGACAATGTAATAACATTTTGTTTGTTTGCTTCTCATGACACTACTAAAGAACTTAAGGTACATTTCACAAATCTAGTTACTGAAAATTGTTAGTGTAAAATCAGCTTTACTAAAATAATTTCAATATTGTGCAGAAAATTGATACCAGTACTGCGGCACCAGATGTGTCTTTCAATCTCCTATGTAGCTCAAGCAAAGATACACTCCAGTTTTCTGTGTCAATGAAATAATATTATAGTCATATTTAACCTCTATAAAAATGGACTCTGTGTAAAAGCTGTGTCCCCGAATAGGTATCAAGCATATAGAAGCTCGGACATGGTTAGATCTGATGTTTAGAATATTTGTGCCTGCTGTTGCATGCTGTTCAGTTGTTGCATGATGTGTTGTTGCCTGCTCTAGCTCCAGAAACTGCCGATGATTCAGGGCAATTCAGACGCTCATGGTCTCTGGGTCGGGACAAGACAAAGAAAGGTAAGGTTAGTTTACAGACATACCATGCCTGTATTCCTCCCTTACCTCAAGCCACATAAGTAATATTAGTTTTTCTTTCATTTATTTTCTCATGTATGGAGTTGTTTCCTATATAAGAAACTATATAATGTTGCCTTAGGAATCAGCATAGAAACATTTAAGTATTGTTTAAGCATGAATGACATTTGCCCATTTGCAGCTGATTAGATGTTATTAATTATTCGAGATGTCTTAACATTTTGTGTTGTTAGAAACTTTGTTTCATACTTCCAACTTAATTATATAATTTTAAGAAGAGGTGGTTTAAGTACAGATAATTGAACTGTGACAGTATCCCCCCATGGCTGAATTTATGATCTTTTAATGTGAGAGAAATTGTCAGGAAAATGTTTACTATATTGTGACATTTTTGTGTTCTGTGTTTTTTGTTATGTACTCTGCACTACAGAGTGTAAGATTGTGTGTATGATTTAAAGTGTTGCACAAAGAAATATTTTTGCTTGTTGTGTTGAGGAAGCAAATATGACGGCATAATTGTGCAGTCAACTCTTGATTATTTCCCTAAAATCTGTACTTTTAAAATTATTTTAATATGTCTTCTTGTCTTGAATGTGTATCTTTTTCAAGAAATTTCCTTAAATTTCAGTTTTCCCCCAACATTTCCCCATGTAGAACTATATTATTTCATATCTTTACTGTAAATACTGTAAGAAATAATTTTTTTGTTTAAGCCAGATTAATTTGGGATCAGATGGAAATTTCAAGAAATATTTTAATTAAGCTCTTAGAATATGCTGTACTTTGTATCTACCATGCACTTTCAGTAATATACATAGTTGGTTAAGGAAGTCATTAAGTAAACCTGTTAGATGAGATTATTGTCTTATCTTGTTATTCTGAAACAGGTTATTAAATCACATAAATGTCCATATTCTGTAAATGTGGAAATCATAGCATTCATGGAAGCCAGTTATTCTGCCTGCATATTTCATTTTTCAGCAATATGAGATAGGAAACCAAATTGACAGTACAGTGGTACCCCCATTTAACATTCCATTTTGGTGATCCAAAACCAGTAATCTGAGTGAAGTTCCTTCATAGAAGGTCAAGTAAACCTGCAGCACCTGTTCAGCACACACAAAAGAAACCTTAAATTGGAGTGTCACTGTACTCTCTGCATGTTTATTTGATAACCAAGAGCGTACTATGTCATAAATATGTTATGTGGTGTTCACCATTATGTTGTTGTTTTACAGAGTGACACCACAGCAGTGGTGTATGGGAGAAAGGTACATGCTTGCTGCTGCTTTTCTTTCAGCATTATATTTCACCACTCTTTGTCTCTCTCCCATTCCTATCCAGTTTTTCTTACATTGCATTGAAGGTACTACTGTAGATCAGGGCATATTACCATATGTAGTTCATAAGGATGCAACATTAGATGGTCCCTGGGCTCTAAATACCCTGTTTCAGTAAAGGTTATTTGTAATAGGGGTGTAGAAATTGCAGCTGTCAGAATATTGAAGTGCACAAAGGTTTATAAGAGTGGTTTCAGATTAGCTTTGCAGGTCATAAGTAGCAGCCATGTATTGTAGTTCTGTATAAACACTGGGTTGGATGTAGAAGCATTTTACATAATAGTGTAAGTGGAGAGTGGCTGACAACTTTTTTTTTTCTAAGTTAATTTAAGTAATTGGCCAGAGAAACTGTTGCTGAAGCAGGGTAGATGGTGGAGGAGAACAGGGTTGTCCCGCTTTTGGGCCATCATTTTGTTTCTTGCAGTCTGCAACAGTATCCTTTCATTCTCCAAAATGTGTGTTAAACTTTCCTCTTTTCAAAAGAAATGTCATGTCTGGTCAAAAGAACTTTACTAAATGTGACCACATTTTTAAATTAAAATTACAAGACACTGGATAATAGAAGTCTCTGATTATATGCAAGTTCATTCAATTTTTCTAAATTTGGTATGTAGCATTACAATATACTAATTTATGCAAATATTTTTGGACTTCGTGGGTTCAGTTCTTATTATTGGGCTTCACAGATCTGATCATTGCTGGACATATATTTATGTTAGTATATTGGAAAGGACTTTTATATATATAATATGGCCTACTTCTAGGTATCTAAAGCATATTGTGGCCCATCAGTGTAAGTTGGACAGCCTTGTGTTAAAGTATTGTGGCTCTGTGGTGTTTAACCTTGGCTTATGGTTTTGGAATATTGTTTGAAAGGTTTGCTTGAAGTATACCCCCTTTTATAGCTTAGTATTATTGTGTGAAGTTATGTAAAGGTATGCACCTTTGCTTGGTATGGAAGGAGAATGTCTTGTTTGTGGAACATGGTATTTGCCTTAAATGTGGTGACACTCTTATTTCAGAATTCTGTTGTTATTGTCACAGAACATAATACATCTTTAGGACCTTTTACTAGTAATATCTAACAGGCTGTGGGATTTGAGGTTTCCACATTGGTGACTGAAGAGTATACTACTGTCTAGGATATTATACTCTGTAGTCCAGTAAAATTTCACTTGCATTTAGGAGGAATATACTGCCTCCATCTTTTTGGCTGAAGAATAAGCCAAGCAGGAAACCAAGAAGCAGACGGCATTCTGAGGCAGTTTGTTTCTCTGAAATGTCATGAACTTCTACCAGACTATATGCCGTTACGTCCCAGAAGATAGTACTATTTGTCTTACAGATTTATTTTCTAAATTATCAAAATATGACTATCATAAATGTGATTGATGTATATGGGTCCTTCTCTTTACATATTATTCAGTATAAGCGTTTTTCTTTTTTTATAATTTGTGATCCTTTGTGGTGCTTAGGGGAATTGTGAGGCTAATACCTCACCTATATGGCGTCGTAAACTGAATTGGCAGGGTGAGGACTTTTTGTTTTAAATTTCAAGTTAAAGGCATGTAGGAAAGTTACTTGGCCCCAGTATTGTAGGGGCTTTCACAATTGCAAGTCCATTCATATAAAACAACCTTTATCTTGGGATGCTAGTAAACAAAGCTGACCAGTTTTTCCTCGATTAATATTGAATGATTCATTTATATTTGTAGTTTTTAACAAGTGATACAAGTTACACTGAAGTAATATATTAAAATTGTTCAAGGATTTTCAGGGGCTATTGCTTTGAATGCAGAACTTAGTTAAGTGTTCTGTTTCTGAAGTGTTTGCTTTATCCTAACAGAGGGCTGCGCCATAGCTCAAGCGGTTAGTTGCTGGCTTACCACTGCGGCAGCCTGAGTTCGATCCTGGGTCTGGTCAAGTAGGATTTGTTGTGGATAAAGTGGCGCTGGGGCAGGTTTTCTCCGAGTATTTCAGTTTCCCCTGCCAATCTTCATTCCACCAATTGCTCCACAATCACCCTCACCTTTCATCTGGGGCTGGTACAATAGGCCAGAAGTGGCCGCAGTACAAGGGACTTAGTCCCACCCCACTAGCAGTAATAAAAAAAATAATAATTATCCTAACAGATATCTTGTGGAGCAGCTGTACCCAGTCTGTTCTGTAACTGCTACTGTGAAGTACATGAAATCCTGTTGTTCTGTATGACAGTAATAACAAATTCTAAATAATTTTCACACATGTGTTATGTGAATGTTTGCACACCTGGTTTGGCGTTTATCTTACAGGTGCTCATGCTGTTATGCATAGATTGGGATGTGCAAAGAAAACAGTACGCACACTTCTGTGTGATCCAGATTGCAGGGACTTGCATGCTGCCCAAATTCGCATTAAATGCTCTTCCAAGAAACTTAAGTGGACTGAATGCTTGGATACCCCTAACTTTGCTGAAGAATGTAGTAATTTTGGTCATCGTGCCATTACTGCACATAATTCTGAGTCCTCAGTTCCTCTTTGTTGTGGTACAGAAATCAATGATCACAGAGCTCAGATTCATAGAGTGAATTCTGATGATTGTAATGACATTATACATATGGCAACCCAGAATATGTCTATTCAGTCTGCTTATCAGCAAGAAGTCTCTGACCCCGAAAACAAATTACTTGAATTTTATTCTCATTTATTTCAGTCACAGCCTGATACAAAGAACAATGATTACTCTTATCACAGTCTCACAAGACAACAGTGCCATGTTACAGATGACAGAAATAATTATAATGGAGTTTATGCGGATTCTGATACTGGTACACGTGTTTCTGACTCTAATACTGGTAACAGATTCTGGACTGAACATTTTTGCAAAGCATATGTTATTGAAGCTGATGCAGTTGTGTTGCAGCCACAGTTAATTGACTCTAAAATCTCTTATGAAACTGAAACGTATTCCAGGAAATTTAACAGTGGAATAAATGCCTCTAATTCAAACACAGTTGAATCCTCAGATAATAATTATTACTCTTTTAATAAGATGACCATTAAACATACTAAGCCAGAAGTCTGTGTGCCAGAGGCTGGTGGGGTTTATAATGCTGAATTTGGAGCTGTTATGGATTGTAATAGTGTACCTGAAGCCCCTTCGATGGATTTCGTCACTTCACCTCAAGCTGCAACTGCTGATTATGACAGGGTGCCTGAAGATATTATGGGTTATGACATTGTGGGTGAAGCTCTCACTGTGGATTATAGCACTGTACCTCACACTGCTGCTGTGTATTATAACACTGTACCTGAAACTGCTGCTGTGGATTATAACACTGAACCTCACACTGCTGCTGTGTATTATAACACTGTACCTGAAACTGCTGCTGTGGATTATAACACTGAACCTCACACTGCTGCTGTGTATTATAACACTGTATCTGAAACTGCTGCTGTGGATTATAACGCTGTACCTGAAACTGCTGCTGTGGATTATAACGCTGTATCTGAAACTGCTGCTGTGGATTATAACGCTGTACCTGAAACTGCTGCTGTGGATTATAACGCTGTATCTGAAACTGCTGCTGTGGATTGTTACGCTGTATCTGAAACTGCTGCTGTGGACTATGACATTGTAAATTAAGCTGCTACTGTTGATTATAGCAGTGTATCTGATGCTGCCCCACTGAATTATCACACTGTACCTGAAAGTGCTACTGTGGATTATAACATTGTACCTGAAAGTGCTACTGTGGATTATAACACTGTACCTGAAACTGCTACTGTGGATTATAACATACCTGAAACTGCTGCTGTGGATTATAACACTGAACCTGAAACTGCTACTGTGGATTATAACATACCTGAAACTGCTACTGCGGATTGTAACACTGCACCTGAAGCTGTCCCTGTAGCTTACAGTGCCACTGCAGATTATGACACTAACTGAGGCTACCATTTTAGATTACAGGACTGTACTTTTAGCTCCTGCTCTCTGACTGGTAACTCTCAGCTTGAAGCCCCTGCTGTGGGTCTGTATAATAGAATTGGACTTAATTTGATTCAGAAGCCATTTCTCAGAATCGTAATATTGATTCCAAAGACCCATTTTTATACCAAGAAATACATCCTTTAGCCATGTGTTTGGCTTATGACATCAGGCATGAAGACCTTCAGCCATGACCTGGAAACCCATTGGATCAGTGCATTAATCTTGAACATGAACTCACTTTTATGAATAATGACAGTGACTGTGAAAGTTGCTTCTCCGGATCAACTTGAAGCACAATTCTGTGGGTGATGTTCAGGTTTATGTTACATCATTTGATCATGACATTAAGCTCAAAGATATTTTCAGGAATATGGCATTGAGCGTGAAACATATCCTTTTGAACATGAGATTAGTGTAAGGTTACATTTGAGAATTGTACCGTTGTGCCATCTTGGAAGCCATGTTTCTTTCTCCACCATACCTTCTAGTCTGGATCATATGTGAAAAGACACCAGTCCCATAAACAAATATAGTTTCATATATAAGGGCTTGCTGGAGAATCAAATTAACTTATGCAGACATTTTTGACATCTATAGTAGTCAGGCTTGGGATGGGGAATATGGCCTACTCTTCACAGTTGTTTAATCTGAAATGTTTAGGATGCATTCTTTCCAGTTGTATGTTCATTATGGATGTTGGGTCATATGATTTCTGCTCTTTTTTCAAAAACTTATTTTAGTAATATTAACATAGTTACAGTTACTGTCCTTAAATGACTGTATTAATACTCAGGATTTAGGAAGAACTTTTAATTCTGTAATTAATGTATGAAAAGGAACAGTTGCAGGTAAGTAGTTGGTTGTCATATTAATTTCTGTTATATTTCACAAATATTTAGCAGCGTCCAATGTAGTTTTTCTGTTGACTGTATACGTACACATCATAGCACCATTCTGATTACGGAGTTTCATGAAAATGAGTAAAAACTGTTATCGCCTTAATTCCATTTTGGTTTATAAAGTACCCATGCTACATATGCCTTAAATTTGTTTTGTATTGCCTTAAAAGACTTCCTTTTTGTGTTTATTAGTGGTAGATATAAGTTTTTCGCTTGCATATCTGTACTACTGTCAGTTACAGTTATATGTTATGTGTCATATTTAAATTTTCAGTAAAATTTTATGTAGCATCTGTTGTATTTATTATGAGTGCTTACAGTTAAAAGAGTTTAGTTCTGATGCTAACCTTTGTTTTTATTATTATTACTGTAATATTTCTGTGCTAACTCCATAGAGTAACCTTTTTTTGAAGTGTAACACACAATTGCTGTTTGTCAACAAATAATATACCACCTTTTTTAAATTTTCTAACCAAAAATAATGAAAGGAATAAGTAATAGATGTTAACGCATCCTCCAAGTAGTTTGGTCTTGGTGGCAGTGAATGTTTCAATGTGCATGGCTTTCAGTATGATATGTGGATATGTAGGTGAAGAATCTGAGAAACTTGTACTTTGGAATGTTCCAGTGGAGACGAAATGTTGTGTTGTGTTTGTTTTTCCTTTTCATTGACATTTCATAGAGTCTTTTCTTTCAGGTCAACACATCCCCATAATTCTAACATAACTTTTGTGTCAGCTCTTTGTGTTACTAATTATCAGTCAGTATTATTGTTGCTGTTCATAATTTGTATAAAAATCGAGCACCTGAATATCAAAATATATTTCTTGGTGGTCATTACCCATTTTTGTTTTATTATATTTGTTTATCTAATACCTCCTGTTCAGTGGGTACTGGTGGGCTTTTTTCTAGGGGGTAAAGCGGCAGTGGTGTGAAGCTTACCACTCACATACATACATAATTCATAAATTATGACATCTTGGCATGGACCGCACAGAAAACACTGTTCCTCTGTTGCTGTTTATGGTCAGTTGCCTAATAACAGCCATTGTCTAGTTGTTTGTTTTGTAGTCATTGCCTAGCAACAAGCCTACATGCTACAGTATATATGTATGTCTTGCTATACATAACAGTACAATAACTGACATTACTAGGGTGATAATATCAGGGAGATCATGTGATCAAGGCGTGTTGCAGATATAGGGAACATGAGAAATTCATACTGAATGTTGGTGTACAACTTCATGGGAAAGACCACCTAGGATGTCTAGACAGAAATGAGATGAAACTGTTAAGATAGATCAAATAAATAGGGTGAGGGAGGTGATTGGATTGTACTAGTTCAGGATAGTGTCCAGTGACATGTTCTACTGAACATGGATTCCATGGGAAATCTCTTGGCCACCTGAGTCAGTTAGCAACTTCTCAAGAAGAACCTTGCTTCATATAGCTAATTTGATTTAGTGAATACAGTCATGAACCAGGTTTCTTGATCCATTCACTGTAAAATTATGGATATTGTTAGATTCTGTAAGTAGTATTTATGCTCTTAAACTTTCTTTCTCTTTGGATTGCTAAATGATTTATGAGTGTCTTCAGTTTCATAGACTCCAGCATAGGTAACTAAATGTTTTTCTCTCTTTAAGCTGGTATGGATATTTTTGAAATTGTAATATGTTAACACACATGCCAATTGCAATAACTATTTGGGTGTTTATTAAAAAATTAAAATTAGGTTTTATATATCATGTCAAACATTGTGGAATTTAGTTTGAAGAAATTGTATTCACACTCATAATGTGCTGGTTTATAACCTTGTGGTCACCAGTGCAAAGTAAATGTAAAGTACATATATATAAGCTTTGATGTTCCCTTGGCTATGATGATTCATATTGTGGTCACCTAGGTTATGGCAGCATGTATTCTATTAGGAGGACATTAAGACTCCATGAAGATGGAGGTGGTGGTTCCTCTGAAACATCCTTATTGCTGTCATAATCCAGAAGACTACAGTAAAGAGCCTGAAATGGGAGGGTACTGTTCTCTCTTTCTTCAGTAGTATAGTGAATTAAGCAGTGCTGATTTTCTTCATGTGAAGCTATTCTTCACAGTATTGTGTTCCTGGAAATCTCACCTTTCATACTTCCCTGGTCAATTAGCCCAGACTGTCTCCTCCTCCCCCCCTCCCCCCATTGGATGTTCAGTGACCACCTTCCTTGGAACCTACTTGTGTAACAACCAGTTCCTTACATTGCAAACTTCAGCCCTGATGATGGATGCAACATATTCCTCTGAAACATCAGTATCAGGCTCAAAAACTATATGATGTCACAACCAAAGAGACGACAGTCTGAACAGTCGCTGCTATGAAAACCGCAGAAGAGATAAAATTGTTCCTTTTTTGGTTACACAGTTTACACAACAGAAGTAAATGGCTTTTCAAGTTTATGCCTCTAGATTCTGCTGTTCCGTACAGGATATGTGCAAGTATGTTCAGTAAATGTATTTTTAACATTACAGTAGAAGTTTTATGTTTCAGGGGNGATCCATTCACTGTAAAATTATGGATATTGTTAGATTCTGTAAGTAGTATTTATGCTCTTAAACTTTCTTTCTCTTTGGATTGCTAAATGATTTATGAGTGTCTTCAGTTTCATAGACTCCAGCATAGGTAACTAAATGTTTTTCTCTCTTTAAGCTGGTATGGATATTTTTGAAATTGTAATATGTTAACACACATGCCAATTGCAATAACTATTTGGGTGTTTATTAAAAAATTAAAATTAGGTTTTATATATCATGTCAAACATTGTGGAATTTAGTTTGAAGAAATTGTATTCACACTCATAATGTGCTGGTTTATAACCTTGTGGTCACCAGTGCAAAGTAAATGTAAAGTACATATATAAGCTTTGATGTTCCCTTGGCTATGATGATTCATATTGTGGTCACCTAGGTTATGGCAGCATGTATTCTATTAGGAGGACATTAAGACTCCATGAAGATGGAGGTGGTGGTTCCTCTGAAACATCCTTATTGCTGTCATAATCCAGAAGACTACAGTAAAGAGCCTGAAATGGGAGGGTACTGTTCTCTCTTTCTTCAGTAGTATAGTGAATTAAGCAGTGCTGATTTTCTTCATGTGAAGCTATTCTTCACAGTATTGTGTTCCTGGAAATCTCACCTTTCATACTTCCCTGGTCAATTAGCCCAGACTGTCTCCTCCTCCCCCCCTCCCCCCATTGGATGTTCAGTGACCACCTTCCTTGGAACCTACTTGTGTAACAACCAGTTCCTTACATTGCAAACTTCAGCCCTGATGATGGATGCAACATATTCCTCTGAAACATCAGTATCAGGCTCAAAAACTATATGATGTCACAACCAAAGAGACGACAGTCTGAACAGTCGCTGCTATGAAAACCGCAGAAGAGATAAAATTGTTCCTTTTTTGGTTACACAGTTTACACAACAGAAGTAAATGGCTTTTCAAGTTTATGCCTCTAGATTCTGCTGTTCCGTACAGGATATATGCAAGTATGTTCAGTAAATGTATTTTTAACATTACAGTAGAAGTTTTATGTTTCAGGGGAGAATACGGTGAATGGAGATGACCCAGATGCACCCCACAGCACATTCTCACAGAGCAGCAAAGAGGTGAGGGAAAGTTGATCATTAGCGATGGATGCGAGATTTACATATATGATAATGCTGCAGACCCATTGTGTGTGAATATCAAAATAGTGAAGTATATACATATGTTAAGCTAGAATGATATTTTCCAAGTGTTAGAATCTGACAGAATTTAATTTTTTTGAGCATATAGCAAATGACCAGGACCACTTTTATTTATCAGTTTCTTTTACTGTTTCTTGCATCAGATAAGGGTTTTGAATCCATTTTTTGAACACATGGCAAGCCATTATAGACAAAACTCTTTCCTTTTTCCTTAACTTTTTATGTAAGGTAAGGTGAAGCTACCCCTGTAACAGGCTGTGAAGGCCCATGGGGTTGTGAGACATCAAGGCTCCCACATCATCTAGACAGTCCGCTCACAGATGGCAGTGAGGTTGTCAGCCTTATGTGCCAGCGGGCCTTCACCCCTGGGAAGATTCCTGGTACTCATTTCTGTTAGAGGCTGAGTCGACCCTAGGGCCATAGTGTAGCTGGAAGGATTAGGTCAATTAAAAAATCCGATGACCTGATACAGATTTGAACCCGTGACCTTCCAGCTTGTAGCATAAACATTTAAACATGTAAAATATAAGTTGTTTAATTGTGACAGGGTTCACCCACTAAAGACATGTCAACTGAGGAGTCACCCAAAAAGGACAAGAAAAAGAAGAAGGGCCTAAGAACACCATCCTTCCTCAAGAAGAAAAAGGAGAAGAAGAAGATTGCTGAAGCATAGGTAGTAAAGCTATAAAGTAAGTAGTTTATAGTTTCTAAAACATAATATTCCTAAAGATTAAAGTATTTATAAATCATAGGTGACTGTGCTGGGACTACTACTGGCCTATTGTACCAGCCCCAGATGATAGGTGAGGGTGATTGTGGAGCAATTGGTGGAATGAAGATTGGCAGGGGAAACCGAAGTACTCTGAGAAAACCTGCCCCAGCGCCACTTCGTCCACCACAAATCCCATTTCACCAGACCCGGGAAGCCAGCAACTAACCGCTTGAGCTATGACGCAGCCCTTTGCATTGGTATCATGCTTGGTGTCTCATACAGGGTGGGGTGCAGAAACTTTTTTTTTTTTTGAAGGCGAATAAAAGAAAAATTATTGCTGATAGACAAAATTTATGTTTAGCTAATGAAAGAACATCCTTTAAAGTTTTAAATCCATGTAGTTTTAAACAAAATATCTTGAAGGTGGTGGCCACCATTCTCTATGCACTGATGCAACCGTTTTCTGAAGTTCCCCTCTGCACGTTCCAACATGTGCACCGGAATTTGGGCTACTTCCTGCCAAATAATATTCTTCAGCTGAAGCAGGTTTGTGGGGTGATGTTTAAACACCTCTGGCTTGAGGTATCCCCATAGAACAAATTACAGGGCGTTAGATCAGGTGAGTGCGCTGCCCACGGGATGTCACCTCGAAGCGAGAAGAGCCGTCCGGGGAACCTTGCCCTCAAAACTGGCATCGAAGCTCAGGCTGTGTGACCCGTGGCACCATCCTGTTGGAACGAGACATTTCCTAGATGCATTTCTTCAAGAGCTGGTTCAAAAGAGTTTTTAATCATGTCCACATACCGCTGTGAATTGACAGTAACTGCATGATTTTCTTCAATAAAATAATGGCCAATAACTCCAGCTCTCGACAACACACACCGTACTGTAACCTTATCACTGTGAAGTGGCTTCTCATGGAGCTCTCTGGGATTGTTACCACTCCAGTAGCGTATATTCTGCTTGTTGACATATCCGGATAGGTGAAAATGTGCCTCATCACTAAAGAAAATAAGTGCATCAGGGGGTAAAGTGTCCAATAACGTTTCGCATGCCCTTATTTGGTTCTGGAAATCACGTGGTGACAATTCTTGCACAACAACCATCATATAGGGATGGAAATGGAGATGTTCGTGAAGAATTTGACGCATTGAACGATTGGATATGTCTAGGGCAACTGCATGTTTGCAAGTGGAGCATCTTGGAGATCTCAAAATCGACTGTTGAACTGCCTCCGCATTTTCTGGTGTCGTAACGGTCCGTTGTCGTCCTAATGATTTTTTCACCACACTCCCAGTTGTCCTAAAGTTCTCTACCCACAAAACAATCGATTTCTGGTGGGGATCCGGACCTCTGGGCTTAATTCCGAAGTGAGTACGGAACGCACGCTTCACTGCCACATAGGAATGGTTGTTCAAAAAATAGACCGTTATTCGGTTCTGGAAATCACGTGGTGACAATTCTTGCACAACAGCCATGTTATAGAGATGGAAATGAAGATGTTCGTGAAGAATTAGGCACATTGAACAATTGGATATGTCTAGGGTGACTGCACATTTGCAAGCGGAGCGTCTTGGAGATCTCAGAATCCACTTTTGAACTGCCTCCATATTTTCTGGTGTTGTAACGGTCCATTGTTGTCCTGATGTTTTTTTCACCACACTCCCGATTGTCCTAAAGTTCTCTACTCACAAAACAATCGATTTCTGGTCGGGAACCGGACCTCTGGGCTTAATTCCGAAGTGAGTACAGAATGCACGCTGCACCGCCATGTAGGAATGGTTGTTCGAAAAATAGGCTTCGACAGCAAACGCACGCTGCTCACTCGTCCACCTTATGTTTCCTACTGAGGGGTATTAGACAGAAACTTCTGTGACTGCTGTGTTCACCGAGCCTATCCCAACTTTTCTGCGACCTCCCCCTTCACAAAAAGAAAGTTTCTGCACCCCACTCTGTATTAAGGGAAGAACATAGAGGGGTCTTCATTGTTTGCATCCTGTTGTGTGTAATCATACATGGGATTCTTAATGTATCAGTCAATGCAACAATTCTATAATAAATCAGTGCTACTGTGTTAGTATCTGTTTATTGTGTGGAAGTATTGCTACGTGTTTCATTACATGGATAAGTCACTCATTATTGGATTATTTAATGGTATGGATCCAGACATGAGCCAGGATAGTGTAGTTGGTATAGTGGCTGACTATGGGCTGGACCACCAAGGGGTTGGAGTTTGAGTCCTTGTAGGATCACGAATTTTCTATTCTCCACATCGTCCAGACCAGCTTGGGCCCACCCAGCCTCCTATTCAGTGAGTAACGGGGTCTCTCTCCCGGGGGTAAAGTGGCCGGGGTGTGAAATTGACCACTCACCTCCAACTAGTGCTGAGGTCAAGAAAATGTGGCTCTATTCATCCACTCCCCCATATGCCTTAATGGCATAGTGCTTAATTAGGCTCAGTATGGGGACCAGTGGAAAGCTTTTTTGAACTGGCAAGTATGAACCTTTGGGTTCCAAAAAGTGCTGATAATTTGCCTTGTTAAGGAATTATTAGCCTCTCAGGGATTTTGCTTCATGGAATTGGTTTGCTTAAAATACATTTATGATCATTTAAAGCTTGTATACAGAAGGGTCGACACCAGATGCATGACAACAGTGGTTTCAAGGAAAAACAAATGCAAAATCTCACATTTGAAGTACATATGCTGAAACTTACAATGTGTGAAAATGAAGGTGATCCAGACTTTAGTGCTTCATTATAATGCATTCTGTGGTGCCATGGTGCAGAAACCTAAATTGAATCAGTGATGTAGTGGTACCACCCTTCTCTCGTACTAAACTGTTACCCTCATGGTGGCCACTATGCTGATATGCGCACATCTGCTTAATACGGTACAGAACAGTGTCATGTCCCTCTAATTGTGAAGCAGCATCAGTCACAGTATAGATGAATATAAATGTTTTCCTTCCATGCAGTTCTGGTTTTTATTCATAACTAGTTCCCCAGTGAACATTGTTTCAGTTGTGCAGTTACTGTATGAGTGTGCCTCCAGTTCTTTTAAAGTTGAAATAAAAAAAAATAATCTTAGTCATGGGAATTATTACTAATGTACACAGTTTCATGAAACGTATTCTAAAGTTGGTATCTGGATACCTGTAAAGAGTTTTGAATGAAAGCAACTCTTGCTGGACTTCTAGTGAACATCATAGATGGTCACAGTCACTGTTGCCAAATTTGTATGCAACTTTTCTTCAATTTGCAACATTGTGATGAAAATCTTAGAAAGAAGTATGATGAACATTTGGCTCATTTCACCGTTTCATATGGTTCTGAGGAGTACCTCATTTTATGTATACATACATCTGGACTGCCTGGAAAGAAATGTTATCGCATAGTTTTATATTGGTACAGAACCAGTTGTGAGATCTTATCATCAAAGTACACGTCAATAATGCAAAAATTTAAAAGACATCTAGAATATGTCACTGACTAATAATGTATTTTAATACTTTATGATGATAAAAATCATTAAAATGTCAATAGGACACTAAAAGTATATTTTATATATTAAAAGTGATTATCACAATTTCTAAAATGTCTCTAGTTTTACATAATTTTTTTAATTTACAATGTGTTTCGGCCACATATGGGCCATCATAAGGTGACTTTTCTTTTTGCCTTTTGGGGAGACCACTGCACTGATCACTTGTCCACCGTGCTCCCATGCATGTCAATGTTTTGTTCTATCTCATGACCAGAATGTCGTCATTGCACTCTTTTGCGGCTATCACAGTTTTTGTGTCGTATTTCTCTTGTGTATGTTTCACTAATGCCATCTTCCTGTATACAGGAAGACCGGGATGCTAAAATATGTTATGAAATCAGCATGGGATAGTCCTGAAAATGGAAGTAACAGGTTCCCCTGTGACATTGGTACTTATCTGCCACATTATGTGTCTGTCTTATTCAAAACTGACAGCAGGGTCTCTGACAGGCTAGGTGTTGGCCTGATTGTCAAGCATGTGGATGTAGAAATGAATTGAACAAGAGGGAAGCGTAATACTGGACAGTTCAATTAATTTTTGTTCTGTGATTATTACTGCAGCTGTTACAGTTGACCTTCTATTAATGTTTCTCGATTTGAGGTTTTTCTCATTTAAGATTCAAGTCCAGAGTTAGTAATTTCAACATTAGATTGGTGCCCTATGAGATGTTTCCCTCGCTGTTCATAACCACTTCTTCCCAAAGAGACCATAAACATGGGTTTTTGGTGTATCTGCAACTATAAATTTAATACTTTGTACAAAGTAATAGTACTCATATAATTTAATTTTGTTTCAGGTACTGCCATGTAAAATGAAGCATGGGAAAAATAAAGTGACCACCTCCCACAATCTTTCAAAAGAATGAACTACTGCCATTTGACAGGTCTTAGCATTCAGTTGGACGAAACGGGCTGGTGTGTGGTGTGTGTTGCTATTGTGCCATACGCACACATCCATTACGTCCATGTCTGCTTGCTGCAGTGTGGGCACGATGACGCAGCAAGCCTCCGTCATTGCTACATGAATTATTGCTCGCTGCTTCTTAAATTGTTTTTATTTTTAAACAATAGATATATAATATAGCTCTGTACAGACCAAGAAAGCGAAGAAGAAAAAGTATGTGCAAAATTCAAGAAAGGAGGTGATTAAAAATATCAAAAAGAAGCGATTATAACTTACAACTATTATTACTATATGTACATGGAGTTGAGCCTACGATGCTTTTTATTACATTTTCCAACAGCAGACGTAGGACAGTAGCATTTCAGATGTTACCTATCGTGCTTGGATGGTTTCTGCAATTTGCTGGTGTGCAGGACATGATTGTTGGCACGCTAATATGCTTGAGGAACAAATGTAGTTTAATTATTCTCTGGTGCACAAATAATTGGGTGCATTATCTTTCTACCGTTATAAAGGAGCTTGCAAATTGAGTAGTGCTCCTTCTTTCTATTGTGGGCTTTCGATATTGGTGCAGAAATAAACTGTGGGTACGAGGTCCATCGGATTACTCTGTGAATTTGTAATGTTTATTATGTCAGTTTACTTGCTGCCATTGGTTTTACATATTTGCTCGTTCGCAACACAACTGGAACAGCCTTCCCTTTATGTTGCTATGTATGCAGTCAGTGTTCACGGTATCTTTTATGGAGTGACAGTTTTAGATCAATAGTGTTATTAGTGAATAATTAGATATTTAAAACAAAATGCATAAGGAAAAGTGAAGCTTTTTGGAGGAATAGAATTGTAAAGAAATCTCAGGCTTCCTGGACAGGTGAAGTGAGAAAGTGTGATACAGACATTGCATGGAACTGGGTATAAAATATTCAGGAAGGACTAATTATATAACGGCGAGAAGATAGACGAGAAATTGGCATTTAAAACCCAAATGGGAAAATTTAGCTTTCAGATAATTATATTTTTAACTTTCACAGTTACAGATCATAATATTCCGATTAAATTCAGCCATTTTGTATAAACTATACATGATGAAGTGTATGTGACAAACCCATGTTTTAATTTTTTGATATTATGTAATTTAAAAGTTGATCTATATATAGTTTCATAATTTTTAGAAATGTTTTCAGTAGAGGTGGTAAGAGTTTTAGATACTGTATTATATGTTACTTTTCTCCGATTTAATCAAGTATGCAAGCATGCCATTGCCCATGTATGTTTCTATTTTAACATGACTTTGGCACTGCCACAAGGCAAAAGATTCCATTCATTGCATACTTCTTAGGTTCACTCACCCAGACTTTTATAGACTTAACAATTGCATCACATCATTTCAAAAAATAACTATATCTCTGTAGAAATTTTAAAAAACATAAATCACTTGTAAATTTTGTATGAATATTAATTGTACTCCACTGTTTTCAATGTCAGGAAATGGTGTTGTGGAACACAAAATATTTCAGACTTGTCGACCCTATTCATTCTTGTATGAAATAGAGAAAAAAAGTTATATGTTTGTGATTTATAGTGTTATCAACAAGATTGAAATAGGAGGGAACATAATGTGTGATGAAGAAAGGCTTGTGTATATTTTTTATTTGGAACATTATATTCTCAAGAAATTCTAATTCTAGCATCATTTTTTTTTGTAATATACATTCACTGTAATACTGATACAAAAGAAATTATTTAATTGCTATCTGTAAAGAAAATGGAACAATAACAGATGAAATGCTACAAGAAAATTAATAAACTGAAACCTGAGGTTGGATATTATGTGATGAGACTTGAAACAGTTAATTTGCAATACAGTAAGTTCAGTTCATTGAAAATGTTCGTCAAGTCTTCAGCTTATTTATACAAGACACTTGTTTTGTATGCAGAACTGACAACCTCCATCTCAAGTCTTGGACAGCACAGAATGAATTCCATTTTAAGCCACAAAGTCCAGTGGTCTATTGAAACCACCCTTCCGGTTCATGTACTGGCGGTACTTGCGCTTCAGAATGACGTGAACTGTGCCTACTTCATTTCCAGATACTTTCTTTCCCTTTGTAGTATCAAAAGCACAGAAACCCATAAGCTTCATCATTTCTTGTTCATCAGGACTCTTCCCTTCTAAATCGGCATCTAAAATAAAAATAGACATAAAGATGTATATAAATTACATGTCAGACAAAAAAGTGGTAAGCTGTCACAATTTTATGGAGTGCGACTATAGATGGGTTTTGGATTGATGAACTCTTTGATACAATGTGTGACTACACTTTACAGTTCTCTGGCCTCCAGTGTTGGACATTCCCCTTTCTTTAAGTTCCCAAACTATCCTTGGCCTTATCTACCAGCAGCAGTTCACCGAGTGATTAACTCACAACCAGCTGTCCTGCTTATAACATCTTGGCATGGACCGAACAGAAAACACTGTTCCTCTGTTACAGGCTGTTGCCTAGTGGCAGTCATCATCTGGCAAGGGAACAAATGTAAGGATCCTAAACAGGACAGACGGGAATCCGTAGACTTTTTGGAAAAGGTTTAGACTCAACAGTGATACAAATTCAATGGCTTTATTTCTCCTGCTTTATGAACTTCATTTTTATTAGCATCCTTTCTTTGTTAAGGATAAGTGTAGGCTTGTGTGCATCAGTACCCCCTTCAACTTTTGAAGCCACTGACTGCTTTTCACAGCGTTTGTCCAAATGTTACACTACTGGAAGCAACAATTAATTTCCTAAAAGTGAGTAATAACAATATGGTGGCTGCACAAACTTGTGAGGTGGCAGAAGTACTACAGCCAAATTTTGGAGGAAGCTGCCATTTATTCACATACTTTTACTTTACTGGCTTGCAATCATACTTGAGACTGATGAATTACAAAAAGAGGCCCTTGAAATAATCACTCTGTGATCAGTATTTTAAATATGATAAACACTGACATAAAAATCACAAAAACAACTTATAATGGATCACCATAAACGCAAGGTTTTACAGAATACATACATCAAGATTCTGGTGGGTTGTCGCATCAAGCGTGATTGAGGTGACTTCATATAAGATTGGAACAGGCAGAATCTGTGAAACTGTTATCTTCACATTTATGTGTAATAAAACTTCTGAGTTTTGTGATCACAAATGGGTGATTGACTCTCAGTGCAGTTACAGTAATTCGCCTAAACTTTTTAGTTCCAAAATCTTTCTGGTATTTTCACTCACCAGCCTTGAATCTGAAAAATAAGATTCATACTCACAAATTCTCTCTTCTTTTAGATCCCCATAAAAAGGTAAAGTTGTTTCTGTGCCCACTTAATTTAGCCCCACACTGTGATGATGTATGGGGGAGAAGAGGTATATCTCCAACATTCTCAGAGGTGGGTGATCACCTTCATGCCCCAGCCACTTTATCTCCTGGTACGCATTGGAGAGGAGGCTAGGACTTGTCTGTATGCTGTGTTGTAGAATAAAATCTCTTGCCTCCACCAGGAAGTGAACCCCAACCATCCAGTCACTATACTGACTCCACTAATGTAATATACATACCAGTAATAGGAGGTCTTTCTGCAAGTTGAACCTTTGACTTGGAACTCTTGTCCCGGCCTCTGGAGTCAGAACGTGATCGTGAGCGAGACCACGAACGAGATCGGCGATGCCTGCATTCCCACAAGATTTGCATTAGATATGTATTACAACTTGTTCAGTTGTGCAACAATACATGTAATATAAACTAGTGAAGAGAACTACATTCTGTAATTTGACCGGGGGCACGTGACAGCATTCAGGTACCAGGTAGGAGAATTTACTTGCCACTACAGCATCTGATGTGATGAGGTATTACAGATGTTTATTTTGAAAGGTGACGTGAACAAGGAGCTAAGTTTGTAAAAATGCTGCTCTTTTAAGTATGATAAACCTTTAATGGTGAACAGAGAAATTCATGGAGGTAGGCCTAGGCCTGCTGGGGCTGTAGTGCCAAGGAAAAAAAACCTTAATGAGAATCCATCAATACAATTATACTCTCCAATGATTTTCATTATCCACACTGACTGAAATCACCCTTACAAAAGGTGTTGCCTGACTCTGAAAGATCAATCAGTTTTCATATATGCATTACTTAAATTTGTAAGTATGGAAGAGGGATTTCATATCTTTGTGTTATGGGGATACGTGTTTCTAACATTCTTGTGCTGGTAGAATGATGGAAAAATATATGATCTGCATGCCGTAATAAGTCTGATCAACTGAGCAATTTTAACTGAAAGTACCATGTCATAGATGGCCAAACCATTCTGATAATATACCCAAATGGAATCACAACATAATATAAAATTTACATCTCCATTAAAGGAACTATGTATATATACGGGTGTAACTGCAAGGTGCATACAAACTTTGAGCACAGGTTCCACATATCAACACGTATTGGGTAATGTAAAGCTATCTGACTCACCTCCAACTAGTGCTGATGTCAAGAAAATGTGGATCTATACGTCCAGTTCCCATGAGCCTTGGTGGCGTAGTGCTTAAATACTCATAGTTAAGCACATGGACTTTACCTTTTTATCAACATGTCCAGAAACATTTGTGAGTTATAGCTGAGAGAATACACTTACAATAAGTGCTCAAAATGTCTTCATGAGATTCAATGCACACCTCGAATTGACATTGTGGAATGACACATCCATTCAAAGATGCCCGGGTAGATGCAGATAGTCTGACAGGCATCCAAAATGTAATGGTGAAGTGCTCTGAATGTCAGTGGTGCATCTTCCAGTAGTAGTTCTGTCAGATAATGCACGAGGAAATATCGGTAATGGTTGCCTACAAGCTGAAGTGGCAAAATGTGCAGGTCTACCTAACAATCACTAACAATTCCTGCCCATACAGCATTGTTTCAGTCATAACTCACAAATTAAATGTGTAGCCGTCCGCCGACGTGCAGCTGCCACGACTGTCACTCGAGCTTGAGTTCTTAATCACAGGATACGGGTGCTTCGGAGATAGGAGTGGAACACACTTCGGGGTAAATAAATCCGGGATCTCCAGAACATTGAATATCGTACTTTTAATTTAAAATTCAATTCAACTGTTAATCTTTGCATAGTCCTTCAAGTTAGCCGCTCCATCCGCCCTACTCACTACCCTACAGTTAAACACGTATTTCTTCTATATCTACCATTCAACTACTGTCCTCCTCCGCTCCCTATAGCCGACTGCCCTCTCTTTACCAGTCCCCCAGTTGGCCTAAAAAACACGAAAAAATAGAAACATAAAAAGAGAAAGCCAAGGGTCGAGCCCGGCATCTGACCTACATTCGTATTTTTCGAGAAGCCCGTAACTTTTGTTAGGTCTTCAAGGCACGCAAGACCCCTCCTGGCTGGTCTCGCACACAGTCAGTTCATGGGTTTATGGTACTGGGAGTAAACTGGCAACATCAGGGACAATAGTGGCACCCTTAGCCTAAGGAGGACAGTCGCTGAATTACAACTAGACGGTCCCAGGATGGTATCTCGTCGATGGAGCGTCTCTCATAGTATTAAACAATGCATCAGTTGTTAATGCCCTTAGTTAAATAATTTTGGCAAGGGACGTACGGTTACAAATGTTTCTGAACATACACTGATGTGGATATCTTTTTCCTTTCGGTACGTGGAACTCGTGCCCAATGTCTGTCTCCATATTTTAGTCACACCTGTACGTATTCCTCTGAAACCCAGCTCAGTTGGGGCACACAGTAGTGTAGTTGGTTGAGGCAGTATGCTGCAAGTGGGAAGGTTGCAGGTTCAATTCCCAATGAGGTTACCAGATTTTTAAATCCTGGCCACACTATTGACCTTGTGTGGACTCAGCCTCTAAGAGAAATAAGTACCAGGCCTTCATGGCCTGTTACAGGGATAGCATTGCCTTTCTTTTTTTTTACATTGTACCTTACTCCTGCTCAGCTACTTTCCCTATGTGCTAATTATTCCTTACTTTTTCAAAGGCACAGATTCCCTCAATGCCATCCAATTCCCACACATGGCTTTGACTAAGACTAGATTAATCCTGTCTTGTATGAAAGGCAAACTGTGGAGCACGCAGAAGTAGCAGTCACTGGCAACCACAGTAGTCAGGGCTATTTTTGTTCAGTTTGCTAAAATTAACTTTACTTTGTTTTAAACAACATTATACTGTGCCACTAAAATGTTGTTAGAGCAGATGGCAAGATCAAGCAGTATCTACAAGAGATAAGTTATATAAGGTACATTACCTGTCTATCACAATAAGCACATCATTTTAAACCTTCCCAGTATTATATGTGATAGATGCCATGCTCAACAGAAATGCATCTGTAGGGAAATGATAAAGCTTTCATTTTAAAGGAATGAACAACTTCAGAAACGCATAGCTTGGGATATGTTACCATTTCTGACAGCCACTTACAATGCATGCAATGACAAGTTTGGGTTTAGATTATGGTTTGTGAACCGATCTGATTTTGAAAGAGTCACAGAAGACGATACAGAATATAACACAACAATACAGTCGGTGCAACCAGGGTATAATATTCATCATTACCAACCTCCTCCTTCGATTCCTCTCCCCTGAGCGCCTCCTCCTCCTGTCACGATCCCTATCACGATCGCGATCTCTCGGTTCTCTTTCACGGGATTTGCTACGTCGCCGTCTTGAAGCTGAGGGAGAAGGTGACCTGCTGTGCACCATTCTCCTCTACTTAATTACAGAATTATCTTAAATGAAAATCAATGGATATACACCATGCGAGTTATCATACACTTCATTCTGTAAAGAAAAGGAAACGACTTGAATGGAACTGTAAAATTATATTATGGAAACTTATTATTTTTTTTTGGCAAAACGAGAAATCCCAGACCTATACAAGTGACTGAACACAAAATGCACTTACCTCACACGCCTCACATTACCTACGCAAAACTCCCTTCTTTTCATTCATTCATTCATTCATTCACCAAACCACACACTACAAATCTGACTCAAATGTTACTAACCGCAGACGCTGCAAACGTTCACTGTTTGCACTGCTGCCAGCTAGTCAGAGTAGAACGAGTAGAAGTTCTCACAGTGCAATGAAATCTCCCTGTACGTAGCGATCAGCGATGGCAGCGATGTATTCGTGTAAATGTTCTTGCGCTTGATGTTCTAAATCAGGCTTTCTTTAAATGACGTAAAAGATACAGTAGCGTCATGACCACAAACACAATCGAGCCTATTACTACAGCAATACCTTAAAATATTATAGTTTATTTAAATTTACAGCAGGGATTTGAGATTTTTACGTAAATGCAGATTTTGACTGTGATTGCAGGTTGTAGGTTGCGAGAAGTGGTTGAGGACAACACATTCCTCTAACTTCTGGATAGATATGCCTGATGATTTAGGCACCGGTTTCATCTAAAAAATCTGAAAGGTCGGTAACGGTCGGTAAGCTCTATCAAGGCTATGTGGTGTCACAATACATAGGACCATAGGTTAATGTAATTAATTTGCAGCTAATTAGCGTATGATTTGGGCCAGTTAAATAAATACGGTAATGATTGGAAGTTCCATAAATGACTGAGGATTTCTTGATCAGGTGAGTAACTGTTAGCTTTTTAAGAAAGATCTAGAAAATGTGGGATAAAAGTCATGTTTTAAAAGCACAATCTCTGCTGCTTACCCATTTAGCTGAATTTCTGATTATCATGTTAGCTGCATTGATTATGAATATGCTCGTGTAAGTGGAGGAGACCCTGCAGGAAATTGGAAAGTATATTTTTTTAATTATAAGTAAAAAACAATATTTCGCACCACGAATGAGCTCTAGTAAAGTGAATGTAACAATACTGCATGATTAGGACGTGTAAATTGAACACTTGGTGGAGAAGACATGTATGTTTTATTCTCCGTGAACAGAACCAAGTAAATAAATGTCAAAGTAACTGGTACGTTGTATTTTCGTATGCTCAGATTTACGAGAATAAGTGTTTGTAGTTTTTTTTGGTGTTCATTCATTCATTCATTTATTTCATTTCCATAGATCTGTACAGAAACAAGTTCCATGAGATGTGGAAATAGTCAAGTTTGAATCTAGTTAATAAATCATGATAGTCATTGTTTAGAGCAAACTTGTCTCTATTGACATTATTACGGAGATATCTGAATATCATACAGTCGGATGTTGTGGCTGTGTTATTACTGAATCTGTGTGGGTGGCTAAGCCAATTCATATTGACATCAGCTCATTCGTTTGTTATGTTTCAGATTAATTAAAATAATGTATAACCCTACTCATTTTCCCCGTCAACGTTGGCATGTCCCAAAGGAACAAGAAAGGAACTTTGTCGCTGCATTCTTTCACATGGCAACAATAGCATTGACATGCACATCGTTGGCGCAACTTGGATGGTTCCGTTTGAAAGGTGGTCATTGTGCACCACATCTAGCTGTCTACCAGTTCTTTAGTTTTGGATATTTTGATACTGGTACGAGGCAAACAGATCTGCAGTTCCATGCAAGAGAAGTGTCCTCATCTCCTTTACCAATTCAATACCACTCACCAAGTGGAAGTAAGTCAAGTTTCCTACCCTATATCTGGGATAAGTAGCTAGTCTGTTGCATGTAGAACTGTTCTCTGTGATATATGGAAAACGGATTTGGTATCATGAAGGTAGGCTACCCTTTATATTTACTTGTGTTGTACCACGTGGTGTTATAAGTCAGGAGATTAGGTTCTTAATGTGCTGCATAAACTGTAAGGACTTGTGCAGAACCAAGTAAGAGGTAGTAGTCAGTCACATAATATTAAGAATCCTGTTTGATACACCTGTAAAACTCATGGCAAATGTTCTTTCAGGTCTACAGGCATGCTGTCATTACCTTTCCTTATCTCACTACCAGTACTTCCCTCTCATATAGGCCAGAGACCATTATAACATAAGAGAACTGTACCTTTTTGCATGTATTGCTGAGTTCTTTGTTCAATTTTCAGCTCTTCAGTGCGTTACACCAGAGATTGCCAGCTTGATGCGTGTCATAATTATATTATGTTTCATGGCAATGATATGTTCTCTTGTTGGATTTTTCTTGGATATTGTGGGTCCCACAAAAAAAGCCATGAAAGTTATACAGAGGAATTCAATTCCAAGTATATTTACAGGTAAGTCTGTCTCCTCATAACATAGTGGATTAATAAAATGAAAACAGTCCTACCCCTTCTGATGTATTGAAATGTGAATGTCATTTAAAATACAAATATCCAGAAGAAAAAACTGGGCTGATGGCATTGTATGCTAATGTTTTAAACGAATTGAGGAAGTAATTAAACAAGGGTCCAACTGTAGTACCCATCACAACAACGATCGTAACAGATCCAGCAGCATCAGAGAATGCGGAAGTACAGCGAGACCCCACAAACAAGTGAAAGTGCAACCAATAACATAAGTTGAACTTTAATTCACAAACTTGTAACCAATAATAATAATAATAATAATTAAACTAGTTAAAAAAGAACTAGACACAGTTGTGAGCGTAAGTAAAAAGAGACTGTAAACAACAAGTGAAAGCAAATTATAAATCACTCCGTCCAATGTGAACAAATCAAACAAGTGAAAGTGTAACCAGTGACATGAATTGAACTTCGATTCACGAACTTTTAACAAGTAAATTAGAGTAATAATTTTAACCTGTGTTTTATAAAAGAACTCGATATATTAGTGAGCGTAAATCTGGATAAGATACAGGGTCGAATGAATGAAAAGTGAATGTGACAGTGTGTAATTATACAGCCCTGTTCATACACCTGAGGATGACCTCTTGAGGTCGAAACATGTAATAATAAAAACGTGTTGTGTAGTCGGTAAATTCACTCTACTATTAATTAAACACACAACAGGATGCAAGAAACGATTAAAATTGTAGACATATCTCTTATGAGTAGCTGTTCCCGAAAATGTTTGTATATAATTTCGCTCATTAAGACACATCACATCACAGCCACAGTCATAGCATGGGGATCAGTACATTTTGAATTTTGGAATTTGTATTTGTTCCTTCCTTTGAGAGTGATGTGGTGAACCATCATAACACGATTCTGTGAAAAGCTGTATGCATGTTTACAAATTTTGACTTGAAACATTTTGTGTGTTAACCTTTCCATGCAGATTTTTATAGAAACCTTTTTCTTTTTGTAGCATATATTAGTACCTCATTTAACAGTGCTGTCAGTAATACAGACTGAATCATCAGGTGACTGGATAACAATTGGAAAGGATCAGTAAGGAAGTGGTTGTCCCATAATTTTAGGTACTGTCTTTCCATTTGTGTGGAGGGACTGAGAAGGGCATGGAAAACCTTAGACTGGTGGATGCCCCAGCTAAATTTTGAACTAGTCACATCCTGAAAAAAAGGTAGAAGCATAAGCAGACCTGCTTAGTGAAACCCTCTTGTGCTGTAGATTTCCATTTAACATATATTCATAATCATAACAGTAGAATGATAGTTTTATAACTGTGATACTGGTAAAGCAGTAAGTTTGCTTGACACAAAATGTTCTTTTCTGATACAGTTAATTTTTATTTTACAGTTCTGTGGGTGATAGCCATCATTGGTGTTTGTTATGATGTCACAAAACTAATTGAGGTGTCAGGAATACAAGTTTATTATGAATATGGTTGTTACACAATAACTGCAGCAGGTAGGAATTTGATTCAAAATGATTCTTATTATAAGCATATGTTTATAGCCACTGCTGGAATTGTTGAGGCATGGAATATGATAATGAGGGAATTACTGTTACATTAATTTTGCTGGCCAAAGAATTCTCATGGATGGTAGGGATAGGAGTGTCTACAATACAGTGTCAGTAGTGCTGCATGAGGTTACAGTAACACAGTGTACTCACAGAGCACCGGATGCAAGTGGTACTAATTCTACCAGTAGGGAGATCTGACAACAGTAGTCTCTCTATCATGAGGTATCATTATTTGCATGAAAAACATATATTTAGAAGAGCTTTGTGAAACATGTATTTTGTGTTTCTTCATTGCTGAATATTGTGATATTATTTCATTACGACTGTATGGTAAAAGAGTTATTATTAAAACTTTAGTTTTTATAGTAGTCATTAATTATTATTTAATCTCTGATGAACATCATTATTTTGTTTTATTTTTTATTGCTAGTGGGGTGGGACTAAGTCTCTTGAACTGCGGCCACTTCTGGCCTATTGTACCAGCCCCAGATGATAGGTGAGGGTGATTGTGGAGCAATTGGTGGAATGAAGATTGGCAGTGGAAACCGAAGTACTTGGAGAAAACCTGCCCCAGCGCCACTTTGTCCACCACAAATCCCATTTGACCATACCCGGGATCGAACCCGGGCTGCCGCGGTGGGAAGCCAGCAACTAACCACTTGTGATATGGCGCGGCCCCTCTGATGAACATATAGACTACCTCTGATTTACATTTAAATTTAGTGATCATTTCTGAAAATATGTTAATAGGAAGTAATAAGGCACATCAGTGTTCTTTTCTCATGTTCTTGTAGAAATGAATGTCTTGGATGATTGGTCTCTGTATGTTATCTGTGTTTATGTATACAGTGATAGTCCTATGTAGTCTAGTGGGTAGAGTTCCTAGCTACAGATCCAGAGGCCTGGGTTCGATTCCTGGGGCTACCAGATTTTCTGAGAAGTAGTGGGTCTGGAACAGGGTTCACTCAGCCTTGTGAGGATAATTGAGGAGCTATTTCAAGGAAATAGCAGCTACAGTCTAGAAAACCGAAATTAACGACCGTGGGGATTCGTTTTGTTGACTACATGACACTCTCTATTCACTAAAGTTGGCACTAACTTTGCTGACAAGCAGCAGTTCCTTGATCAGTATAGTTCGCTTGCGGACTAAAACCACGGAGTTTTTTTTTAGTGATAGCTCCCTGGGTGAATAGATTTTGATAACATCTGGTATTTTAAATCCTCTTAAGATATTAAAATAATGGGCACATATTTAATGATGTGCTCTCAGTTTATGTTAGCTCTGAAATACAGTTTTCTGTATAGTTGGGTACGTACTAACAAGACAGAATATGGATTGCCAAATTTGAACATGGTGGCTCTCCTTGATGTGCATGATCTGCAATAAATGGAGGTTTTCTCATAATTTTTTATACATTCCTTGGGGTCCCTGATCCTGGCTACACGCCCACCCCATATGGGTGTTACTTTCCTAAGAATACCCTGTTATCTGTATAAACCACCAAATTCTTCACTTCTTTCTTATATGTGACATCTTTACAGCTACAGCTCTAGTAATTATTGGAATAAAATACCATCCACTGTAACAAATTTAATAGAGTAAATCAAATGTGATGTATAGCCTTCCATGTTTCGTTTATTGCCCTGCTTCTGAGGATGGCTGCAGGGGGCTGAAACATGTAAGGTCATACATCTAATGTGATCTGTTCTATTGAATTTGTTACACTGGATGGCTCGTTGTTCCAGTAATTCCCTGTTAGGTCAGAGTAATGTCCTGGGAACATGGGAAACAGTGTAATGATTTATGTTCCCTTTAAGTAAGAGATCATGTTTCGTATCCATACAGAAGTACTGTCACCATTACAGGGGAAGGGGGACATCACAGTAACAGTTATTGAGCTAAATAATAACAAGCAGTTCCAGAAATTATCCATCTGATTTCATTGCAAACCTTCTGAGTACTGAAACATTTTTCAATTGATTTGTATTCACATTACATTTATTTCATATTATAAGTTTTTGCTGATTTTAGTTCTGAGCGCCCCCCCCCCCACACACACATGCACGCACGCACACACACATGCACGCCCGCACACACACACACATAGTTTTATATGTAGTGTACTTTGTCGTTTTTATTACTTATTTTTGAAATATTTGTTCTGGTCTGCATATTTTTTTGCCAATCATTTCAAATTAAATAAATTCTTATGTGTGTGCACCAATTATTATAAACCATAAATTCCTTATACACACTTTGAAGGTAGTGTGGATTCAGAAGAATGATGGTTTGATAAATGATAGAGAATTATGTTTCCCCTCTCAAAGAGAAAGGAAAAAATTACTGAATGAACATAAAACTGACCATGATAGGAATATATACGAGGGTTGGAACTTTAATAGTGGCAACTAATTATTTACAACTGATACAAAATAGATGTATGTTTCAAAGTTTTACTGTCCTTCAGTGTAGTGACCAGCATTGTGTGCAACCCGTTGCCAGCGATGTGGAAGTCGTAGGATACCTTTAGCAGCGGCTGTTGTGTTAATAGTTTGAATGGAGCGGTCTACTGCCTGAAGAATCTCTGGAACAGTTCTGAAGCGAATGCCACAAAGTAGTTTCTTCATCTTAGGAATCAAGTTGAAGTCACAAGGTCTTAAGTCCAGGTTGTATGGTGGATGGTACAGCACTTCCCAGCCCCATTGATCAAACAAATCAGCCACACCTTGCACTGCATGCGGCCAAGCATTGTCCTGCAAAATGATGGGTGGGTTCTGCAGAAAGTGTCGCCGCTTCTATCTCAATGCTGCTCGCAGGTTGTTCCAAAATTGAACAGTAATACTGCGCATTGACGGTCTGCTGTCGGGGAATGGTATGTGTTAAGATAACACCATCACAGTCTTGTATGAGAATCACCCTAACTTTCACATTGCTGGGGTTCTGACGAACTTTTGATTTTCGTGGTGATCCGTAATGACGCCATTCATTTGTGGCTCATACAATTTGGCCCATGTCTCATCCAGCATAATGATACGGTGTAAGAAAGCCTTTCCATCGCGCTCATGGCGCTCCAAGTGGTTACGAGCTGTGTTGTATTGTAGCCATTTCTGCATTTCCATCAAACCATGCAGAACCCGTCGTGATGCAGTTTTTCTCATGCCCAGGCATCCCTTCAGAATATGAAGCACAGTCGTATGCGCTAATCCTGTCTCTCAGGCCAGCTCACGAATTGTATGGCATCAATCACTCTCCAGTAAAGTGGAAAGAGCATACACTTCTTCACTGACACTAGGATGACCTGGCCGACGCATGTCTGCCACATTTTGGCATCCCTCGTTGAAGGCTTTTACCCACCTTGCCACTGTTCTGTAAGGCAATGCAGATTCCCCGCAAGCCTCTTGAAGATCTTGATGACACTTTCGTGCTGTACGGCCTCTGGCACATTCAGTCTTTATTCAACTCTGTTGTTCCTGTTTCAAAAACATCGTGACAACACTACATTACACCGCCAGCTAACACGAGGCTCTGTTCTTCTTGCCACTGTGCATGCACGTGATGTGGGAAGGGAGAGTCTATTTGCTCTGAGGTAAGGTAAGTATGTGTAACTCAGGTGTGGTATAAGCGACATTATTTGGTTCTGTTACATGGCGTCTCTACAGCAGTGTTGCCACTATTAAAGTTCCAACCCTTGTATTTCTTCTTAATTTTAGTGTTCCATGTGATTTGTTATTCAGGTGCAGTTGCTGTGTGTGCAACAGCTTGCAATCTGCTACAATACCACTCTCCCATTGAGGAGATACAGCGGCGCCCCCTCATAGATGACTGGGATGGTATCGAGACATTCTCTGTTATGGGGAGTGGTCCAAGAGGTGCGGACACTCCTCTTGAGAGCATCACTCCGCCCCCACCATACAGCCCCTGACCCATCACCAACTGAGGATGCCCCAACATCCACTGACTGGCAATGAACCTGTGATAATAACCTCATTATTTAGGTAGGGGGAGTCATCAGTTAGCTGCAAGGTGCAGTGTGAAACAGTAATGGTGCTGCATTGCAGTTTCAAACATATTGTTAGTCACTTCTCAGTATTCAGGGTATGTGCTTTAAAATGTGTAGCAGAGAGATGACAATAACAAGATGAAGTAGAATACTGGTATTTAATGTAGATCTGATTGAATGTCTCAGACCATAGCAACATATTTTTAAAACATATCTTTTCATAATTTTTTAATTTACTGTACATTGTCAGAATCGTATGAAAGAGAGGGGAGAGCAGTTCATTGCATATTGCTTATAAAGTTTTATCGGAATAGATGTTATTACAAGTGTCTAACACCAACTATTAATGTGTATGACTATAGATGGGGTTTGGGTTTGTAATTGGATTTATTGAATACTTATAATTACAACTCGTAACTACAAGTAACTCTAGCCCTATTGCTCATTCACCACAGCACACACTTAAGTCTTCTCATGCTGCTGTGTCTTCACCACTTTTCTGGTAACGACTTCCAATGGCTGACATTCCCCTTTCCTGAACTATCCCTGTGACTCAGCTACCAGTGTCTAACAGTAACAGCTCACAACTGAACAGCAGTCCTCCAACCAACCCACTCACTCCATTTCACTAACTCTCACTAGTTATCCTGCTTATATCATCTTGGCACAGACCACATAGAAAACACTATTCCTCTGTTGCTGTTCAATTGTTGCTTAGCAGATCATGCAGAAAATACCATTCCTCTTGTTTGCAGGCCACTGTACAGACACTGCTTAGCAACAGGTCTACATGCCACGATATTTAAATATTGTAATTGACTGTACATTATGACCTTTCTTATTGCAAGTGAATAACAGAAATTGTATAATTAATACAGATTAGTTGACCCGGTGACCCATTTCCCAATTCGTTTTCCTTAGGTTGAAATGTCTTCCTGAGCCCTTTGTTTTCAGACACTTGTACTACATGTTCTTCCTTCAAATTAAGAGTCCATATTTCACACCAATACAAAACAATGGCAAAATTATGTAACTTTTAAAAGTGATCAATTAAAAATATTTTTTTCATGATGCAGGCACAAATGTAACCCATTGCAGTGTTCAAGAGATGAAAGCCAAGTGATGTATTATAATAGAATTAACAGTGACTCACAGTGATGTTAAAAATATATTTGATAACAGCCACTTGACTGCTTAGGGACCATCTTCATGAATCGTACAGTAGCACGTCAAGTTCGTTCTTTTACATCTGTAATTAATATGTACTTCTCAGGAGACAGAACTGTATATTTATGTTGCATGCACTTTTCTTTATTCCATAAACACAAAGAGTGAATAATTTGCCATCAGAATATTCAACACGAAGGAAGCGAATGTTGTTGGTGCTATCAGGACCATAGATGTTAGCAGCTTAAGAGGTCAGCAAGTGAAGGGTTCTTGGTACATGGGAGGAGGGAAGGAATGGAACATAGAGGTCAGCCAGCCCACAACAACCAGAGAGAAAGTTTTCCCCTATGTAAGATGTATTTTCCATAATAATAATAATTTATAATGTGTCTGCATATTGTTTTAGCACTGCTTGATCCATTTATATTTTGCACTGTTTTCCAGTTCAGATTTATTTTGTAAAAGATTTTATTTCTTAAATAAAATGTTATGATCACAGAAATGTGTTATATTTTTGTTAACGTGTAATTTTAATAGTCAATAAAAATGTTTCAGCAACCTTGGCATTTTTCTTCACAGTTTGAAGACATTCTTGAGCGCAGATGTAACAGTTCCTCCAATGTCAGAGTTATGTGAGGTTTGAGGTGCTGATGGCAGTGACTGTAAAGATTACTGAAGTTTCAGAAGAATATACTGCGTCCATCTTCATAGAAAAATATCCTGAACATGGAAGGTGGTGGTATGGAATAGAGACAGGAACAGCCAAGCTATGAGTCCTGAGTGAACCAACTGGACTAAGAAGAATGCCCTTTTCAAGGGCCTCGGTTTCTTTTCCATTCTCCTTACGATGAGTTCCTCAGGGCTCCCAGCCTGGCTATCCCTTTATATCATTTTTTACCTCCAGAAATAATAGGACTATAAAAATATATTTAATTAGATTTTATACTTTAAGAACTGCATATGTAGTAACTAGAATGCAAGTCAAAATGTGTCATTACTTTCCATACATGATAGAATTAAAGTTGTAGGCATGCTCATTTCATATCATGACTGATCTTTCATGTGGGGAACAAAGATGATTGTCCTTGCATTGTGATAAACTGTGAAAGCAAGAGAAAAAAAATGAAACCAGAAATTTCATAATTTTATTTTTTCCTAGATAAAGTTAAAACAAAGAAAAACTGGTAAATCATGAGTACAAGTAAAGACGCTTGTCTTGCAGAGGGTGGTCCTTTGGCGAGGAAAAGTGAATGTATTCTGTTCTTAGTACATAACATAGCACACTGCACATCATTGATCATTCTCATTGTTCAGTATATTCAGTTTTCCTCATCACTGGCTCTTGCACTACAATCCATGGGGGCCTTCAGTCACATTGAACATTTTTCGTGTTCTACAAAGACTAAAATAATTTAATTTCATTGTTTTGAGACTGGTAGACAAGGATGGTTGTTAGATGGTGGTAATACTATTGGATGGAGCAGCAAGCCCAAGTTCAAACCTCTGTGTGGAGACTGGCCATCCAGAGAAAACATGGGCTATACTTTAAACCAGGCCTGGCCACTTACAAATAATCTCAAATTCATTCATTCATTCATTCAGAAGTAACCTCTCATTTGTTAGTGTGTAACCAGCGCAGAAGAAAAACGTCCTGCAATAAGTAAAGATTAATCAGTTTTCTTTCAGTCTATGGATCTGTGGTCTCTATAGAAAACTGAAGACTTCACTGTAACGAGAAGGCAGCCCTCCCATGATGACAGTATAGTTGGTGCCTCGTCTATGGATCTGTGGTCTCTATAGAAAACTGAAGACTTCACTGTAACGAGAAGGCAGCCCTCCCATGATGACAGTATAGTTGGTGCCTCGTAACTTTAGCCGTGCAGAAAGGTAAATGCTGTTGTGGAGCACACAAAGCTGTACACTTGCTGTGGTGATGTTCAGAGCTACTCCCAGAGTGGAAAACATTACCTATGGAGACCAATTAACAAGCAACACAACGTACTATACACCTGACCACACTCCAAGACGCTACATTCCAAACTGGTAGTACCCACACTGACGCAAGGTGATAAGACTGCCCTCCCCCACCCCCACGAGAGATGGTATGACCCCTCTACAACGGCTAGAGTTCCGAGGAACTAACAGTAGTCAGGCTGTTACCGTCATTCCTGTTGTTAGGCCTGTTTAGTTTTTTACGTGTGTATAAAGCAAGAAATCTTTAGTCTTTTTAAAAGTCTTCAGAAGTTTTTTGGGGGGTCCTACCTGTGCTCATTTTGCAATATATTTTTTTCAATTTCTTCTTTAGGTTTGTACCAATCTCACTACTGCTAAAAATGGTAAATCAGACGATGAATTAATCTACTACCAGGAAAGTGCAGGTCAGAAAACTACCTAAGTATCCCACTTAAGTTTTTGTTTCTCCAAACATTAGATGGTGCTTACCATTTAAGAGTCACTTTCCATTCCGTAACGGAATACTACTATTTAAAAATGTAATGTCTCAAAACCATAAACCTGTGTCGAAGTCCAAACATATGCCCATACTTTCCATTCCGTAACGGAATACTACTATTTAAAAATGTAATGTCTCAAAACCATAAACCTGTGTCGAAGTCCAAACATATGCCCATACTTTCCATTCCGTAACGGAATACTACTATTTAAAAATGTAATGTCTCAAAACCATAAACCTGTGTCGAAGTCCAAACATATGCCCATAGCAATTATGAAAAGTCTAAAATGAGATATTACTAATTT
Source organism: Cryptotermes secundus (assembly GCF_002891405.2). Classification (NCBI taxonomy): domain Eukaryota; kingdom Metazoa; phylum Arthropoda; class Insecta; order Blattodea; family Kalotermitidae; genus Cryptotermes; species Cryptotermes secundus. Next base: position 1,234,757 of record NW_019736399.1, read on the forward strand.
CAGAATCCTATTTTTTAAAATTGCAATAAAACACTTTAAGCAAGGGGCACTGTCCAATAAATGAAAATGGTTAATGTGTCAGTTCTCAGAATCATACTTTTTTTTTCCTGACAAAGCAAGTTGTGTCACTTTAAAATATTCAAAGTAAGCAATAATTGGCACTTCCTTGGCAAGAAAAGGGCAATGTGACAAACTGCCGCACTGTAGTATATAAAGTTTAACCAAATCTAATTCTTGCTGTGTGCTACAGCTATGATATGGGCGAATGGTCTACAGAAGTTTGCTTTTTGAATTGTCCAAAGTCAAAGTCTGGCATTTCTAAGGGTGCAAGGACAGGTAACTCCCGCGTAACTATGTGTGGTGTGTCGGTTGGAACATCGGGACTAAGTTCACTACAGGGTGAATACACAAAGGGTGAGGAGCCACCTGTGGAATCTGTGATAACATGAAGACTACTCTTTCTCACCACAGGTACAGAAATCCTACCCTCCACATCATCAGACTTCACACGGCGTTCTCCCTCTAGGAAACGCACGCGTTCACGTAACATTTCAGCTTCTTTACAGGAAGCATCCAGTTGGGTTAGTAATTGGACCACTAATGAACGCAACTGGTGGTTTAGAGTGCGCAGTTCCTCGATCACTGTGCGATCATCTTTAGGCCACTTGCTCCCTTCTAACTTGGCAGGTTCACTTGCATCCACTTGAACTGTATCTTCGCCACCACATGCTCCGTCAATATTATCACTCTTTACACTTTCGAGCTCATCTCCATCACTTTCTCCTCCAAGACGGACAAGTTGCTCTAACAGTGAATCTGCTTCCTCCATTGTTCTGCAACACAACACTTCCAGAAGATAAAGTTGCACTCTAACAGAGTAAATCTCAGTGAGCTCTGTATGAACTATTTCTAAGAAAACTGATAAACTCAAAATTCATATAAAGTAAATAAGTAAAGGTATCCCTGTAACAGGCCATGGAGGCCCATAGGGTTGTGAGATGTCAAGGTTCCCACATTTTCTCTAGAAAATCGGCTCAGAGATGGTAGTGAGGTCAGACACACCGGCCACGCTTTATCCCTTAAGAATATTCCTGGTACTCATTTCTGTTAGAGGCTGCGTCAACCCCTGGGCCATAGTGCAGCTGGAAGGATTAGGTAAATTGAAAAAATGCACCTCATCAGGATTCGATCCTGCAACCTTTGGGGTATGGTGTATTAAATAGTATGCTGTTAACAGAAAGAACCTTACAAACATATGGAGATCACTGTCTTCTGAGAGGTAATACTAATCAGTCTGATAGAAGTTTACAGTGTTACATCCCAGAAGACAGTGATCCTTACAGTCACTACAGTGAAAACTTCAAATTTCATATATCTATGTACTTAACGGATATATCAGGTTGCAGGATGGCATGCAGATGAACTCTGAATTAACTTTCTTACTTGGATATTTAGAATAGGCTTTCCTAATTTTTAATTGATGAAACTGTTATTTAAGGATTTTAAAACATGGGATTACAAATGTGTGACTGCGAAACAAGAACTACATTTCCAGACTGTTCTTCTAAGAAATGAAACATGAACATTAAAACTGCCTGAAATAAATGGCTACTATCCGAATCTCTCTCGTATTATAACAGTATCCTGCGGGGTAAAGGTGATACGATGTGCCTTGATATTTGAAATGGAGAAGACACAATGATCTTATGAGAGTTCATGCTTTTGTGTAAGTTACAAGCCTTAAATATAGTTGGCTCATAATCAACCAGGAGGTGCATTATTTGGAGGACTTCATTTAGAAGGTTGACTTGTGTCCAATGTCGAAAGATACCTTCATATGAAATTGTTTTTTTTTAAAGAGCAAATACTTGTAAATCTGTATTTAAACATATTACGCCATATTAAAACATCACACAGTCCATCAATAATGCAACAAATTGTTCCTTTCTCTTCTACTTACACTTTTAACACAACATGTTTCGGCCTCAGATGTCTTGATATATCAAAACTGCTACACAATGTTAATATGCGGAACTTACACGCGGTAGTGCAGTTAATAAAATAAAATCCATTAAAATATTAATGCAGTGTAGCAATTTTGATATATTAAGACACCTGAGGATGGCCATCTAAGGCTGAAATATGTTGTATTATAAGTAAATGAGAAAGGAACAATCTGTTGCATTACTGATGGACTGTATTGTACAGACGATTTAAGAACAAATACAAAATTGGAGGAAATTTATTTTTCATTGTTTGCTTTTTCTATGTAATATGAGTAAAGAGGGCAGAAGCTTCTCAGAAACCACATTATGTTTCTACCAATAGTGTTAAAGTAAACTACACTTATCAATGAATGTGTTGTTTTATAAATCCCAATTCGCAACTTAGTTACATACGTCAGTTAGTCGCTTCCTTCCCACCGCGGCAGCCTGGGTTCGATCCCGGGTCTGGTCAAGTGGGGTTTGTGGTGGACAAAGTGGCGCTGGGGCAGGTTTTCTCCGAGTACTTCGGTATCCCCTGCCAATCTTCATTCCACCAAATTCTCCATCATAATCACCTGGGGCAGGTACAATTGGCCAATCAGTGGTCATCATGCAGAGTGGATCCAGTTGGACTCCACCCCCCCACTAAGCAAATTAAAAGAAAATAGTTACATATGTTATTCCTTTTACTGATTATCCAGAGAAATTCATTTCCCATCCATTTCAGATAACTGGGAGTCTACTGTATTTGCAACCTGAACTACTAACAAATTCTAGATACTGACCTGTATATCTTACGCTGCAGATTACTAGCTTCTTGGTTTCGCTCGTCACTTGTTTGTTCCAACTTTGTCAAAACCTGGATCATTTTCTGTTGCCTGGTTTTGTCTGCTATGTACTGGTTTTTCTTCATACTGGAAAGTGTAAATTATTAGCAGAATACAGCCTTCCTATCCATGAACCTAGAAACATTCTGATGGGAGTACATAAAAATAACAGTTTCCTTAACAAGGTGAGGAGGTTTCCAGTATCATTTTTCAGTCTCTGTTAAAATCCACCTAGTCATTCATTTTTATTTTAGCCTGTAAATCGAAATATATTAATACAGGATGTGTCCATGACATGAAAGACAAATGTCTTTTTCTTCTAAAAGTTATACATGAAGTTAATCTAAGACACTTATTCTTTTGGATATGTATTTAGTTTCACTAGTGTGGAACTCAGTTCATTTCAAAGTCTCTACCATTTCACAATACAGAAAAACATGGTCAACCAATCATTCCCTGAGTGGGATTCAAACCCATGACACTTCTGTGATGCTGTCAAGTTAAATGTCAAGATGCATACCAAGAAATTATAATCCAGGGTTTTTTAACACCTGAGTCTTATAAACTTGGTTCATCTACTTCCAGAACTTTACCTTATAACTTTTTGCAACTGAATACAACGCTCCTGTTGATATTTCACAGATCTAAGGAACATCTCATCATTTGATCTCTGTTCAGCTTCCTTCAGCTTTTCAGCAGCTTTCTGGTAGCACTGAATTGACTCATCAAAATGTTTCCGCAGCAGATGGGCTTCTGCACGTCTCTCCAGCTGATGAGCCTTTAAGAGACAGACCAATTAGCAACACCTGGAAATACAACACAGTTAGGGGTAGCCTCCAGTTTTAAACAAAATTTATCAGAATAAAACCCATGCAATCTTCCTTCACTTTCACCTCGATTACAATGTTATGATATTCCTAATTCTCTTCATCATCTGGTGCAGTGTTCCTAACAGGAATGCACAGTAAACCAGGACTGATCCTGGCGGTTAGGAAGTTTAACTCCCATGATTCTATGCAATTCTATTCCAATCGATTCTATTTTAAAGATTACTGTCCTGTGGGATGTGACATTGTACAGTCCTACTAGTTACTAAAGTTCTGAAGGAAATTGCTGTTGCTCCTACCTTGAAGATTGACCAGACTACACGGCGTAACATGCCAAATGGCAATAATCAACAATCAGGGTCGTGAGAACTACAAATATCACATAATAGCCCCATCTTTTACAACAAATTGAATAACAACATAAAAGAAATAGAAAATAAAAATCAGTTCACAAGGGAATTGAAGAAGTTACTTATTCAGAGGTGCTATTACTCAACGGAGGACTATTTGCACGATGAATTCTCGAATATTGGCTACTGATATAAGCAGAAGTATATAGTATATAATGTATAAAATGTTGTATATCTTATATAGTTTTTTAGTATTAAGCTTGTTGTAATTTAATAATGTCTATATCATTGTATCATGATCTACAGGATTAATGAATGAATGAATAAACGTATTGTTAACGACACACGCGGGAACAATGAGCACACTGTATCTTCTGGAATTGCTTTTTATATAATGGTGTCAGCCATAGTATTTTAGTCAGCTGCGAAAATAACATGGGGCGGGGACATCTACGGCTACAATTTACATCTACAACACACATTATTAACTGCATTTATCATATAGCTGCGTTACATAGTTTAGCATACTACACAAAAATGTTCATTGTCTCGTTATATGATCGAGTTCTACATAAATCTGTCACACAGTAATACTGCTATGATTAATGTTCAAAATCTAGACTCACCACGTTCAAGGGAAACGAGTCCATAAACTCCATATTCAAAGAACTCGAATTATGATTGGGTACAGCTGACCTCAATCATTCTGGCTCCTCCCATTTATAATGTGCAGGGATCAGTAGTAATGTCGAAATAGGTTGTGTGTGTGTGTGTGTGTGTGTTATGTTGGCAACGATCTAATGTTAAAATCGTATGTACTGCGAAAGTTGAGAGCGTTGAGAGGACGGATCCGGATGTAAGCACAAATGGCTGCGTAACTCTTCTGTGATTTAGCTAGAAGTAAGTAGGTTTATGTTCGTACAAACCAAATGACATGTTCTCAAGTAGGCTGAAAATGATTAAAAATTTTTAAACCCCAATTACAGCGATTATCATGATTGTTTTTCGGTCATAATAAGATATCATTTTCGGTGCTAATGGCACCACGAATAATATTTAGCAGTGTATGGGCTAATACTGCTGCTCTCTAGTAACGCATTTTACCTACTGTTTTTCTTCTTTTTTTTTTTTTTTTTTTTTTTTCCNTCATTATTATATTCGCGATGTCTGCTGAAGAAGTTACGGGTTCGTTGCCAGGAAAGAAACTACGTTTCAGATCAACAGCAAACATTCATTACCATAATGAAAACAAGGTGGAAGGCACTTTATGGAATGCAGACCTTAGAGATGATAGGACACGAGAAAGTGAAGAGGTGAACAAGAATAATGGTTAGTATTTATGCAGGCATGTTATGAAAGCAAAATTTATGAGGTTAAGGTTCGCTTATGTGTGGTTAGAAGAAGCCGATATAAAAATTATGTGAACTTTACTTAGCGATAATTGATATTAAATAATTATTTCAAATTTGTATTGTACTGTGTAATATTCGGATGAATAAACATGAATGAATGAATGAATGAATGAATGAATGAATTCCATGTATTTTATATTAGACATTAATGTTTAAATGTTATTACTGAAAATTTATTTCGTGTTCATGAATTATTTCGCTTCAAAGGTGGGGCAGAATCAGACACTGTGGGACAGCCATCGCTGTTAACATTTCTTGGTGTTGAACTGACCCGTGGTTATATGCTGGAACATGATGAAGAGCGGTATTCAGCTCGAAGAGAGAAAGTGTATTCCTTCATGAAAATTCCACGTGAAGTTGAAAAATTCATGGCATATGGTTTCTTTCAGGCAAGTTGAAGCGTGATGTATTTGTGTAGAGTTAATAGGTCATAGTTGTTGATCTGCAGTTCGTTTCATGTGGAGGAAGTTTGTGAGGTTTTGATGTTTCATTTCCAGTGTGCAGACTCTTTTCTGTTTGTGTACACCTTCCTACCAATGAGATTTGTTTTGGCACTTTGGGCAGTGATTAGTCGACCGATTCTGGAATGTTTTGGGTAAGGTGATGGTCACTTGTTCATGAATGGTTAATAAACAAGAACAGCGGTTGTAATGTTATGTACATTTATTAAATATTTCTCTTATAGGATGCAGAAATCCAAGTCAAAGAGTGTCTTAAAACCAGCAGAGATCTGTGACCTGTTGAAGGCCTGCATCCTGTTAGCTTGCAGCATGATGATGTCTTACATTGATACATCCATGATGTACCATTTGATCAAGAGCCAGTCCGTTATTAAGCTGTACATCTTTTACAATATGCTTGAGGTTAGGATGTGCATATTCAAATGTTAAAAATGCAGTACAAGTTGAGTGGACCAAAAAAGGTTATTACTTCTTTATATTCACGACAGAAACATTGTGCAACCTGAATAATGAAGAGGTCTGTCTGTCCAGTCTTTCAGAGGAACATATGCGCTCCATCTTCAGGGTTGAAAGCTCTGCTGAATGCTTCATGCTTGTTTCTTGCTTGGCTTACTGTCTAATGCTGAAGGTGGAAGCAGCATGCTCCCCTGAAATGTTGATTAACTTTCACTTGACTACATAACCTTATTTCCAAGAAGACAAAAACTCTTGATAGTCACTGCTGTGAGAACCTCAAGTCCCACTATCCGAGTAGTGTATGCAGTGGATGGAAATAAGCCAAGAATATGCTGTAGTTACAGAATAGCAAATGCGAGTAGTGTAAATGTTGTACTGTTATTCATTCTGTAATTAGCAAAAATTATCCATTTGAACCATTGCTATGAACTGGCAGATCTCTGCAACTCACTTTGAATTGCACTAAAAGGTCATTACAGGACTTACTTTATAAGGAATTTTGCTGTTATTGTGCAGTGTTAGAATGCGGTCCACTCAACCTCGTGAGAATAATTGAGGAGCTATTTCATGGAAATAGCAGCTGCGGTCTAGAAAACCGAAATTAACGGCCATGTGGATTTGTTGCACTGACCACTCATCACCCTCTGTCCGCTTAAGTTGGCACAAACTTTGCCAACAAGCGGCGGTCACTCGGTATAGTTTGCTTGCAGACTACAGGTCACATAGTTTTTTTTTGGTATATTTTCTCATATTTTCTCCTGTTTTCAAGCATACCAAATTAAGCAGCTGACTAGTAGTGAATGGACACTGAAGTCAGTTATTAGCCTTTAACATCTGTGGATAATATTCCAATGACAGTGTGTGTGAGAGTTCAGAAGGTTAAGCACTATATTCTTTTATGATATATATATAAAGTAAAAATCTGGCCACCAGCACTGCAATAGCATGAAATACAAGTGCTCTTCCCACATGATAGAGGTTAAAATAGGAATAAGTGTAAGTTACTATCTAGATATATTTATTTCATTATATGGATTACATGTTTCTAGAATCAATGTTTCATAAGAAATTTGTCTATTCACATTGAGTACTATTTAGAACAACAGATTATAGTACAGTACTTTAATCAAAATTGAAGTGTAGGATCACAAACTACTTGAGATCTACTGCGCTGTTATTGGGAGCTGGGATAGTGTAGTTGGTATATCGACTGGCTACGGGCTGGACAATCAAGGGGTCGGAGTTCGAGTCCTGGTAGGGTCAAGAATTTTCACTTCTCCATGTCGTCCAGACTGGCTCCGGGGTTTACCCAACCTCCCATACAGTGGGTAACGGGGGGTAAAGCGGTCGGGGCCTGAAGCTGACCACTCACTTCCAACTGCTGCCAAGGTCAAGAAAATGTGGATCTATACATCCACTCCCCCATACACCTTCATGGCATAGCGCTTAATTAGTTAAGCACAGGGACAACTAGACTGTGATTGTATGTGATATGTCTGATAGTGTAGTGTCATAGTTAATAAAAGGGAGTGAGCAGGAGCACTGAAGAGAATACCAGTACAAAAATTTCTAAGAAAGAAAGTTCTTGGAAACATTACAGTACAAATTGTGATCATCTATTTATGTCATAGTTTAAATTTTCTTCCCTCTTCTAGGTAGGCGATCGGTTGTTCTCTGCATTTGGACAGGACACAATAGATGCTCTGTTCTGGACAGCTACAGAACCGCGAGATAACAGAAGAGAGCATCTTGGAGTAATTCCGCATCTGTTCTTTGCTGTTACATATGTCTGTATCCTTTGATATTCGGTAATTGCCTCATTGGCTTAGGCTACTGCATTGCAGGGTCTGAATGTCAAAAATATTAACTGTTTTTTCAAGATCTTTGTTTTGACATGTCTGCAATAAAAATTTGCAGACATTTTCCTGTTAGCTTTGTTTGTATGTCTGTGTATAATGGATCATGAAATCTGGCACTGGAGAGTTTTACTGAAACTTTTTTATACATTCTAGTTTTTGTTAAGATCTGGCAACAGCGATAGACATCTCACATTTCTGCATGCATCTTAAGCATAACTTGCATAATATGAGTGAAAAACATTTTCAGCAAAAGTTGTAGAGAAAAATGAAACATACTGAATAGCTTGGTGTAGAAGGAATGCTATAGACTCATGTTCCAGAGATGCTTTGTTTGAATTTCGCGTGGGACACTAGCTGTCTTCACTCTGGCTTTTCATGGGTTTTCTCAGTCTCTCCATGCAAATGCCAAAATAGTATGTGAATCAGGCCATGAACATTTCCTTCAGGTCCTTTCCAGTTTATCATCCATCAATTATCCCACCATCTAACACTATATAGCCTAGATGCTGACAGTGTGACTAAGTAACCCACCATAAATGAAACATATTGTAACGTGTTTTGCCACTGAAGACGCCATTCGGATTGTTAATTGGTTTATTTAACAACCTACAAGTATCGGCTACAATTAATTACAACACTGTTGCATGGTTGCACACTTTATAACCCTATTCGCAATAATCTGTTCACTCTATCTTCGGTAGTCTACAGGTATTCACAGTATGGGAGCTATATAAGTGTCACTGTATCACACACTCCCAATTATTACTCAGTTATCACAAACTACCACTGATTATCACACACGCGTCCGGTTCTTCTTTCCACGACGGCTGCTACAAGTATATTCCAACTCAACTCATAGGCTGCTGCCTTGAGAACTCGCTTCAGCGGCTGATATACTTTTAACTCGTTCACTGCTGACTACAACAACGTTCTCTGGCGGCTGTGTAGTTCCCTTATATAGTTGCAGTGTTTGCCTGTTATGTAATGGTTACGTAGCAATTGCGGCGTTGCGTGTTATGTCACCGCGGGGGAGGGGGCGGGTGTTGACTTGCCTATTACGTGACCGTGGCCAGAGCTGCCACATCACTGCTGGGTAGGGAGGGAGTGTCCTCCATTGCGCAACATGTCACAATATGTTTTATGCCCAGTACAGCAGATGGAAGGGCATATGCCAGACTTGTTACACTAGGAGTATGTCTATTAACTTGTTAGGCTTTTCTTTGTCACCCACTACATGAAAGTGTTCTTCAGGGATGATGCATGTCCTAAAACTATAGTGTGTAAATAATGCTTTATTAACTCACTGACTGACTGACTAATCAACGACCTCCATGTAGATGGGTCCTTCCTGAAATGTGCCATTGGCTCAGCTACTCAAGAATTTCCCAACATTTTGTGGAATCCAGAGGTTCATTGCTGTGTGCACAATGGCCTTCCACTGGTCCCTTTGCCAAGCCAAATCAATCCAGTTTATACCACCCCATCCTAGCTCTCTAAGATCCATTTTAATATTATCCTGCCACCTACATCTAATTCTTCCTAGTCATATCCAGGGCCCAGATTTTGATGACCTGAAAATATTTAAAAAATGACTGAAAAAATCTAGAAAAATGACTTAAAATATGACCCAAAAATGTAATATGCAGGGCCTGGATTTTGATGACCTGAAAATATTAAAAAAATTACCAAAAAAATCAAGAAGAATGACCTATAGGAGAAAAGAAAGAACACTTCACTTCCATGTTATTCACATTTCAGAAAACATATGAAGAAATATTCCCTAAAATGGCCAAAAATGACAAGAAATACCCTTAAAAGTCCAAAAATTTACCAAAAAATTACCCCCAAAATGAAAAAATGACTTTAAACCTAAAAATGTCAAAAATGACAAAAAATTACCTACAAAATTTACAATTCTGTAACCAGCAGTTCATATCCGAGATTTATATATTTAAGAGCATCGCATAGGATACAAGGAAAAAGTGACATGTCATCAAAATCTGGGCCCTGGTCATATCTTCCCTTCTGGCTTTCCCACTGAAATCCTATATGCATTCCTCTTGTTCCCCATGTATTCTACATGCCCAGCCTACCTCATCCTCCTTCACTTGATCATTCTAATTATACAGTAATGCTTTACACTCTACCAAAACTATTTCTTTCTCTTTGCAGAGTACTGCTGCATTTATGTTACTGAAAATAAACTGTTTGGAATTGTATATAACTTCACCAAATTTACTGACTTGGCTTCATGTACAGGGTGGGGCACAGAAACTTCCTTTTTTTGAAGGCGAATAAAAGAAAAATTATTGCTGATAGACAAAATTTATGTTTAGCTAATGAAAGAACATACTCTAAAGTTTTAAATCATGTAGTTTTAAACAAAATATCTTGAAGGTTCTCTATGCACTGATGCAACCGTTTTCTGAAGTACTTTTCTGCGACCTCCCCTCTCTTCACAATGCATCTTCACAAAAAGGAAGTTTCTGCACCCCACCCTGTATACAGTAAATTTGCATCTATTGTCACAATTCCAGTGAGTGTAGAAGGGGTTTGAATTGGTAATTGGATTTATTGAATTCTTCCAACTCATATCTACAAGTAAGGATTATGCTTTCACTGTTCTACACGCTTCACAAATCACTATAGGACACAATAGGTCTTCTGAGGCTGTTACAGTCTTCATTAGCCGTTGCTTGGTAGTGGCTTTCAATGATGGACATTTCCCTTCTCCTGCATACCCAAACTGTCCCTGGCCTCAGCTACCAGCTTCTCACAGCAACAACGCACAGTGAGTGAACCCCAGCAGTTCTCTAACTGCAACTCCTAACTTATCCCGCTTATAACATCATAGCATGGACTGTATAGAAAACACCATTCCTCTTTTGCTGTGCTATTGTTGTTTAGTGATGGAAAGAGATATTCCATTGGCACAGAGTGTGCAGAAAACACCATACTTCTGTTGTTTACAGGCTGCTTCCTAGTAACAGCTGGCTGTTGTTTCTCCACAGTTTTTTGCGTTGAGCAGATATTTGCTGTCCGTTCTGTTGGTTGTCATGTCATATAGCAGTCTCCTCCTATCCTTGTGTTCCTGCAGTTTGTCTCCAGGTCACGTGTCTCTGATTAAATACTTTCCCATGTCATAAAGACCCAGATTGGGTCCCCAGAATTTCTCTACGATTATTTGGAGAGTTAACTTTAAATATTAATTAACAATTACAAGAATCTGTTTACTCTTTTCCGCTGATTAATAATTGCTATTCGTAATGAGAGATACTTTTATGTAAGTTTATAAGTTGGTATCTGTTCATTTTATATTTTAAATGAAAAATTAATCTAATATTTATGGATTTAAGAAGTGGCCGCACCATAGCGCAAGTGGTTAGTCGCTGGCTTCTCACCGCGGCGGCCCGGGTTCTTTCCCGGGTCTGGTCAAGTGGGATTTGTGGTGGACAAAGTGGCTCTGGGGCAGGTTTTCTCCGAGTACTTCGGTTTCCCCTGCCAATCTTCATTCCACCAAATTCTCCATCATCATAATTACCTGGGGCAGGCTACAAAAGGCCAATCAGTGGCCACTGTGCCGAGTTGACCCAGCTGGACTCCACACCCCCACTAAGCGAATTAAAAAAAATGGATTTAAGAATGTTGTATGCCAAGTACTACAGTGATACCTCCATTTGATTTATCTTCATTTAAGGTTTTCCCTGATACATTGTTCAATTTCAGTGATTGTAGGGCAATGATCTTGTAATACTACTTCAATTTTAAGATTTTTCTCACTTAAGTGTTGAAGCCCATTGCTCCTAAAGAAACCATAGATGAAGGTTTCAGTGCAGTTTTTGTATCTGTCATGTAATACAGTTGTGATCCTTAATAATGTCTTAGTCTTGCACAGCGTATTGGTGCTTTTTCAAGCAACGACTCTAAATGTTGCTATCAATTCGAACAATAAAGCCCTGTTAACTATCATGATGTCCAACAATGTGAGTACTTTAAGCCAATTTAGTGATATTTTGAAATTAATTGCATTTTGAATCATACTGTCACTGTACTTAACTTTATCAGAATTTTACAGGTATTGTTATAGGAAGGAGTAAGGCTTTAATCATTAAGTTACAGTGGTTATAATATTATAATATGTACCACATTGGTTGAGGGGCTATGCTACAAGCAGGAAGGTCACGGGTTCAAGTCCTGATGAGGTCATTGAAGTTTTTTCAATTGACCTAATTGTTCCAGCCACACTATGGCCCTGGGGTCAACTCAGCCTGTAACAGAAATGAGTGCCAGGAATTAATTAAATGATTTTCCTGGGGAGTAAAGCATGGCCGGTGCGTAAGGCTGACAACGTTACCGCCATCTTTGAGCCGATTGTCTAGAAAATTTGGGACCCTCAGCATCTCACAACCCTGTGGGCCTTCACTGCCTGGTACAAGGATAGCTTTACTTTTTTTTTTTACCACAAACTTTAACATCCAATAGCTCTACACAGTGACCACATAGTGTATTTATGGGTTACATATGATTTTGAGAATAAACCGTGATTAATTCTTTAAATAGCATCAACCATATGGTCTTTGAAATGGAAACACACTCTTGTACTTAAGTATCCTGTTGCATTATTATTACAGTTATGTCTGCAATAAATAATTTAAAAAATGAACTTCATAAATTGAAGAAAGTCGTCGTGAAAACCTCAAAACTTTCATAAATTGACATCAAAGAATAGTTACGTATAGAAGTGTGACAGAATGGTGCATACAGTAAAACAAGTTTAGCATGACTCACACATACCTGATGATGGCTGTATACAGCCACAACATGTGTTAGTGAGATAAGATTTTACTCACTCATGGAGCTGAGCCCTTCTTGAGGAGCGGCCAATTCTGCAACTACTCAAGAATTTCCCAGCATTTTATGGACCCCGAAGGTTCATTACCATGTTCACAAGAGCCCTCCACTGGTCCCTATCCTGAGCCAGACCAATCCAATCCATACCATCCCATTCTGTCTCTCTAAGATCCATTTTAATATTGTTCACCCACCTACACCTTGGTCTTCCCGGTGGTCTCTTTCCTTCTGGCTTTCCCACCAGTATCCTATATGCATTCCTTTTCTCCCCTATTCGTGCTACATGCCCTGCCCACCTCATCATCCTTGACTTGATCATTCTAATTATACTTGGAGAAGGGTACAAGTTATGATAAGATCTATATGAGACAAAAAACAAACATTGCAGTTAAGACAGTAATATATGTACAGAATGGAAACAATATGTGTTTACTGTGTGGTAGTAACTGAATTTTTATACTAGATGAAATTTATGATTCAGACGGTTAACCAAATTTTTTCAGTTTGTAGAGCTGAAAGGAAGTGTGTTCAAGAAATTTGACAAGAATAACTTATTCCAAGTGTCATGCAGCGATGTGAGGGAACGTTTCCATCTGTTCGTGTTGCTCTTCATTGTGGTGTTGCAGACCATGAAGGAATACTCGTGGAAGGAAGGTACATGCTTGGAACTCTGAAAATGGTGAAATTGTTAATATATATCTACAGACACTATGTGCCCATAGATCTCCAGTTGCATCTGATAGTACATACGTTTATGTTCCACATAAAACTGAAAGCAGTTAAAAGATTTTAAGGGGGGGGGGTGTCTATATTAAAATCTAAAATTTGAAAGCAATAACAAATGTGGGTATGAGTGTCCACAAATGGAATGATTTTGTAGAACAACTCTCTTATTAGAGGTGTTCATCTTTTGCTTTAGTAAAAAGGATTTCTAAAGATTTAGTCCATTTTCAGGAATTTAAAGAAAGAGTTGGTCCTGTACATAGTTAAGCACCATGCTGTGAAGAGGTATAGCAGAGTGGAGGTATAGTTTGCTGCATTTTTATCTCAGCACTAGATGGAGGTGAAGGGTGAGATTCTTACCCTGGCTACTTTATCCCTTGTGTGTGTGTTAGTGACATAATGAGTTACATTGTGTCTCTGTTGTAGAGAGGTTCTGGGTTTTGATACCAGACTGCCTGATGGTGCTGTTTGCTGAAGTGTTAGTGGATTGGATCAAACATGCCTTCATTACACGTTTCAATGAGTTACCAGTGGATGTATATTGTGACTATACCATCAGTCTGGCTTACGACATGGCCCAGACGCGACAGAAACATGTGAGTATCGTGTTGTTTCTTGTCAGTAACATGGTGATGATATGAATGAAGTACTAAAATTTCCAGCGACATTCAGAATTACTGGCCTATAAAAACACCAAAGAACACAGCATTTTGGAAACTGGATCTGGACAAGGGATCAAATCCAAAGGTCAGTAATTTCAAGTGTTATATAGCATTGTCTGAAGCCTTCAGAATGAAATCCAGTGACATGTTCTGTCACATGACTGTTCTGGTTATAAGTGCTTTGAGTTTCTAAATTCTTCACTCTAGGGGAAGAGAAAAAATGACATAGTGGAGAGCTTCATGATTTACTCAAGGAGCTTGCAGTGGATGTGACTTCAAGCATGGATAGGGGAAACATGACATGCATACCATGTTCTTGTTAGGAAACCTCCTCCAAAGATGAACACCTAGGAAGCTTGAAGATATAAATGGAAGATTAACATTAAAATAGAACTTAGAGGGTAGTTTCTGGGGATTTGAACTGGATTGAAGAGTTTCAATATAATACCTATTTTAGCCTTGTGGGGGTGGCATTAAAAACAGAGAATTTCTTTCTGTTGATTTCTCAGGTAGTATCATTGGACATTGGTATTTATTGGTTGGTGAGATATTTTAGCTGATTCATTTGGTAGCCCATCCACTTACTGGCCTTTGCTAAAGAAATTCTCTAATGAAACTGAAAGAAAACAGAGGAAACCTGTAATACGCTGCTTGAGAAGAATAGTGGATATTTTTGGATTTAAGCATTACATTTTAATACAAAATGCAGTGGATGGCATCACTATTCATCCCCTTTCTGTTGTAGGCATTTTCTGACCATTCTGATCTGGTAGCACGTCGCATGGGATTCATACCACTTCCTTTGGGCGTGGTGATGGTGCGGGTGCTGTGCCATGCGTTGCATCTGGACGGACCTGCAGCTATAGTTCTGCTCATTATCTCGTATCTGTGTCTTGCTTCATTCCGCATCCTCAACAGCGTGGTGATACTTGGCAAGGCATGCGATCTCATTTCTCAGCACCAGCAAGACAAGGCTGCAGCTGCTGCAAGTCCTGCATGGAGCCGTGCTACAAGTCCTGTCAATGGCCGACCACACCATCCTGCATCCTCTTTGGTGCGTGACCTCAGCAAGGATATGCGTGACCAGACCACCAGCCCAGCACATGTGTCCAGCTTTGGATCCCCCCTCCAGCGCTCTGT
Source organism: Cryptotermes secundus (assembly GCF_002891405.2). Classification (NCBI taxonomy): domain Eukaryota; kingdom Metazoa; phylum Arthropoda; class Insecta; order Blattodea; family Kalotermitidae; genus Cryptotermes; species Cryptotermes secundus. The sequence continues at coordinate 1,250,310 of NW_019736399.1, forward strand.
CACAGTCGATCTGGTGCCTTTGTCTGACGAGAATAAACAGCCTCCAGACTGTGCCCTTGGTCCTGCGGCCATCTTCTCCAACAGTGCAGTGAGTATCAATAATGCTTGTCTCAATGAAGAGCTTCTAAAGGCAGAGGAAGAGGCAGAAGAAGATAAGGAATTGTCTGGGAAAGCAGACATGGATGACTGTATGACAAGAAGTGTGCCCAATATTCATGCTAATATTGATAGTGAAGCCAAAGAGTCCTTCTCTCAGGAGATCTCATCTTCATTTGCAAATGAAGACTTTGCAAGGAAGAGGGCAGAATCCGAGCCCTCAATTCCACATCTAGTCGAAACTGAACAGACTTGCCCATCACCACCTTGACCATGAGTTTGTGCCTTTTTAACTGTTATTGTACTCTATATGATACTGCACCAGGTTGAGTACTGGACCACACATAAAGTCTGTTCTTCCATAGCAACCAAAGTCATGGGATTTCACTAATGGTTTGTAATTACATTACCTACTTTATTTTTCAAAATCAAGAGGCTTGATTACAGTTGGTTTAGGATTATCTATTCGTGTAATTTCATGTACTAAACTTGAGTGTAAATGGTCAGGTACTGTATGTTTGGCTAGAGGAGAAGTAGGAACAAGTCTTTTTTCACAGACATTGCATTATAGAGAGCAACTGAAATTTTGATTCATAATTTGCATTCTTCATACTGTATAATCAGATATAAAATCAAAGCTACATAAGTAATAGATGAAACATCCAGTCTCCTGAAATCTGAACATGCAGGTTTCTCATTTCATTGCTTTGACATATACGTGTTTGCTCATTCCTGATTCATTTGCTTCATTCTCATTAATATTCCAGTGTTCAGAACTGAAGACCCATGAGGTATTCGCTGGCATTTGATAGGTAACAGATTTGTGAGAGACAGAAGCAATATGTCATACATATGTAACCTTTATTCTAACTGCGCTGAAACAGTTTTACGCTCTGTGAATTCTCTGTAGGTAATCATTTGTCTAAAATTTTCCTATCCAAAATGATCTAAAACAAGGACATGCTTTATCTCAACTGCTTCTCAACTTTGCTATAAAATATGCCATTAGGAAGGTCCAGGAAAACCAGGTGGGACTGAAGTTAAACAGGACACATCAGCTGTTGGTCTATGCAGAAGATGTGAATTTACTGGGAGATAACATAGATACCATAAAGAAAAACACAGAAACTTTACTTGATACTATTAAGGCAGTTGGTCTAGAAGTAAATGCAGAGAAAACTAAGTATATGTTGCAAATCGTGACATAAAGATAGCTAACAGATCCTTCGAAAATGTGGCACAGTTCAGATATTTGGGAATGACAGTAACAAATTTGAAGATACCGATCAAGTGCAACGATGTCTTGTCCGGAATTCAGCCACTGAAATGTTGGAAATTCGTTCCATACTGGCCTAGGTAATCAGCCAATGAACACTTCTTTACACTCAGTCACCATGAAAGCTTAAAATCTCACACACGAAGTGAGCTTTGAGGAGGAAGAACTGGTGCTGAATAGTGACAGCAATGCTCATGTGCCTCATAACAAAAGTAATGCAGAAGTTAGACTACATGACAGTGGCAGAGAGCAACCTGGACAAGATTACGTGACGGAACAGCAACAGGCATATTGCTACAAGTATTATGTTTTTGAACATTATCCATCGTCTTGTCTATTTTTTAAAAATCCCTACTGTTCTTTTTCAAAACACAACGTTTCAGAGACTGGATTCTGTCCCCGTCTTAAGGCAAAACCTGCTCAGTTGAGTCCAATAGATAAAGGTAGCCTATTGAGTCCTATTGGGCCCAACTGAGTAGGTTTTACCTGAGGACGGGGACAGAATCCAGTCTCCGAAACGTGTTTTGAAAAAGAAACAGGACCTTTATTTAAAAGATAGATAAGACAGTGGATAATGTCCAAAAACAATACTTGTAGCAATATTCCATCGTCACAAACTTTTAGATCTTATTAACAAGTATATTGTATTTGAAGCTGTTAATCATTTGCATGCTTTTATTCATGACTGAACTGTTGGGGAGGAAACAGATACCATGACCTCTGCTTCCACATACTGTCACCTATTGCTGACATGACTGTAAAGTAATGCAGTATTTTGAGCCTTTCTGTATAAACTGATCAAGACCACGACAGATTATCAAATTCTTTCACATACTTAAGTTCCTGAATCTCTTGGTAGTCAACATGAAGTTACCAAAATGATGAAAATTATGTCATTATTGGAAATTAGAATGCTTTTCGATATGCTATGTGATGGTCATGAAGAATTTTCCAGTGTGGCTGAACATTTGGTATTAAACAAAATAATTATGCTGTTCAAAGGGAGGAAATAAAGATCATGCAAGAACATAGCAGATATTATTAGGAGTAAGGTGATTATGAGGGAGATGTGGAAACAGTTTAGGGTAGTGGGAAATCTATCATATAAACTGAAATTCTCCTGTTCAGTTGTGTAAGTGTCTGTAATATACAGCAATATCAAAATTAATATCACAGTATATAGTAAAACGTAATTTATTATGACCAAAATATTGTAACGTGTTTGAAGTAGATAACTCCATGGCAATGCAATAACAGTGGGCCACTGCGTAGACAGTGCCGAAACAACGAACGCGTTTCCCCAGAGATGAGCAATAGACGGCCGTTGAGTACCAACGGATGAGACGAAACATGTTACCGCTGTAATCTATAGAGACCATTCCCGAAGTAACGGATTGCTGAACAAGTGAGATCAAACCTTGGCGAATGGTGTCTCATATCCGGTCCGCAGAACACCTACATAAGCTGAGAGCGACAGAGCTACAACAACACAGAATTAATTAGCCTTCATGGAACACAGCCCTCATACAAGACAGTTGGAAGATAGCCGCCACAGAGTACAATTGAAGTGATAACGATTGTATGGTGTAGAAGTGTGAGTGTCCAATAAAGATTTGCTGAATCCGAGACCCACGTGAATTTATTTGTCGCGTGACATACCCAACACGTGACAATATTTCATGTACTCAGAATGCTGTATTTAATTTTCCTTAATAATGTTTATAATTAAGGTTGCTAAGTGTACACTACATAACATTGGATGACCATCTTGTTGGTATCTGCAAGCATTAGGAACATATTCTTTCATTTACTTTTATGCAGGATAAGTACAGTATCATTTTTAACAAACACCACTCTCTCTTTCAGTTTGACTTTACAAATAAACATTCTGTAATCAAGCCTCTACATAATGTATGATGTAATTAAAACTTCAAAATTTTACACAGTGATGATTACCAGTATTGAAGAAGATGAAGTACATATTTGCAGCTATATTCTGTGATTATTATTTTAATTTGAAAGTTTGCAAAGTCAAGATCAGGTTATACATAAATATCGATATCTACTATATATTGTTGGTTGGGTTACACATAAGTTTGTGTTAACATTGTTGTACATTTTATAAATAACTAAGATGTGTTCATTTTGTTATATATTGTTACAATTTGTTGTGTATGCTGGAAGTTTTTTTTTTGCCATGTTTCTTGTGTGAAGGACAATGTCTGTGTATACATTCTCAACAGACAATATGGTTCTTTTCTCAATCCATAACAACATTTTAATCAAATGTCTAAATAAATACATATCTACTAGTATGTATAAAAACAGGGGACAGAAAGTCTAAAAAATGTTGATTACAAGTTCAACTAAGATACAGCTAATAGCCTGAGAATATTTCAGTGTGTATGTTACATACACTTGTAACACTGTTATGTGGTGTTTTAATTTAACAGTCCTTTCTGTGTTTGCAAGCTGCTGTACATGCATAAGCCTGATCAGTTCAGCTAATCATGTTCCTCAGTAAAATGAGTCAGGATTATATGTCATACAAGAAGTCTCCAATTTATAAACATCCACTTTACTAGCAACTACACAGTTACCTACTTTAATGTTTAAATAGTTTGGTTATATGAAACCAGATTTCTGTATACAAAGTGCTTGTGGCAAGGAGCTTAGTGTGTACATTTCATGCAATGTTCTGTGATCAGATATCCAGAAATGTATACATTTACCTCCTTATCCTTCCATAAATAAAACTGCTCTTCCAGAAGAAAGTAAACAAGACATTGCTAGCATTAAAGTAAACAATAATAAGTGTTAAGTTTCTTTTAATTTTATTATTACAGCAGTATTGCACTGAACAGGCTGGTCTAGAGGTTCAGGAGATGCTTGGTTTGAATTTCAAGTGTGACACTGTCCATCCTGACATTTTTTTTAGTCCCTCCAGAAGTTGTGACCACTTCCTTGCAGCTCTGTTCCAATTCATCAGTTATCCTACCATCTGATGCTGTATAGTCTAGACACTGAAGGCATTGGTAAATAAACCCACAAAAGAAAGGCAGTATCGCATTCAGCTATTACTGATTCTAAATGTGCTCTATCAGCTTGATTATGAGTTAAATGAGCAATTTTGTGTTGGCTTGGGAACTGAACCATCCTATATAATATTATGTCTATACAAAAATTGACTTCCAAATTCCAAATAAAAGACTTCTGGATGAATATTTGAAACAAAAACTGTTTATGTACCTAAGGGAATTTGTGGGAAAAAATGTAGTATGATTCTTTAGAAAGAAATGTGAAGGCCAAGTGAAGCTGCATGAGAAATATAGGAAACAAACCTTTACTGAATCCCTTGGATCCCCCACCTCCCATTTTTGTGTGCCCCATTTGCTGTGTATTTGTTCTTGGGCAGGGGGGGTGAAAGGGATGAAGAGAGAGGTTACAGGGTAAAGTAGAGAATTCTGAAGCTCTCTGAATCATGAAGTAGCGTGCATGATTTGTATTATGATTCATGTCTTCATCATCAGTGTATTAGGGACAATGGTATTGGCACTAGACTTTAAGTTCCTGAGTTGACCCCTGGCATTTTGAATCAGTTAAATAGATAGTCTCATGAAAATTCATCAGTAAATGGTGATCAGAAAACTTAATTCAGAATCATTGCTAGTTTGATTTTGACACTTTAACCCTAAATATGGATCTCATGCATAGATGTATAAGAGTTCAGTTTTGAGACAAAATTATGTTTGGTGGTGTGACCAGACAAAGTGCAGATCAGAAATTGATCAGTATCTGTTGTTGCTCTTTGTAAGGACCATTCATATGTAGAATACCTTCACAGGACAGTTACTTAAATTATGAGAGCCACTTCAGTCTTGTGAGCCATATTTTCATCTTCAGTCTGGGTGCCATGGCACACTGCCCTGGGCCAGATCCTTCATGGAGTCTCATTAATTGTATATTCCACTTCATGAACTTATTTCAGTATACACGTATACTGACTCATTCTTTCGTAGAATGTAAATAACATAAGGGAGTGGGTTGTTCTAATCAAGAAAAACCATGTCCAGGGTAATTTTAAAATAATATCCTTGTGCAACTATAAATTTACACCATCTGTTAAAAAGTGTCAGTGCACAAATTAATTTTGCACCATAAGTCAGCTCAGTATATAATATTAATATGATTTCCTGGCTTTGAAAATTTTATGTATCAGTCTTGAGTGGTGGTGCTCTCAGTGTGAAGTGCAATTTAGCTTTTAGTGTTGTGTTATATGTATTTCAGTCAGCTATGAAAAATTTAAGTTATAAAACACTGAACTATGAGGACAGAAATGAATGCGTAAACAAGAAGGCAGTGTATGTAGTTTGTGAGAACCTCAGTTCTCACGACAGGAATTATGAAAATTACTGTCTTCCGGGATGTGATACTGTATAGTCTTATAGGTTTTTGGCAGCATTTTGGACAAACGTGCTGGCTTCATCTTCGAGGTAGTAGAGTTAACTGAGTATGGAAAGAGGGCTGAAATTGGGGGGGGGGAAATACTGTCATCAGCGTTCTGAGCAAAGCAAGGCATCATATCCAAGAAGGCAGTAATCATTGTGTGATGCTAATTGGGATGTTTGCCCCTGTTTTCAGTGCTTCACCAACTACCACATAAAACTAAATTGCTGAGGTAATGTAAAATTATATCATCATATTTTGCCTATATTATGGGAATTTTGTATAAAATTTGAATGAGATTTAATTGAAATTGTGTAAGTCAGTCATTTTAGTCCAGGCATGCAGTCCTTTTAAATCTAAAGCCCAATCTCAGTATAATTTGTTTTTTAATTGATTTATATTATCGGGTACAGATGAGTTAACCTAACTTTCATGCTACAGTTTTTTTACATTGTACCTGTCATGGACTATCATAGTTATTAAAAGTCGTTTTTACTTCAGTCTTTTGAGGCTGCTTTCTTCCCAGTATTCTTAATAAAGAAATTCTATACCAGAATTGTGCCCCATGTTTACATCTTGTTGAATCATTAACAGTTTTAAAGAATGAAATAGTAAATCAGACTCTATAGCAAGATATTTAATATGCCATTAGTTGTGATCTTCAGTATTGATGACATTGCAACAGACGTTGCAAACATGTGCCTGTTAGCTTACCCTGTCTGTCTGTCCCATTGTAACAACTTCAGAACCACTGAACAGATTTTCATGAAAATTGATATTGGAGAGTTACACTAACAGTTGTCAAATTCCAAGTTTGGATATAACTGGACAAGAAGAAACACTTTAAAATAGGATCTATACACTTCTCTACACCCATCTGAAGCATAACTTAACTAATCTTTTTGAAGTGAGGAATGTCTCAAATAAGTGGTACAGAGAAAAATGAAAGCACACTTTGTGCCCAGAATATGTTTTCCATAAGTTTTATGGTTTTAGGGATAATAACAACAGATAACATTGGCATTAATGGATGATAGTTGACGTAACAGAGAATTTGAAAATCAATTAAGGTGACAGAATTGGTCATAAGTTTGTTTTTATCATTACAGATTTTCATGCTGTCATGTTCAGTTCATTTGATGAGTAATAGTAAAACCAAGAACAAAATCCAAATTTACTGTTTTCCTAATAGTGTTATTCAAGAACATATAAATATAATTGTGTATTATTGGCATGGAAATACAAAATGGAAAATGGTTTATTTAATTATAAACAGCATGGAAAGGGTTAGTCTTGCTTATCCAAGCAATGTTTGAGGGATTAATAATTCTTCATTGTAAGCACATGACATGCTATTTGTGTGATGTACACAGGCAGGTGAAGCACTGTGATGGCATGGACTGGAGTTAATCATTTGAAAACCTTGTTCGACATGAGCAGAAATATTATGTCTATTATTTTTATCTTCATTTGAATCTAGCTGAATATCAACTGGTGCAAATATTGAAAATAGTCTGCAATGTGTGGTCATAAATAGACAGTTCAGTTTTCTTCCTCTGATTCTGTTTTAGTTCATGAATTTTTATGATTATGTGATATACCACCTCTGGTGTCTGTGTTTGCTTTGTTTGTCTACAGTTTTAGTTTCATTCATGTGTACAGGTTATTATGAAGTTTTCTCGGAAAGTTTTTACATCTTTCTCTAGCTATGGACATTGAAAGTGTTTTAAAGTGCTCATTTTTATTTGTGTACAAATCTTAACAGTAAATAAATGTTAGTGCTTCACAGTATTTTATTTTCAAATGAAGACAGCTATTTACTAAAAGCTTATACATAATATAGGGTGGGGTGCAGAAACTTCCTTTTTGTGAAGACGCATTGTGAATGGAGGGGAGGCCAAAGAAAAGTGGGGATAGGCTTGGCGAACGCAGCAGTCGCAGAAGTTTCTGTCTAATACCCCTCAGTAGGAAACATGAGGTGGACGAGTGAGCAGTGTGCATTTGTTGTCGAAGCCTATTTTTCGAACAACCGTTCCTACGTAGCGGTGCAGTGTGTGTTCCGTACTCACTTCGGAATTAAGCCCAGAGGTCTGGTTCCCGACCGGAAATCGATTGTTTTGTGGGTAGAGAACTTTAGGACAACTGGGAGTGTGGTGAAAAAATTATCAGGATGACAATGGACCGTTGTGATGCCAGAAAATGTGGAGGCAGTTTGACAGTCAATTTTGAGATCTCCAAGACGCTCCACTCGCAAACATGCAGTCGCCCTAGACATCCAGTCGTTCAATGCGCCGAATTCTTCACGAATATCTTCATTTCCATCCCTATAAGATGGTTGTTGTGCAAGAATTGTCACCACGTGATTTCCAGAACCGAATAATGGCACGTGAAACGTTATTGGAAATTTTACCCCCTGACACACTTGTTTTCTTTAGTGATGAGGCACATTTTCACCTATCCAGATATGTCAACAAGCAGAATATGCACCATTGGAGTGGTAACAATCCCAGAGAGGTCCATGAGAGGCCTCTTCACAGTGATAAGGTTACAGTACGGTGTGCGTTGTTGAGAGTTGGAGTTATTGCCCCTTATTTTTTTGAAGATGACAATCATGCAGTTACTGTCAATTCACAGCGGTATGTGGACATGATTAAAAACTTTTTCGAACCATCTCTTGAAGAAATGCATCTAGGAAATGTCTGGTTCCAACAGGATGGTGCCACGGGTCACACAGCCTGAGCTTCGATGCCAGTTTTGAGGGCAAGGTTCCCCGGACGGCTCTTCTCGCTTCGAGGTGACATCCCGTGGGCAGCGCACTCACCTGATCTAACGCCCTGTAATTTGTTCTATGGGGATACCTCAAGCCAGAGGTGTTTAAACATCACCCCACAAACCTGCTTCAGCTGAAGAATATTATTTGGCAGGAAGTAGCCCAAATTCCGGTGCACATGTTGGAACGTGCAGAGGGGAACTTCAGAAAACGGTTGCATCAGTGCATAGAGAATGGTGGCCACCACCTTCAAGACATTTTGTTTAAAACTACATGGATTTAAAACTTTAAAGTATGTTCTTTCATTAGTAAACATAAATTTTGTCTATCAGCAATAATTTTTCTTTTATTCACCTTCAAAAAAAGGAAGTTTCTGTGCCCCACTCTGTACTATATTTCTTGTTAAAAATTATATATTTTGTTTTTCATATCAAATTGAACATGGAATTAGGTGAGTAGAAACTGAGATATAATCAAAGTATTTAAATGTCAGTGTGTATGTAGGTGATAACGTCATATTTCAATACTTTTTTAAATTGTAAAATATTTGTATAAATAATATGTACAGTTTAAATTTGAAGAAAAATTTTAAATACAAAAAAATATTAAACCACTCCTCTGTTTAGTTTAAGTTTTACTGATGATAAGTATAGCTTGGTGATTGGTTTTCTTATGCATATTATTTTGTCACATTAAATTAAAATAGTGGTCAAGCAGTTTATCTGATTTTCATTTCAGCCATTTTTTGTTGTTTATCAGCAAATGTAGATACAGCAAACTGTAACATATGTTATGTAAATGAAAATGCATTTAAAAATTCACACTTTGTCATAATATTAAATTATTCTAAGGATATAAAATGGGTAAACATGAAGTTATGGATGTCCTACCACATTTGTTTCTGCCCTGCAGAGGTCGAAAGTTACACATGGGATTTTGAGGAAATAAGGTATGCCTTTACTTTTACTTTATTATCCACTTTTTTCTAATTGCAATGAAATGTAATGAAGCAGTAATTTTTTATGTGTGTATGCATAACTTTCCATTTACATATGCATGTGAATCTTTGGGCTACATTAAAAAAGTGGAATCTTCAGCTATGAAGATCCATTTTTGACAGTTTGTTCCTGCATAATGTTGGTAGACAATAGGCAAGGAAGTTTGGGTCATACCACATTTTTAAGTTAGGAGGCTGTGATGTAAAATTAAATACAGATTTTTACATTTTGTTCTAATATTTAGAGCTTACAGGTAGGTCGGTCATATATCGTATTATTAACTTGGCTGGTATTTCCATGCATCTGACAGTATTCACCTCCTACAAAAGGTTATTGTAGAATTATGACAGGTTGTCAGAATGTGGCACATGAAAGACTGATTTATGACATCCGAGATGTTCATGGTTTTGGAGATTCATGTTGTAGTCATCTGGTATGTGGGCACCAGTTATTCTTAGGAACATAATGCCTCCATCATCAGGGTAGATTAAAGAAATTTGGCTTTCCTCTGCTCATGGCCCAATGAGGAACCTTTTGTTACATTCTTTCCTACTGTGCTTGAGTAGCAGCTTTTTTCAGTCCCCACTGGCTCATCTGGGACCCCGTTTCATCTATCCCTGGGTAAGATTGTCTACTCCTGTCCCCTGTGTCAGTATAACCACCCACATTCATAACTTGGTGTACCTCTACCCTGAAGATTTCGGCAGCATATACCTCCGAAACGTTGGTATAAACATACTAGACCACACAGGGCCATAACCCACAAAACCGCAATATGGACCTTCATACGAAATTCCCCACGGCAATGAGAACTCCACCCATTCTCTCTAATAACATTTTATAACCTAATATTTATACAGAATATTTAAGATCTTTTAGTTGAATATGCCCTTATACGTGAAGCAAACTCAATCTTCACAGACTATTTGCAAACTGTAAAGGTCAACTATGCAGCCCTCCTCCCCCCTACGCCTACAAAATTAAATGATTATCCCGGAATAATGATACATTTAAAGTAATATTTCATTTACTTTCTGCTATGTTGCTGAATGTATATTACCAAGAAGAAGAAGAAGAAGAAGATTATCGGACTATAAGCTCATATTGTTCAGCCTTTAGTATTACTCGATTTAGGAGGTCTGATCGAATAGCATCGAGACTTAGTTCATATGATATCGCATTGCCCAGCGACACTGCTGAGATAAACATGTTTGTAGGAGTCAGTGCGCGGTTACAAGTTCCATTGCTTCAGTCGTTCGTGGTGTGCAGTTTTGTCGTGTGTTATTTTTATGATGTCCGAGAGCACAGAAGAAAGAGAGTGATTACATTTTATGAAAACAAAAGGACAGCAACAGAAACCTATCAACTGTTGCAAATAGCAATCCGAGATGTAACAGCAATTCTGGCGCGAAGTGTTGTTCCTGGTTCTCGTGTGTTGTTAACAGCGATAGCCCGCCGAAATAGACGAGCATCATGGATGCCCTTCAGCCAGTAGAAACGAATAGACGGTGGTTAAAGTGCTTGATTTAGTGTGAAATAACAGAAAAGTGTTTTTTGCTAAAATCACGTAGGAGGTGCGAATTTATTAGGGATAATGTCAGGATATTTTAACAAAAAATAAATGTCATTGAAGTGTGTCTGGCAAGCTCGTCCCATTGCTGTCCAGTCTGTATGTCGACGGGTATGTGTACATATGGTGTTACAGCAAGAAGTAAACTTTTTGATAAGCCTTGCAGCTGTATTATGAATATCTTGTGATTTGACCTTCCAGTAATTTTAAAATCAAAATCGAATTTGGGGTGAAGATGAGTTAAGTGAGTTAAGTAATCTTTTGATATTCAAAGTTACTCGGTTCGAAAAATTAATGCATTTTACGTCCAAACATGCTGAGGTCGACCATAAAACGGCACGTGTTGATTCAGGCATGTAGTAAGCTCGGAGATGCATATCAGCTTGCAGTCCAATTAGACTGAGTTTTTTGCAGTCGTCAGTTGAGAAGCGTATTTTATTATAAAGTGTTTGCTGAAGCAGGGGTGGAAGTGAACTACGAGTGAACGTAGAACAAATTACAGACTTCATGAAGTGTATAAGGAAAATTAAGTAAAATCAAAATTACTGAAGGATTTCGTCAAACTGGTGGGCGATGCAGAAGCTTTGGTGAGTAACAGATATACCTCTAATGATTGTTGCTTGTTGGTGTAAGCAATTGTAATGCAAGAAATGTATTTCTTAATTGTGTTTGTAATTAACAAACAGTTCCTTTATATTGACGTGTATAGGCATCGAACAGCAATTAGAATCAAAATTTATGTACGCGAAATTTGAGATTCTCATTATGGTGAATAGGCTTGTGAACATTACTGTCTTCTGGAATATGACGTCGTGTAGTTCGGTAAGTATGAACTTTTCGGGGGAGCATGTTGTCTTCGTGTTTAGGGTAGAAGAGTAACTCTCACCCTGACTATGAAGACAGAAGGTATCTCTAAAGCTAGTTTTAACCAGGTTCTAAAACAATGTACTAGAAAAGTTAATACAGCGCAGTAATTACGTAAACCTGGCCATCTGATGAGGACCTTAGAAGGTAGAAACATGTAGAAGTAACATTTATAAAAGTAACAACGTGGCACACCAACTTGTTCCTGGCTGCAGATCCAGAAGTCCCGGATTCAATTCCCGGCCCTACCAGTTTTTTTGAGAAGTAGTGGGTCTGGAACGGGGTTCACCCAGCCTCATGAGGATAATTGAGGAGCTATTTCAAGGAAATAGCGGCTCCGGTCTAGAAAACCGAAATTAACGGCCGTGGGGATTCGTTGCGCTGACCACGTGACACCTTCTATCCGCAAAAGTTGGCACTAACTCCGCCGATGAGCGGCGGTCGCTCGGTCGGTATAATTCGCTTGCAGACTACAGGCCTCGGAGGTTTTTTTTTTGTAGCACACCAACAGTCTACGAGCACGACAAGAAGTTACGCATTCAGGACTTACCCTGCAATTTAAACGTATAAAGGAACAGTTGAGTGCAGTGAGATGTCAAGCTACAGCAGTAACATTTTGAGATGTCACCTCATTCGAAGTATTATCTTGGTATATCAGCGGAGGGATCGAGCAAAACCACAAAGAACATCAATCAATATAGCCATTCTCCAAACCGAGACCTCCCAAGTTCGGTGACTTGTCTGTCTGTCTGAATATCTGTGAAGCCGTTTGCACTGTCACGTGAAGGGAAGTCAAGACGTGAACGATATTAATTCGCTTTACAGGAGTGTGGCTTGGAGTTCTCACTTTTTCTTACCAGGGACATTGGGAATGTGGACTTCAGGGTGACAGACGCTCCCGCTCTGTCCGTCTTCATTTCCTTCATCCACTGTTTTGTGATAAAAACAGCTAACAGATGTTTTGAAAATGTGGCACAATTCAGATATTTGGGAACGACTATAATAAATGAAAGCCTGATTAAGGAGGAAATTAAGAGGAGACTGAACTCGGGTAATGCTTGCTACCATTCAGTCCAGAACCTTTTGTCTTCTCGTCTCTTGTCCAAAAACATAAAAATTAGACTATACAAAACTATAATTTTGCCCGTGGTTCTGTATTGGTGTGAAACTTGGTCCCTGACATTAAGGGAGGAACATAGACTGAGGGTGTTTGAGAACAGGGTGTTGAGAATATTTGGACCGAAGAGAGATAAAGTGACAGGAGGTTGGAGAAAACTGCATAATGAGGAGCTTCATAACTTGTACTCTTCTCCAAGTATAATTAGAATTATCTCAAGGAGAATGAGGTGGGCAGGGCATGTAGCACGAATGAGGGGGAAGAGGAATGTATATAGGATATTGGTCGGAAAGCCAGAAGGAAAGAGACCACTGGGAGGATCAAGGCATAGGTGGGTGGACAATATTAAAATTGATCTTAGAGAGATAGGATGGGATGGATTGATCTGGATTGGAAGGCTCTTGTGAACACTGTCATGAACCTTCGGGTTCCATAAAATGCTGGGAAATTCTTGAGTAGCTGCAGAATTGGCGGCGGCTCAAGAAGGGCTCAGTTCCATGAGTAAGTAAGAAGTACTTTTTGTGATCCGTTACGTCGGTATCTCCTCACTCATCCACATTCAATTTCTTATTTATTTCTGGTCCATTTAACGACGTTTTGAGTAACTTTGGTTTATATGGCTTTGAATGCTAAAGTAAAACTGATATATAGAAATCAGTAATTTGCCACATTCAACTGTATGGAGTTCTCGGACGGGGCCGTGTGGCCGCAAGCAATATGACTCAGTTGCGGGTCCTCCAGAACAAACTTATCGGGACTGGTGACATAGAAGCACGAGGAAATTACGACATACACGTTCACTACTCTTACACCCAACCAAAGCAGACCACACATGCAGACAACCTACGAGTGACGACCTTGTATCTCGGTAGCAAGATACAACAAGAGCAACACGCAAGGCATCCGGGAAGCCAGTGGCTCTCGAGCTCTCGAGTGACGGATGCTTCCATCGATACATCGAAATTCACCAGTCGATTGCTCCATTTGGAGAGACTTCTGATAGTGACGAGGGGCACGCGGTAGCGTAATTGATTCAGGCACTATGCTAAAGGCCGGAAGGTCGCGGGTTCAGTTCCCTCCGTTTGGAGAGACGTCTGGTAGTGATGAGGGTCACGCGGTAGCGGATTTGATTCAGGCACTATGCTACAAGCCGGAAAGTCGCGGGTTTAGTTCCCGATGTCATTGGATTTTCCAATTGACCTAATACTTCCAGCCGCACTATGGCTCTGGGGTTGTCTTAGCCTCTAACAGTAACAAGAATTTTCCTTGAGGTAAAGGGCGGCCGGTGCGTAAGTCTGACGTCTCCGTCATCTATGAGCCGATTGTCTAGAACAGTGTTTCTCAACCTCTGAGCCACGGTCCGTTACCGGGCCATCGTCTTATAAAAAATTACCGGGCCGCGGTCTCACAAAGGTTAAGAACCACTGGTCTAGAAAATGTGGGAGCCTCGACGTCTCACGTCCCTATGGGACTCCACGGCCTGTTACAGGGATAGCTTTACCTTTTACCGGTAATGACGATGGTAAACCCAAACCGGGCCTACTTTCTTGGTCCTGTGTGGGAGCTCGTACACACCGGCCGGTTCTCAGCAACCAACCCCTTTCGTTGAAGACAAAGAAAAGGAAAGATGTCTCCAGCATACACCGTGCCGTGCCGTCCCTGCGGTACTGCCTCAGTTGAAACCTAACGCTGCCAACGTACATTGAGATGGTTGTCGCAGTTGGCCTATTCGACCTGTACGATTTGGAGTGGCCAGGGATTTTCAAATTCTTACATTTCGCCCTTAACCACCGTTGCAACATCAGTGAATCGGCGCTATCTTGTAGGAGTAAGGGTCGGTGGTCTTCGGTCCACCTGCATGACGCAATATCGGTGCCCTCACCGGGATAAGCAACTGTACCGGGTTCGTGCTGCCTTCTAGCTCATTTTCCTCCCCCGAATATTACTACTTTCCTGGCACACTCAGTTGTGGTGAAGTAACCGGAGCTGCCAATACGATAAAGTGAAGGTCTTTAGATTAGACCCCCAAAATAAATTCTCATATTTCGCGAATCGCTTAGGGCAGTAGATCAGAAACACCTGGAAAGCTTCGAAATGTGGTGTTGGAGAAGGATGGAGAAGATCAGTTGGACCGATTATGTGAGAAATGAAGAAGTGTTATTTAGAGTCAGTGAGCAGAGGAATATCCTACACGAAATAAGAAAACGGAAAGCTAATTGGATTGGTCATGTTTTACGCAGAAACTGCCTTCTAAAAGAAGTTATTGAAGGAAAGATAAAGGGGCGGATAGAAGTGACCAGAAGACGAGGAAGAAGACGTAAGAAGATGCTGGATGACCTTGGGGACAGAAGAAGATATTCTCATTTGAAGGAGAAAGCTCTAGCCCGCGTTAAGTGGAGGAACTGTTTCGGAAGAGACTGTGGACCTGTCGTCTTGACAGATTACTGATGAATGAATGAATTTCGCGAATACTCAAATAGTCACAAATGTCAGTACGCACATGTGTTTATATGCATTTGTGTTTGTATGGTCATGTACGCGCTTCGCAAATACAATACAACATTATTTGATATTCATCCAAAGCGTGTACATAAAGAAGAGCTATGCTAAACAAATAAGTAATTTTTTTATTGCTAGTGGGGTGGGACTAAGTCCCTTGCACTGCGGCCACTTCTGGCCTATTGTACCAGCCCCAGATGATAGGTGAGGGTGATTGTGGAGCAATTGGTGGAATGAAGGTTGGCAGGGGAAACCGAAGTACTCGGAGAAAACCTGCCCCAGCGCCACTTTGTCCACCACAAATCCCACTTGACCAGACCCGGGATCGAACCCATGCCGCCGCGGTGGGAAGCCAGTGACTAACAGCTTGAGCTATGGCGCGGCCTAAACAAATACGTAAGCTTCTTCAAATAAGGCAACAATTGGGTAGGGTCTAATGTTATTTTTCGCGTGTTTAATGCCGGGCTGATGGCTAGAAGTCGGTTTCTATCTGGAAGGCCCTGAGACCGGCCAACTAGATCAAGATTATCCTTGGTTTTCCTCTGTTCTAGAGCAAATGCTGAGTTGGTATCCTAACTCCACGTTGCGCTGCATGCTTCATATGCATCATTAACATCAAAATTGTGTCCTAATATAGCCCTTCCATTATTATTAACTCCATCACCACAGTTAGTGTATAAAATTTATGTATTATTTTACATGTTTAGGCTCTTTATGGCCATTATCGGGTAAATATTTACACTCGCACTGTGATCTTCTGGGGGCACGCGATAGCGTAGTTGGTTGAGGGGTCTATGCTACAAGCCGGAAGGTCGCGGGTTCAAGTCCCGATGAGTTCATCCGATTTGTTTCAGTTAACGTAATCCTTCCAGCCGCACTAGGCCATGGTGTTTACTCAGCCTCTAACAGAAATGAGTACCAGGAGCAGCGCGACCGGGGCATAAGGCTGACAACCTTACCGCCATCTTTGAACCGATTGTCTAGATAGTGTGGGACTTTTATTTTACTTTTTTACTATGAACTTCTGCTATTTTCTCCCTACATTGTGTTTACATTTGGCGATATAACATATACATATATGTATATATAACATATATTCATGTTATTGCCAACGTATTAACAATATGTAAAATATTAAAACATTTTATTTGTTCTAGCTCGGCTTTATTAAATAATGTTGATTTCTTGAACACGGCAGAAGTGGACTTCTCTTAAATGCTGACGTATAAATTATATAATGGCGAGCAATCCTGAGGAAGGCCAGGGCTCACAGAAGGCTGTCATGCCAGTGGTGATGATGATAAAATTATATGTTAAAATGTTAATTGTTTCTGTTGTAGTTGGTGTTATTAAAATAATGTTTTTCTGATCACAGTAGAGTTCTTGTCTTGCGTGATCCGAAACATTGATCTGTTATTAGTGACTATAAGTCGTGGTCATGTGTGAGGGGGTGTATATAGAAAGTAAAAGTAAAAAAACGTGAAGGTATCTCTGTAACAGGCCGTGGAGGCCCATAGGACTGTGAGACATCAAGGCTCCCACATTTTCTAGACAATCGGTTCACACATGGTGAGGTCAGCCATACACGCCGGCCGCCCTTTACTGCCAGGAATATTTATAGTACTCATTTCTGTTAAGAGGCTGAGTCGACCCGAGGGCCGTAGTGCGGCTGGAAAGATTAGGTCAATTGAAAAAATCCAATGGCCTCATCGGGACTCGAACTCGCGACCTTCCGGCTTGTAGCATAGTGCCTGAACCAACTACGCAACCTCGTGCACTCTGGTATATATATATATTGTAACCGTTCACTTCTTGTCTTAGTAAACCTTCAGTGATTACATTTAGAGATCGCCGTCTGTCCAGTCGGTAAGCGGGAGTTCTCAGGGCGTATGAACGGAATTGGACAGCAGCATAAACAACGGAGTCGATATGGGATTGTGAAGTGTGCGCGATTATTCAGTTACGAATAAGTCACACTCAGAAAATGTCACAGTTGCCGTTAATGTATATTTATTTGAACAATAAAGGAACATTTCTGTATTAATTATCTACACCCCACGTCAATGCGGTTATTACGAAACGTCAGGCTAAGTGTGACTGGATCTAATTCGTGCTATGTTACAAATTCACTCCCATGTAAATGTGTTTCTCTCGAATTGTTCATTTTATTGTCAAAAATATTAATAAATTTAGCCCTAGGTATATATAAAATGGTCTCTAGTCATTACGTCGACTGTTCTGTTTTCGCGAAGCTTCTAATCAATGATTCAAAAACGCTGTAATGGTTTCGACTGAGTCACGGCATCGATTTTTGGGGAGTGTTTTACAGAACACTTGCGACATCTGTTGGCGCCATGCCGAATTTCTAAGCATCTAGCTGCTTGCAGTGCCGACCGTGGGTACTATAGGAACTATTTACGTAGCTCTGCAGCAGTTTCATTCATGACTTCCACCGTTATAATATTAACTATTCTAAAAACATTACAGTACATCAGCGTGCTTAGTTGCTTGACAGGTTATGTTTTACACAATATTTATTAGTGGCGCTGTACAGATCTCATAAGAAAACTGACTTTGGATGTGGCGTCTTTCGGAATCTCTCACTCTTCTCCGGTTTTTGGTGACAGTACCGATCTTAAATTAATGGCGAAGAGTATTAATTTATTTTAATCAGTATCTTACTGGTCATAGCCAATTTGTAGAGAACGCGCCATGGTTACCGATAATTTTTCTCCTGTTCTTGTGCTAGAGAGTAAGATGCAAATGTTTTGTGTTTAGATATTGTCACGTGATTGCGTGGCTCTTGACGGGGTTTGGAATGGTAATTGGATCTATTGAACTCCTACAGATCGTAACTACAAACAACTATAGCGCTGTCGTTAATTCGCGCACACTACAATTCACTGCAGCAAACACTAAGCCTTCTCAGTCTGCTGTATCTTCACCGGTTGTTGTTTGGTAACGGCTACCAACGCCGTAGCTTCCTCAACGTCCGTGTTCACGCCTTTACTGGCCGACGACTGTCTCACAACTAACTGAACACTAGACTTGTCCTGCTTATAGCATGTCGGCACGGATCGCATAGAAAACACCGCACCCAACAATTCTACTATTGTCGCGCCGCGCAGCTGTAGCACGGACCGCGTAGAGAACACCACTTTCCAGTCCATTTTTGCGTGTTAGGAGCCTGTTGCTTAGCAACGGGCGTTGTTTACAGAGCCATTACTTAACAACGGGTCTACATGCCACAATATGTAGGGAACGTGACCTGCTTGTGACAGCTATCAATGGAAAACATTTCTAGTTTTCGATTTTATCAGTACTGTTTACATTTAGACTTCCTAACACGTTTTAAAATTTCCTTAAATTTATTAATTTCGAATCGTTCAGATTCTTGAAAAGAGTTTTACTTTTGTACTTCTCTCGCATTTTATAGTTATCGAAGTGTTTACAGCTTTTAACGAATTTCTTGTACTTTTTCCTTTTTAATATTTTGACGTATGACTCCCAATTTTTCCATACCCGATGAAATGTCTGAATTTCGAATGTTTTGGAATTGTTGGGACTTCTTGAATTATCGCTCCTAGTGGATAGCATTTCTTTTTCGTACATTCGATTGTCGACCCAGAGACACATTAAACTGTTTTAGATTTCTTGTAGTTTTCCTCAGTGCGTCGAGGCGAAATTTAGAATATATTGTGCCCACGTCATTTCATATACTTTCCAGTTCATCCATAATCATCGACCTATTCTATTTTATGTAAAGTATGCAGCTAATCAAGCGTCGTTAAATACACTTAAATTAAGAATGATTTGGATTTGTTCGACTTTATTCCATTTCGAAATTCTTTGTCTTCGACTTTCCTCGATACTCTTTCTTGCACTCTTTGATGCTACACGATTTATTAATTTTCACGTCACTAGGCAGCTTTCGCAAAAATATGTTGTCCATGTTCTGTAATTATTTTATGATTTAAGAAAATGCTTTCTTAAAAGAGGTTTCTGAAGATCCAGAAACGAAAACCCATTTAGTCCTAACACTTTTGAAATACACAGTTCATACGGAGTTTACAAGTGGTAACTAAACTCAAGTTACAAGTTCTCCAGAAACAAAGCAAAAAGGGAAGGGCAGACATGTTTTATGTTATGCCTACATTTTAAAGGTCACTGGATTTGAAGGCCATAGAAGTTAACACGTAATTCGCAATACCGTGTTCATAAAACACATAAGGAAATACAAAATACAGCTTGCCATAGGATAAACGGAAGAATGTTTAAGCATTGCAACTACGATATATTCAAGTAAACGTAAATAATAAAGTTTTCACTTAATTAAGAGGCATAATCCTGGAGGTATAGCTCCATACATTCTTTATATCGGTACTAGATGGAGGTGAGTGATCAGCTTTATGCTCCCGGTCGTTTTACTCCCTGAAAAAGTTCTCCCAGTATCCACTGGATAGGGAGACCCGGGGTGGGGGCACCAGAGCCGGTCTGAACGCTCTAAGAAGAAAATCTCTGAAATCTACCGTGACTCGAACTCAGATTCCTCGGTCATCCAGCCTATAAATCAGTCGCTCTGAGATGTAGTATCCCGACTTAAATGTGTAGGCCTAAGTGTGACTCGCCGGTCACGGTAGCCGAGCGGTCTAAGGCATGCACTGTCTTCGCTCGCTTGGAAACCGGGATTGTGGGTTCGACTCCTACTGAGGGCATGGATGTTTGTGTGCGTTTTTCTGTGTTTGTCTACAGGTAGAGGCCTTGCGACGAGCTGATCACTCGCCCAAGGAGTCCTACCGTATGTGTAAGATCTAGAAGAACCGAAGTGAACGGAGTTCATGGAGGTAGGCCTAGGCCCACTGGGGCTGTAGGGCCAAGGAAAAGAAAAAGTGTCGTAACTCAGATATATTCAGGAATTAGGGTATTTCATTTTATTTGAATTAATAATTTTAAAGAGAATACAGTACAGTAAATTACGTAAGAATGCGTTTTTATACAACATTTGTATGAAGTTCATGCTTCAGAGAGTTAAACTTTGCACCTTCATAGCTTATTAGAGTGTATCTTGAGATTGTGCAGTCTCCGTTGACGTTGAGTCTTAAGGCTTACATCTAGATGGCTTGATTGCAAGTTGAAGCCAATAAATGTATGATTTCTGTCCGTAGACAAAACCTGATCTGAGACAGGTTTCCTGGACATGTTTTTTTTTTTCTTTTCTTTTATAACATTTCGACCTTTCGTCTCTTCCCTTCGATGTCCTCATCTAAATAATTCCCCTGCTTCTGTATGCCGTCTGGAATATAAGTGATTCTGAGTAACATGTAAATTATACTAAGTTGGAGGCCTCTACTTCGTTGTTGGTTATAAATGACCCGCAGGTTTTACATGTCTATTTCGTCTCCATAAAGAAAACAATCTAATTTCTGCGCATATATAAGTTCCGAAACGTCGAATTGCGACTTAATTGTTACAGGCTTCTCTCAGTCTATACCTCAAGACTCGGAATGGAAGAACAGACCATTTGAAGGTTTATAAGTGCTGAAGAAAAAAAAATTGCTAGGAGTGGAAAGACCTGGGTGGGGCTGATTTGAAAACTCGTTCTACGTCATAGCGTTTAGTAAAGGCACGGTACAGTAAGCCAAATTAGCATTTCTTATTTACGTTCTTGTGTGCCGAGTTTACTGCTCTTGGCAATTGAAACGTTTATTATGTATATGTTATACGTGTAGACCCTGCATGTTCCCAGTGCTAAACGAATGTCGTGAAATGTATTATTTATTAAAACTTTATTTAGTCTGTCGATTGAATTATCGTAGGCACAAGAAATTATACAGAACTGCAGCTTAGTTTACGTCAGATTGTTGCAGAGGGCAGCTCTCCCAATTATGTCTATTATGGACTCATTTATACAACTTATTTCGATTTTATATAGTCTTATCATAATGTATTCATTCTCGTGTTCTTGGAACTTACTCCTCTGCCTCTTTCTTTCCCCCCCCTAATTTTCTTTAAATAACGATTTTCCAGTAACGTGAAGAAGCTCTCTTAGGATAGGTTATTGTTTTCGCACACGCCAGTTCCCGGTTAATTACTAACATAATCATGTATTCACTACAGAAAGCGCAATCTTTCTCCAGAAGCCAATAGTTTCTTAATTGATCAAGAAATTGTCTCCATTTTGTGAAAGAAAATTAAGTTCATTAGAGCTTACCGTGCACACAAGATCCCAACATTGGATACTGTCCTGAGCTACAATGTAGATGAAAGAATCCATACTCCCACATTATATTTTATTACGATTGATTTTAATATTATCTCTCTTCTATGCCTAGGTCTCACAAATGTTCCTTTTCCTTCAGATATTTAGATAACAATTGTGTCTATACCTCTCATCTCTTTTCTGTGTGCTATATGCCCTCCCCCCCAGTTTCACAGTATCCTGTAAACGTAAAGTTGTCCCTGTGCTTAACTAACTAAGCACTACTCCATGAAGGTGTATGGGGGAATGGATGTGTAGATCCACATTTTCTTGACCTCGGCACTAGCTGGAGATTTTTTCCTACAGTTAATATTCAGTAATTAAATTATTTTCGGCGTTCATCCGGTGATGTTTCACAGCCATCAAGGTAGATGTCACTGGGCACTGGACAGACTTCCAGAAGCGTCAGAGTAAGCCGATAGTCCTAAGCTATCGAGCTTGTTTTTGTTTGTATATATCTTCGATGTGTGTCTATCAAAGTCTTCATCGAACATAATTTTTTCCTTAAGAAAGAGGACAGTAAAAAAATGATCACTTTTATAGCCAAACAAATAACACATTAGGATTCGTTACGTGAGACTACGCATCGAATATTAGGATCACAAAACGGAAGCACAGCAGTTTCCGTTAAATTTTCTTTAAACACC
Organism: Cryptotermes secundus; assembly: GCF_002891405.2. Taxonomy (NCBI): domain Eukaryota; kingdom Metazoa; phylum Arthropoda; class Insecta; order Blattodea; family Kalotermitidae; genus Cryptotermes; species Cryptotermes secundus. The sequence continues at coordinate 1,272,852 of NW_019736399.1, forward strand.
TGTTGATGACCAGTGTCTGTCGAAACTTGTAGTGCAATGTACATTAAAGTTTAAAGGACGCATTGTATGTATGTATGTAACAGGACGCGTTGCGCGTGAGATGGCGAACCAGTGACATCTGTTGAATAATTTTTATGTACATGAACTTGCAGTCAGAAGGAATATCGTTACTTCTTGACTGTTATCCAATTTATCCTTATAGTCGTCAAACCCCTATAAATCCACACTCTTTTTATTATTTTTATTCACTTTAGTTATATTTATTTTGTTCACTGTTTGTTACTTAACGCCGCTGTTGATATCGGGACTGTACATAGCGTCAATGCTAGGGTGATTAATGGGTATAGAGCAGTTGCTGGAATGAGAATTGGTGTGGGAAACTGAAGTGCTTGGAGAGAACCTGCCCAATTTTACATTTGTTTTGCATTTTAAACACTCATCTCATTGCTCATGTTACCTGAGGTTCATTAGTTTCGTGGTTTATACTCCTGTATTAATTTATATAGGTTTCCTTCTGAATCCAAATCGTTGAAATTATTTCCCACTAAAGTTCAGATTCGCCTCAAGCAATCATTTTTATTTGCTGTTTACTGACATATTGCCCACATTAATTCGAATGTTATTGCCCCCTTAGTGTGTTTGTCTGTGGTAGCAATTGTTTGCAGTAACCTTTAGTTTCAGAACAATTGAAGGCGAAAACAGTTTGTAGTAAACCATATGGTTCTAGCACTCAGCGTATTGTTACAGGTAGTTGAGGGGAAAGGACAAACGATATTTTACGACATGCGTGGGCGTTTCACGAAGTTCGCTATCTTCACTGGTGCTCGTTTCCCAGCGAATCCTTGTGTGAAATAAGGGGGCCTTATCCTTTAAATTGAAATTTGCGGCCAAAGAAGTAAAACTCTAACTGAAGCAAATATAAAAAATATTAATAGATAATTTGAATATGTCCTCTGGAATCAAAACGCTTTGTAAGTAGCCTGGTAGATGTTTACCAACGTTTCGAAGGTACTTACTGCCTCCATCTTAAGGGCAGGAGAGAGTACTCCTGCACTGCTATGAACTTAAGATGGAGGTAAAATATGTACGAAATGTCGGTAAATTTTTTACCATATTGTACTCGTCATATCTCCGAAGAAGCTCGTCTTCTTGGTCACTGCCCTGAGAACCTCAAATCTCATACGAAGATACACAATTAAGGTAATATATGGCCGCGCCATAGCTCAAGCGGTTAGTCGCTGGCTTCTCACCGCGGCGGCCCTGGTTCGATCCCAGCTCTGGTCAAGTGGGATTAGTGGTGGACAAAGTGGCGCTGGGGTAGGTTTTCTCCGAGTACTTCAGTTTTCCCTTCCAATCTTCATTCCACCAATTGCTCCACAATCACCCTCACCTATCATCTGGGGCTGGTACAGTAGGCCAGAAGTGGCCGCAATACAAGGGACTTAGTCCCACCCCACTAGCAATAAAAAAAGGTCATATATAGTATATAGATAAAAATAGATATGTAGAAAGATGTATAGACATATAAAGAGACGGATGGATAGATAGATAAATAGATACATAGAAGGGGAAATACGTAGATACATAGAATGATAGATAATAGAAGGAAAGACAGATATACTATATATATATATATATATANAATGCATCAACCTCGTATGTAACGTCATTTTCATTCCTGAATTTCTCTGATATCGTGGGAAAGTTCGATGTGTCTGCCCACCCTCACTTTCTCTACTTGCTGACGTGACTGTCCTGGAAGAATACGACCGCGGGCTGCAAGAGGAGCGTGGGTTTTATACGAAAACAAGGGTGTGGGGTGGGACTGCGTGAATAGTGCAAGAGGACGCGGCAGGTTAACTGCATTCCTTTCCTAGAATCTCGTCTAACAGGACCTCACATTGTCTCCTTACCCTATAGTGTTCCTGCCTAAACCCAGAGAAGTGCAGCAGCGAAAACATGGCAATGAAAAGGAAAGTTTTAAGCATTGAATAGAAAGTTAAAGTGATTCGTGAAATAGAAAATGGAAGGGAAAAAGCTGATGTATTACACATTTGGGCAATTCCACGTTAATGTTACGTTAGTCTGTACTTAACTATGTATTTCACTAAAAAATGCAAAATTTTAACTCGGTTTTTGGTAGACTTTTACGTGACTAACATAAGGCTACAGTGGAAGTGCCCATTTCGGTTACAACGACATTCGTTTATAACGACACTATTTTTAGGTCCCTTTGATGACGTTATAACCAAGTTCTACTGTATATAGATAGGTAGGTAAGTAGATGGATAGATAGGTAGGTAGATAGACAGGCAGGCACGTAGATAGATAGGTAGGTAGACAGAGAGGCAGGCAGATAGATAGATGGATAGATGCGCAAAGATATACAGACTGACAGTCTGACAAGGAGAACAATTATTACTCTCGTCATGATGTGTGTTTCCGCAGCCTTCCCTTAGTTCGCCCCTTCTGCATAGACACTCCAGTGAAGCGAAGTGCCGACGTGAGAGGAAATTAGCGATACACACACATCTCACACTAGGTCAGAGTATGTCGTGGGCGGCTGGAGACCTATTCCAGGGCTTCTTTTGCTGTCATTTTTAGTATGCAACCAGCCTCCCATACAGCGAGAACATTGATTGTCGTTCGAAAGAGGTATGACGTGTTCTTCCTTTTGGGAAAAGGTTAATGTAAATAAGATACATGCGTGAACATGCATCTTCTGACAACGGATTGGTTATAATGCCTATTTCGGTTTCCACACCACGAGAAGCGTTGATGGTTGGTTAAAAGCAATATAGGGCACTGTCAAATGAGTTTTATGGCGGCTTGCGTGATTCTAGCTCATGGACACTAATTCACCGTGACCGATAGTCTAGTTACGGCGTGTCGTGACATTATCTGCCTTTTGAATTGTAAACGAGAAATATAACCAGACGGTATACTGTGTCTGTAGCTTCTGTTTTTGAATTGAAACTGTCATTACACTGTAAGTTGTGGAACAAAAATATAGGGATAGGGTCACAGGAACGGATAAATATAACAGATTAAGTGATTAAAAAACGGTCTGGAGTTTAGCGTTTTGTAGATACATTTCCTTATAACAACAACTCTGGAAGCAGTTTTCCCTGAAATATTGAAAAGGCTTCGGTGAACGAGACGCCCTGGGCGGATGTTATTACTATGGATAGTAGCGCGGCATGTGTAGCGTGGCCCGGGCAGACGCCCACTCTCTCTGATGTCGTCATCGGCTCAGAGCACCTACTGTTTGGTTCCTAGCAACGCTACTTTCTCAATGAACGGATCGATTGGAGGGAGTGGCTCGGGCAAACTGAATGACACAGGGTGTTTCATCCATGCTCTATAATCACCCTGTACTCTTATGGTTGTCGTGTTCTTCGGATACATTATCAGCTAGAAACAGCTTTTATTGCATTAAAGTTTAAGATCATATTTTACGTTTCGTTCATTAGTGAAATATATTTTTGCGTGTCCTGTGTTTCTTGTGCCACTGAAACGCGTTCTTGTTTACTTCAGCACCTGACCATGTTCTGCCGATGTTTTATAGGTTACCCGATATTGGTCAAGTCTTATAAAGGGATGGTATATTACTCTGGACTGCTTTTGTTAAAGGGAAGTCATCTACAGGTTGCCTCAATATAAGTGTGCCATATCACCAGGCAATTTCATATAGTAGGAGTAAACTTAGGCGCCGCCTACACAACAATTCATTACAAACAAACAAAAACAAACTCCGTGACCTGTAGTCCTCAAGCGAACTATACCGACCGAGCGACCTCCGCTTGACGAAAAAGTTACTGCCAACTTTAGCGGATAGAGGGTGTCGCATGGTCAGCGCAACGGATCCCCACGGCCATCAGTTTCAGTTTTCTAAACCGGAGACGCTATTTCCTTGAAATAGCACCTCGATTATCCTCACGAGGCTGAGTGAACCCCGTTCCAGACCCACTACTTCTCAGAAAATCTGGTAGCGCCGGGAATCGAACCCGGAACCTCTGGATCTGTGTTCAGGAAATCTGACCACAGAGGCGGTCTACAGTTCACTACAAAGCGATATTAAAATGTTCAATATTCGGGTTATTTTATTTTCATCCCATTACATGTTTCGATCTACAAAGATCGATTTACTCATATAATTAACTGTTGTGTTGACCGATTTTGCCTGTGACTTTAATAAACAATACACAACAGGTTGCAACGGGAGCCGGGATAACTCAGTCGATATAGCGATTGGCTACGGGATGGACGACCGAGGGTTCGGTGTACGAGTCCCGGTAGGGTCAAGAATTTTCTCCATTTCGTCCAGACCGACTGTGGGACCCACCCGGCCTCATATCCAATGGGTAACGGTGGCTCTTTCCCCGGGGATGAAGCGGCAGAAGCGTGAAGCTGACCACTCACTTCCAAGGTCAAGAAAATGTGGATCTATACATCCACTCCCCCATACGCCTTCATGGCATAGTGCTTAAGCAAAGGAACTGCTTTACCTCAAACTTACACAAGAGGATGCAGAGAATAGAGATGGACTGTGTACATATAAAGACAGACTTGTAGAATGCAGCCCACAGAACATAGTATAGATGCCTGGCATCATGTCCAGGCGTCGTGTCACGGGAAAAAAATCATATCCACATAATTGTTTTTATTTCACGCAAATTTGGTGGTAACTTGAACTCTGTATTGGGCATCACTGTCGTGGCTCTTTTATTGTAACTCTTTTAACTTCACAGACATAACGTACTGCACAAATGGTTAAAAAATATGTTCTGACTGGATAAATAGTATATCGTTTCTTTCTTCGTTCTGTGTTTTTGCACACCTCGAGCTTCAGCAAAATACAGTTCGCCGTTACAGGGCGGCAACTTCTCTGACAGGGATGTTGTGCGGATCGGTCTAAACAGTACTATGTGGGCGCTTGCACAGCTTTCCTTTCTGCGTTATTTATTACTCACGCCTGCTGTTGAGTGGCATAGAAGGAACAGAATAACAGACATAACAGGAGGATTAAGAAAATTCTCGTTATATTGCATTATAATTTGTACTCGTCATCTCATAATATTACGTTGATCAGATCAGATCAACGGGACATGTAGCACGCATAGTGGAAGGTAAGAATACGCACAACACGGAATACGCATTAATGAAAAATCCCGGTGTAAGATATCATTTGGGAGACTAACTCTGCGCAGGAAAGTCTATGACAAGCCATTTATATAACTATTACATATGGAGCATAAGTCATATATATTTTATAGACATGTTTGTGATCTATCCCCATACAAAATTTCACTTGTCTAGTGTCAAGGGTTCATTAGTTAGCACTGTCAACCCGAAAGGTAAATATAGGCCCATCTTTCAATGATCATGGCTTTAGCTCGACATCCAAATCATTTTCCTGCTGATGGCCATAGGTACGCTCATCTGCACCTGGACATTGGTAGTCTTATTCAGAACTGGAATAACACACTCGTATTAATGCATGAAAGAATATATGTTAGATTTATGAAAGGATTTACATCAATCGTAGCTTAAAAATAAATTGGTGCGTTGAAAGCCTATCTTTAGAGGCGTCTTGTGGGCAGGAATTTAACTTCTGCAGTTGCGATTATACTTTCTTCTTCTTCTTCTTCATCTTCAGAACAGCCCTTTTGGACCGTAGCCTTCCTTAAAAAATTCTGCCAGGTTTGACTATTCCGTCATGAATTAGGCTTTTTTTTTTAACAGCATGGTCGTCTACCTTGCGTCCGACCCCCAACCTGGAGGACCAGGTCTCTGTATTTATGTCCCCCAGTGACAGGGTGGCCCAGTTATACTCCCAGGCACCCGGTTCCCTTTTCATCGCCTTCTACGACGGGTATTCTAACCCGCCTCCGCACGGGACTTGCACAGCTGAACGTGGTACATTGACTTTCGGCATAATGGAACTCAGTTATTTAACAGGCGGAATGGAGTTCACTGAATGGATCACTCACTAGGTCAAATCAAAGTTCGCTAGTACAACCGAAGTTGCCAGTGTATTATAGAGTCTCCGATCTGATCGTTAATCAAGCAGGTGACAACGGCGTGAGGCTTATCCTACCTCGTACTCTGACCGAGCATCGATTAGTTAGTTGCTAGTCCCCTGAATGAACCAGACAGAAAGCTGTGAAACATCTACACATTCTTAAGATATTCAATTGGCCTATATTAAGCTTGCATCTCTTATAAATGGACTAAATTTATCTAAAGCAAGAGTAAAGCTGTTCCTGTGAAGATGCGGGAGTGGGGGTATAGCTCCACCATTCTTGACATCAGCTTCACGCCTCGGCCACTTTACCCCCGGGGAAAGAGACCCCGGTATCCATGGGTTAGGAATCTGGGTGAGCCCCAGAACCGGTCTGGACGCTATGGAAAACAGAAAAATCTTTCCCCGGCTGTCGAGACCGTAGCCCGTCACTATACCGACTGAGCTACGCCGGCTGCTATAAATTTATCGAATTGACCGACATTTATTCTTCTTATATTACAGCTACTTAATCACTTGAGTTGATACAGTAATTTTAGATTCTTATTTGATAATTTAAGTAAGAATCACCACCAGTAGTTGATAATGAAGTGAATATGAGCAAACACGTGACTTTATTTAGATTAAGCTCGAATGTGTAAATCTTTATACAAGTTAATTTTTCATCTTCCCTAGTCCTGTAACATTTTATGTGATTCTGTTATTAAAAAACCAAACTCAGATTTGAGGTTTTCACGGTGGTGACTATGAAGAATTCCGTCTTCTGGGATGTGGCGCCGTGTAGATCTTGTGTGAACCGACGTTTCGGAGGAACATATCGCCTCCATCTTCACGGCAGAAAAATCCGCGAGCAGTCTGCAGCAACCTGCTCGCGTTGGTTTCTCGCACGCTGATTTTCCTATCCTGAAGATGGAGGCGATACGTTCCTCCGAAACGTCGGTTCACACAAGATCTACACGGCGCCACATCCCAGAAGACGGCATTCTTAAACAAATCTATCTTCTGCTACTGCAGCGGACAAGCGGCGGTTGCCCGGTCGGCATAGTACGCTTGCGGACTAAAGCTACGGAGCGAGTGGAAGTCATGACTGGATGCCGAGTACGTGGCACTCGTACGGCATTCACACACTCAAATGTTTGAAAGAAAGCAGGCGTTATTAGATCTTTCAAAATTTCTTATTTTAGCTGCTGTTTTGAGATATATCCTGTCTATTGTTCAGTATATTTTTGAAACAGAAGGAGTTGTGAACAAAATTGTGAGGAAGACTGCAATATAAACACTGTCTCTAAATATTCACATGCTTTCATGCTGGTTTCTTTCTTGGCTTATTCTTCGACCCTGAAGGTGCAGGTGACATGTTTCTACGAAACGTCGGTTGATTTTCAAAGCGACTACGTGGCGTTGTGTCCCAGAAGAGAGAACTCTTCATAACAACTCACGTATCGAGAGGATAGATCGCTGTGTGTTGAATGTATCTTCTGTTGAGTGAAGCCTAACACGGGCAAAGTTCAGTCGGGCTTCCTCACGTATTATTCAAACTCCAGTCCGCCCATTGATCAAGCAAGTGACAATGAGTACGGCGAGATTCATTTGATACAGTGTTGCAAGCATACTTTTTTTTTAATTCGATTAGTGGGGGGTGGAGTCCAACTGGGTCCAGTCGGCACGGCGGCCACTGATTTGCCTATTGTACCTGCCCCGGGTGAATATGATGATGGAGAATTTGGTGGAATGAAGATTGGCAAGGGAAACCGAAGTACTCGGAGAAAACCCGCCCCAGCGCCACTTTGTCCACCACAAATCCCACTTTACCAGACCCAGAATCGAACCCGGGCCGCCGCGGTGGGAAGTCAGCACCTAACCGCTTGAGCTATGGCGCGGCCAAAGCAAACCTTACAACAATTTTGCTTTAATTGTAAATTATTAGTACCTTTCTGAGGTTCAAAGTAGGTGTCTTTATACTAGCACAAAATAAACGCGCACACAGACATCCATACTTTTGAGTGGGATTCGAACCCACGATCCCCGCGTTCGAGCGAGCGAAGACAGTTCATGCCTTAGACAGCGCGGTCACTGTGATCGGAAAATAACCTTTCTAGCTGATGCAAACCTGAGACGCTTGAGTGTTACTTCTCTGCTGGTTGCGGGACTGCGAATGCGGCAGAGTGAGCGAGTTTCCTGGGTCCGGCACGTCTATCTGAAGGTCCTCGACAAATCAATAAGTATGTACACGTGATAGCAGAGATGCTGTTAGATTCACATCCACGCGTGCTGCATGACTCAGTTATAAAGACAGAAGCCGTCGAAACAGATGACCATCAAAGGTTTGGAGTGAGGACCTGTCAGAACGGTAGCTAGCTCGGTTAGGATCTGATCACTGTGGTCTCTACGAAACATTTCCTCTACCCAGACGTTATTACTCAGAGGTTGGTATCATGATCTGTGTTCGAGAGATCCCGTCTGGCAATTTCGGCTAGGATGGACTAAGTTATTTCGTGTGTTTCTCCATTCCGTCTGACAAAACATCAAGAGAGACTGACCACGTATGTTTTCTTACAAAGTTATCATTTACGGTAATTCATTCGATGTTGCGCCGATCAGAGTGACCGCGCGGTCTAAGGCATGAAATGTCTTTGCCCGCTGGAGCACTGGGATAGTGGGTTCGAATCCCATTCAAGGCTTGGATATCTGTGTTTATTCTGTGTTTATGTGTAGGTAGCGGTCTTGCGATTGGCTGATCCCTCGCCCAAGGAGTCCTACCGAATGTCTAAGATTAATAAACTGAAGTAAAACGAAATGTTTCACAGATGCCCTGCTCTCCAAGTGAGAGCAACAGGAATGTAAGAGTGAAGTGTAATAGGAAATTAAAGATCACGTGCTTATATCTCCTCACCAGACTGTTGGCCAATATTATAATACAAAAATACATAATACATTCTATGAATCTGTGGAAATTTTAAAATATTTGGAAACGACAATAATAAATTAAAATTCCATTCACAAAGAAATTAAAAGAAGATTAAACTTGAGAAGTGTTGAATATTAGTACACGTATAACACTCATTTCAGAATCTCTTGTCTTTCCATGCGTTATCTATACCGTAACGATTAAAATATCGTTTGAAATAATAATTGCACCTGTTTTATATATGTGTGTGTGAAACTTGGTCAGTCACATTAGGGGAAGGTCATGGCTTAAGAGAATTTGAGAACAGGGTGCTTAAGAGGGTTAGATTTAAAAGGAAATGATGGGAGGCTGTAGAATTTTGCTTACTGAGTAGCCCCACAGTATTTACTCATTACGAAATTTTGTTTTTCATTGGCACTACAGCCCCAGTGGGCCTAGGCCTACCTCCACGAACTCCGTTCAGTTCGGTTTTTCTAGATCTTACACATACGGTAGGACTCCTTGGGCGAGTGATCAGCTCGTTGCAAGGCCTCTACCTGTAGACAAACACAGAAAAACGCACACAAACATCCATGCCCTGAGTGGAATTCGAACCCACGATCCCGGCTTCCGAGCGAGCGAAGACAGTGCATGCCTTAGACCGCTCGGCTACCGTGACCGGCACGAAATATTATTGTGATGACATAATGAAAGAGGATGAGATAAACGGGTATGTAGCACGCATTGGGAACATCAGAAACATGTAAGATTTCAGCTAGAAAACCTCAAGTGAAGAGACGTACTTGAGACGGCAATATTAACATTTATTAAAAAAATACATTCGGATCGTGTGGACTAGATTCGTTTCCCTCGGAACAAGGTTCGGCGTCCGGTTCTTATGAACACGGTAATGAAATTTCTGGGTTCTTAAAAGGTGAGGATTTCTGAAGTAACTGGGAGACCGTTGGGTACTCAAGAAGGACTTTGTTTCATGGAGTTACCAGTTGCGACAGTCATTCAAATAACCGATGTTATTCAAGACATTCAATGAACCAAATTAGTTCTCAGTGTACATTCTCTCCTGCAGAATTCTTATCAATTTCAACAGGGCGAGAAAGAATATTATTTCCCTTGCATTTGCTTCTCAGCTTCGAGTGGGCTCCTGTTGTCTGTCTACATGTTCTATCAATTATAATTTAAATTATCATCATGAACTTGGTTTTCTCCTGCGATATATGAATTCATGAAGTGATATTAATAATAGTTATGATTGTTTTAGTTTTGACTTAAAATATATAAAGTGATACTAAATCATTGTCGGGGTTTCAAACAATAATTTAGAATAACATTGCAGAGGCTGTAAGATATATATATATATATATCTGGACAGAGTTACTGGTACCAGAAGAAGTCTCACATGGCGCTAATCTAGTATCATTGCCAAAGATTTAACATCCCTAATATGGTACATAGCCGGTCACGGTAGGCGAGCGGTCTAAGGCATGTACTGTCTTCGCTCTCTCGGAAACCGGGATCGTGGGTTCGAATCCCACTCAGGGCATGGATGTTTAGTTTGTATGTGTGCGTTTTTCTGTGTTTGTGTACAGGTAGAGGCCTTGCGACGAACTGATCACCCGCCCAAGGAGTCCTACCGAATGTGTAAGATCTAGAAAAACCGAAGTGAACGGAGAAGTTCACGGAGGTAGGCCTAGGCTCACTGGGGCTGTAGAGCCAAGGGGGGGGGGAATGGTACATACCTATAGTAACATGCAGGTTGCGCTTTGTAAAATATACAGTGATGCTAAATTATTGTCGGAAACCACGACAATAATTTAGAATCACTCTGTACATGCATGAAACCTTTTGAAAACTCAGCGGGAAATCATTTTGATAATCACAACATTTGATCATACTTCACTCACCGTGGTCTCTTATCATAGCAACGGCAGGAGATAGTCTTGAAGTTTCCTCGTGTCTTAACAAAGGCGCATTAGATTTTTCCCGAACTTGAAAGGAACTCTGTATTGCGTATTCATTGTCGGCACGATTCCATTGTTTTTCTTACGAAAGAAGTCAGCGGGGAAATAGCTTGGCTTGAACTCGAACCTATGCACGTGGCAGCAGAGTAACACTCTTCCATGGGTTGTCTCTCCAAGAAGGAGGTATTTTATCAGTCTTTCTTGCGATGTGTCGGTTTGGAGAAACAGGGTGAGAAGTATTTTCGCGTTAATCTCGTACAAAGAACGGTGCACCGTATAAGGCAAGCTTTTCTTTCAAGAAAAGAGGGGTCGCAATATTTTCAGGCTTTGAGAATAAATAACCCTCAGAATTAAGTGACATTTCGATTTTATCAGTAAAACTTTTTTTTAGTTTCTCATTAGAAAAATAGGGTATAACCATCGGGGCTTATACGGTAATCGTGAGCCGGGATAGGGCGATTGGTAGAGCGACTGGCTACGCGCTGGACGACCGAGGGGTCGAAGTTCGAGTCCCGGTAATGTCAATAATTTTCTAGGCCGGCTCTGGGGTCCACCCAGCCTCCTACCCAATGGGAACCGGAGACTCATTCCTCGGGTTAAAGCGGCTGAGGCGTGAAGCTGAACGCTCACCTCTAACTAATGCCGAGGTCAAGAAAATATGGAACTGTACATCCACTCCCCCATACGCCTTCATGGCGTAGTGCTTCTTTAGTTCAGCACAGGGACAACTTTACCTTGCTGTAATTATATTAATGTTGCATAAATATTGCCTAATCTGAATCATGTGCTTAGACATTACTTCAGTTCTGATTTATAGTTATAGTTAATAATTTAATGTTTAATTAATAATCCTTTCAATAGCTCAGATTACATGGCGTTTAATTGTTGGCTGACAGTAGAGAATGAATTGCAAAGGATGCGAACGGAAGTGATCATAGCTTATTTTAACGTAATATCCCGAAAATTACGTGGAGGAACTGTGGAAAGCCAACAAAATACCCGTCATGACAGCCGGTTTTAGGTCCGTGATTTGAACCGGAGGTATTCAAAATACGAAGCAGTAGAGCTACCGACTCTACTTCGACATTCGATACATTTATCGACATAAACATCTGACGGTTCAAGATTCACAAATACAGAAAATTACTTTCGTGTAATGTTCTTCCACGTAATCTGAGGCGAAGGAAACATGTCTGCTTCGAATACACTGAATTATCAAAGTTTGCATAGCTTCTGTATTCGGTATAAATGATTTCACGCTAAGAAAAAGAATTGTTAGTGCCGGGTTTGGCCGCGAGAGGGCCACTGAATTGACCATGACGGAAATAACAATGGTGAATACGTCAGCTGCTACGCACGAGTATCGATCTGTGAGAAGAGGCGCCAATGGGTCGATATAGCAGTTCTCTGCAGAGTAAAATTTCCTGGCCAGAGAACATACATGATTATGATTAAGTGGAATATTGCAGGCTGACCGACTTGCTGTCTAATGACGCGCTATCAGGTAATGCTGTTATATTGGTGATCTAAGTACAATGAAAAAGAAGGACAAGCGGGCACTGCCTGGGATCGTTCATAATCGGAGCTATAGTTTCTTACCCCCCCTCCCCCAATGTAGTATCTCTCACTACCACCCTCACTTCTTTTTCTTCTGTTTTTTTTTTTTCTGTATGATTCTCACAATAGACCGCGACTGTTTCTCTAAACAAGCATTAACTGGTTGGGTAAGTAAAATGAATATTTTTTTTTCCTTGGCGCTACAGCCCCAGTGGGCCTAGGCCTACCTCCATGAACTTCTCCGTTCACTTCGGTTTTTCTAGATCTTTCACATTCGGTAGGACTCCTTGGACGGGTGATCAGCTCGTCGCAAGGCCTCTACCTGTACACAAACACAGAAAAACGAACACACACAAACTAAACATCCATGCCCTGAGTGGGATTCGAACCCACGATCCCGGTTTCCAAGCGAGCGAAGACAGTACATGCCTTAGACCGCTCGGCTACCGTGACCGGCTACAATGAATATTACTTCTGCGGAATACACTAATTATTTTATGTTCGCCTGTTGCTCGGTAAATTAAGTTGGAGAAAATATTTTGCAAAAGTGATCGATTTCTTTGCTCGATATCGACGACATTCCAACTTAATGTGTTTATTTATAGTTTGTTTAACGACGCCATCAGTATCTCCGATACAGGCTACAGCGAGTATTGTTAGTGAATAAGGAAGTGGAGCGACCGTAGACTGATTAGATGTACTGCTCCGGAATTTTCCGGAGGGATTGGGGGAAAACAACGAAAACTTCAGATATTCGAACCGGAAATATCTTGAAGTTAGAAGCATTGCGGAAGGAGAAATATTCTCATAACATTTCTTAATATGCCGGGTAGGTCTGTGGTAATAATTAGTAAATTAGAAGAATACTGAAATAGTAAGGTGCCGGGATTGCGTAGTCGGTATATCGAATGGCTATGGGCTGGACTACTGAGAAATCAGAGTTCGAGTCCCGGTAGGGTCAATAATTTTTACTTCTCCAGTCGTCCAGACCGGCTCTGGGGTCCACCCAACCACGTATACAATGGGTACAGGGGGCTCTTTCCCGGGACTAAAGCAGCCGAGGCGTGAAGCTGACCACTCACCTCCAACTAACACCGAGGTCAAGAAAACGTGGATATATACATCCACTCCCCCATACGCCTTGATGGCGTAATGTTTAATTAGTTAAGCACAGGGACAACTTTACCTTTTTAATGAAGTGACATATTCAGAGGTGCTATCCCAAAATAGACTGAGGAAAGTTAGGATAACCAGTAACCAGCCGAGACTGAGCACGCAATTCATGTTTCTCTCAAAACCAAGGGCTCGGACTGTACTTGCATAAATAAACTATTTTTTACATTCGTAATTGAGATCTTCGGCATAATTGGGGAATTTTTCCAATTATATGAACGAGAGACGGCTTGGGCATACTTGCAAAGTCTAAGATTGTTAAACAGCCGTAAGGTAAAGCTAAAGCTATCCCTGTAACAGGCCGTGGTGGCCCATAGGGTTGTGAGACGTCGAGGCTTCCACAATTTTAGACAATCGGCTCACAGAAACTGGTCATTAGATTTTTCAATTGACCTAATTCTTCTAACCGCACTATGGCCCTGGGGTCGACTCAGCCCCTAACAGAAATGAATACCATGAATCTTCTGGGGGTAAAAGTCGGCTGGCGCGTAAGGCTGATATCCACACCATCATCTGTGAGCACGGCCTGTTACAGGGATAGCTTTTCTTTACCTTTATATTTTCTATTTTCTTTCAATTTCTCCCCCTCCCCTTCCGAATTGGAGCAGGTGCCTTGTTATGACCCCCTGCTATTGTTCACGCACGTGGAAGATAAATTATTCAGTGGCATGATTACGGTAAAGACTTTTACATTTATAAATTAAAGAGAGTTTCCACAATTTTGGTAATTACGTGAGTAAGTGACCAGTGTCGTCATCATACAGTCACTTTGATCGACCGATACTTTGAAACTTTCATAAATAGCCCATCGACCGTGTGTGACGTCAACGTCCGACAGCGCGTGGCTCTTGATGTAGGCTGTAACGTGAATTTCGTATAATTGTGTCTGTCTGAAATATTTATAGGACAGTAGAGTCGCGATGACGTAATGAAAGTAAAGGATACCAATGGAACGGAATGGCTGTTATTTGAAGCTTTCTGATGGGACCGTGCCTCAGTCGGCAAAGCTAGCAGTAACTTTGTCCGACAGTTTTCTTTATAGGGCTATATCCAAGAGAAAGAAACACCTCAACATGTAGGCCTAACTTTGTCTCTGGGCTACATTTCAGGAAGTACAGGCTTCAGGAAAGTGAACGATGTTGGATTTAAGGTTTTCACTGAGCAGAGTCGGTATAGGGACTGGCTACGGGCTAGAAACCGAGGGACCGGAGTTCGAGTCCCGGAATGGTAAAGAATTTGCTATTCTCCGCGTCGTCCAGACCGTTTCTGGGGTTCACCAAACCTCCTATTTAATGGTTACGCGAGGGGCTGTTTTCCGGGGGTTAAGTGGCCGGGGCGTGAAGGTAACCACTAATCTCCAGCTAGGTCCGAGCTCAAGAAAACGTGAATCAATACATCCACCCCTCATACGCCTTCATGGTGTAGTGCTTAATTAGTTAAGCACAGGGACTTTATCCTTTGCTGTCGTAACTATGAGAAGTACTAGCGTATGAGATGTGGGAAGTTTGGTCCGGTAGAGGTTCACCGACGTTTCGGGCTATTGTACTTCATCTCCATGATATGCTTGCTTCTTATTGCTTGTCTTACTTTTCTATCCTTAAGAAAGAGGCGATATATTCTTTCGAAACGTCGGGCTTTTTTCAAAATTCATGGAGTTGGATTCCAGATGGCAATAATCATCACGTTTAAAATTGTTTGTTATTATATGATCTTTTAGCCTACTTTCCGTATTTGTAAAAATGTAATTAGGTTTATGCTATCTCCATGCCGTTTGTATGCATCTGTATTCCACTAATCAACTTTTCAATGGCTGAATCAGTCCTTATGAAACTTATAATGTATTTCGTGGCACCTGAGCTCATTTCGACGGCGTAATTCATAAATCCCTCCCATTGATCTATGTGTTTATATGTGTATCCTCCTTTCGTTGCTAGGCAACGGCTAGGTAGAAACGTTACCGTGGCAACGAATACACGCGCAACAATAGAAGAATTGATGTACGCATCGTTTTCTATGTGGTCCGTGTCGGATAAAGGAAAGTAGGAGAATAGTTTTTCCCACAGTTACTTATTTTCGATGGGCCTATTTAAGAGACATAAATACGTAAGTCACGTATTTTATGAACACTTTTCTGCCAAAGTTGAGTTCCCGGTTGAGGACAGGAAGTCAGCAAATACATGAATTATTTAGCCTATTAATGACTCGCCGGGAATGTCGCTTTTCAAATGTGTAAGGACCCGATTAGAGTCCCGGGCGACATTCACTTTTCCATCCCTACGTTCGTCTGTTCCATTGCAGCAACATTCTCCAGCTACGTCACGGCGTCCCCAGCGTTGCCTTGGCAACGGTGCGGTGCGTTGCGTGGGCGCCAGGCGGCGGACTAAATAAAGCATGCGTCCTTGACACTTGGGGGACTAACCTGACAGACTAGGTCACGTCATACCGTAGCCCTGCAGCCTACTCTCCATTGCTTCTTTCTGATCGATTCTGCTTTCAGAGGGAGATGTTCCGTTCAAATTGAGTTTGGTGATGTTTAGGCAATGTCCGAATAAATAACAATGCAGTATACTCATATTGAGAAGCTAATAGTTGCTCAGCTAGTAAAGAAATTATGTTCTTTATGGACACAAAAAATCTGAATTCCCGTGTTTTTAAGAATTCGCTACTGAACACAGCCCTGAGCCAGATGAATCTCATCCAATCTTTCTTACAATATATCATTATTCATATTGTAGCATGAGACCCATTACTAAGTAATGACTCTGTAAACAATGCCCGCTGCTAGTCCACGGATTTTTAAGAGCAATAACTGAATAGCAACATAGGAACCGTATTTTATACGCGGTTCTTGCCGAGGCGTTATAAACGGACAAGTCTAGTTAGTTGCGAGACATTTGCCAGCCGGTAAGGACGTAAGCAGAGGACGTTAGAATCCGTTACCAGGAAAGGGCTAGTGTAAACAAACTGGGAAGACTTAGTATGTGTTGTAGTGAATTTGTAGAGTGTGTGAATTACCGATAGCTTTACGGTTACTTGTAGTTACGTTCTGCGAGTGGTCAATAAATCTAATTACCATTAAAAATCCCATCTGCAGTCCCTCATACATGTGACACTATTAATATAGACATAATCTATCTATATCTAATTCTCCCAAGTGTCCCGAAAGCCACGGTAGGGTTTCAAAATACTATATTTATTAAATGGAATACGGTACATATATTAAACATTAAATTAAAGAACAACTCAATAATTTTTCCACATGTTTATGGAAGGTCTGTGTGGGCTCTGTTG
Source organism: Cryptotermes secundus (assembly GCF_002891405.2). Classification (NCBI taxonomy): domain Eukaryota; kingdom Metazoa; phylum Arthropoda; class Insecta; order Blattodea; family Kalotermitidae; genus Cryptotermes; species Cryptotermes secundus. The sequence continues at coordinate 1,289,764 of NW_019736399.1, forward strand.
GTGGCTAGAGTAACATCTAAGCTGTATTCCATGTCCTGTGTAGACGATTTGCTTCACATACGCCCAGAAATAAAAATCCAGGGGTGTCAAGTCCGGAGAGCTTGGGGGCCAATGCTTCCCACTCCAGCGCCGTGGAAATGTCTCATCAAGAAATTCAGTAACAATTTTGGCATCGTGCGCAGGAGCACCATCTTGCTGAGAGAACACGTGTTCATCATCAATTCGGGGCACTGCAAACACTCCCAGCATGTCGAGGTAATTGTGTGATGTCACAGTGCATTCAGCAAAGAAATACGGGCCAATCACGCGATCTCTGTTAAGAGTACACCACACATTAACTTTAGGGCTATCACGCTCATGTGCAGCAAGATCATTGGGGCGTTCGTTAGCCCATATTCTTACGTTATACCGACGGACATGTTCCGAAACATGAAAAGTGGCATTATTACTGAACATTACACAATGTAGAAACCGATAGTCCTTGTCAAGTTCGTTAAGAATAACCACAGCAAAATCGTATCTTTTGTGAATATCACCTGGGCTGATTGTATGTAACAGCTGAAGTTTATAACCAGTAAAACATAGACTTTTTTGTCAGAACTCTATCAAGAGTTGTTTTTTTTAATCCTAATTCTCGAGCACAATCACACACTTATTTCTTCGGACTGCGGATAAAACTCTTTCGAATATTTTCTACCGATTCGTCACTAATGGATGGTCTTCCAGAGGGCTTTTTGTCCAGTAGGCTTAACGTCTCTGTCAGCTGCCTATCCCAACGACAAATGCTGTTTTCGTGTGGTGGTTCTTCGTGATTCAAATTTTGCAAGTCACAAAACACACTGCACTTTCCTTTGAACCGTCGCCATCTTGTGTAAATCACTCTGCGAGTGAGCGTCATCTTGGATAGGTTGCGCGCGGAATTGCTTGCCCTCCCTCCCTCCCCACCACTATCCCCAGTTCCACCAGTTTCATATGTCTGTCGTGTTTCATTCCAACAATCTAATCGATTGAAACCTCACCATGACTTCTGGTACACACTGTATAATTTACATAGGCCTGCTCCTCACTTGAAGGCATAGGTCAATGGAGAAAGACGGACGGGACATGTGACATTTGTAAAAGAAATGAGAATGTTATGTAAAGGTTAGTCGAAAGAGCTCAAGGGAAAGGAATACTTGTGGTAGCTATAGGAGTAGGTGAGATAGAAATAATAAACAAAACCGACAGAATGGGCCCTGAAATACTGCACTGGGTTTAGTTGGATCGATGGAAGACGATATGGAGTGGTTTTGTAAACACGGCAATAAGCCAGTTCTGAAGTGTCCTCACTACAGTGTGATACATTCAGTGGACTTTGCTTATTGTTCGATATTCTGAAATATGGGATACTATGTTTCACAAGCTACATCTGCTCCCGTTATCAGGTGAAGGGTGCATGTTCATTCGGGTGCGATTGAAAGATATAATCCTAGTGACCACCTGAGTAGGTACTCTTCAACTGAGGAAAGAGACAGATTCAGCTTCCGAAACGTTATGACGTACATTTTAAAATACTGGATGATGCATAAAGTAAAGAAAAACCACATACCATCGGATACTGGCCGCGCCATAGCTCAAGCGGTTAGTCGCTGGCTTCCCACCGCGGCGGCCCGGCTTCGATCCCGGGTCTGGTCAAGTGGGATTTGTGGTGGACAAAGTGGCGCTGGGGCAGTTTTTTCTCCGAGTAGTTCAATTTCCCCTGACAATCTTCATTCCACCAAATTCTCCATCATCATAATCACCCGGGCCAGGTACAATAGGCCAATCAGTGGCCGCCGTGCCGAGTGGACCCAGCCGGACTCCACCCCCCCCCCTACTAAGTGAATATACCATCGGATTCCATAAAAGCAGGGTAATTTCTTAACCGGATTAATAACTATGAGTTATGTAAGATCTGAAGATTTCTCGTCGATGAGCAATGTCAGTGTTGAAGAAACAGCCAATGTTTCCGATGTAGGCTTTGAGGCTCTCACAGCGGCGATTGTGAAGAGTTCTTGTGGGGTGTAACGCCGTGTAGTCTGTTGAAAGTCGGCCGACGTTTCGGATGAACATGTCGCCTCCATCTTCAGGGTCGAAGGATAAGAAAAACAAGAAACCAGTGTGAAAGCAGCTGGCAAACAGGGCACTCGGCTTGCCGACATTTCGAATTTAATAGGAAACAGGAGAGAAATGGAAGGCAGCAAATCAGTTCCCGTTGGCTCGCCCGTAAGCCGGACTAAGCCGTCAGTACCCATTGGCTGTCACACACAACAGAGCTAACCAGTAGCAGACAAGAACAGGATAACCAGCATGGCCCTTAAGAGGACCGTGTATGCTGGTCTAGGAAAAGACGGGGTTGAAGTGGTAAGGGTGTGGTGAGCAGAGAACCGAGAACTGTGGTAGAGAAGTCGTGTGATTGGGTGCTAGGATGAAGGCGCAGAGGTTGCAGAGGTAAACCGGACAAAGCTTAGGGCTGATGAATGCCATGATAAGTGCAGTGTGCATGGATCTGCGTGGCCCAGAGGACAACCCCGCTATGCAGTCCCGTGAGGGAGGCTTCCTACGGCCTTTCAGGGAGCAGATGAGAGGTTTCCATGACTTGCTCAGACAGAAGCCATCCTCCCTGTCCATAATGTTGGGATGGCGCTCGCTCTCAGTCGCCTCCCTGACGATGCCATGCATGCTTCTGGGTTTGGTGGAGAAGATGGCGTTGTGGTGTAGCCGGACGCGGTGCCCCGCTAATGCCCTTCAGATTCTTGTCGCTGTTTCATGGACGTTATTTCTGTTTCTAGCAGCCGGACAAGTCCACAGTGGCAGAACAGCACTGAATCAGAGCACCGGATCAGGTTCCACGAGACCCAAGTACTGGCCAAAATATGAGGCTACACGAACCGACTTGTGAAAGAAGCAATAGAAATAATTTGTTGTTTTTTTCTGTGGACCTACAGCCCCCTTGGGCCCTAGCATTTGATTTTCAGTTTCATGATCATTTTACAGACGGTAGGACTCCTTGAACGAGTGATCATCTCGTCACAAGGCCTCTACCTAAATACATGACAAACACAGAATAAACATATACAGAATACACGTATCCATGCCTTGTGTGGGATTCGAACCCCACGATCCCGGCTTCCGAGCGAGCGAAAACAGTACATGCCTCAGACCGCTCGGCTACCGCGACCGGCAGAAATAAGATATCCGGACACTGTAAACAAAGAGAAAGCTCGAACTCAGCAAAGCACGGAATCCCAACACCAGTTTATTAAGGCACTCGAACAGAGACACACATCACGAAAATCCTGAGAAGATACAGAGAAGAGAATGCAAAAAGAAAACAAAACAGTCTGACAACAGGGACAGCAGGTTAAGCGACACGCTGAAAGGTTAGAGTCGGATGGGTGACCGCGGAGTTCGACTCCCCCTCCTACTGAATAATACACCAATAGGAAGAGGCATCAGTTTGAAAAACTGACATAAATATCACTGATACACGAACATTCGTCACAGGGACCCTGATGCTGGAGACAGGAGATCTCTGAAAGAATGGGTTTTAGTTCAACATCGATAGGCTGCTCGCGCGAGAAAATGTTAGCGTAACTATCAGCTGTTCACGGTGGGGGTGAATACGTGAGGCTCACATGAACGCAGACACTTCCAGCTCTGAGTCTCGTGGCCCTGAGGTGGATCATTGTTAAAAATAACTGAAGCGTGAATAGAAAGACACGGAACGAGTTAAATTTGGCGTCGCCTAACGTGAGAGTAAACGCGGCGCATCTTATTTTAAGCTGGATCACGTGTTATCTCAAATCGCTTCTGTTCTGATTGTTTCATACGCCTCAGACATGCCGAACGATTTTGCCTATACACCAATTTCCATTTAGAAGGAGTCCTGCACTTCGATGCGCAGAAACAAAACATTGAAGAGGCACTGCGCAGGGTGCCGGCGGAGGAGAGAGACGGATGAACAACACAAAAGAGCAGTCCTGATAACGCCATGTTTCTCCCGTTTTCCCCATTTGTGCTTCCATCCAAAATTATTTTGCTGTTTGAATCTTTCCGTACTAGAACTCCTTGCTCGGGACCCTGACTGTCCTCCTGAGATTGTACATAGTTTTCCTCAGTCCAGCCAAGCAAAATATTGAAGGTAACGTAAAATTATCTCTCTGCTTAAATAATTAAGAACTACATCACTAAGGCGTATGGGGGAGTGGTTGTGTAGATCCATGTTTTCTTGACCTAGACACTAGTTGAGGGGAAAAGAGCCCCCGGTACCTATTGGATAGGAGACCGGGTGGGCCCTAGAACAGGTCTGGACGACATGGAGAAGAGAAAATTCTTGCATCTACCGGGAGTTGAACTCCAACCCTTCGGTCGTCCAGCCCGCAGCCAGTCGCTATACCGACTGCGCAAATGGAATATTACCATAAATTAGGTTAGGACAGTTCTCTTTCCGTAAAGGTGAAGTTGTCCCTGTGCTTAATAAATTAAGCACTGTGTCATGAAGACGTATGAGGGAGTGGAGGTATAGTTCCACCTCGTACATGGAGGCAAGTTGTCAGCTTCACGCCCCAGCCGCTTTATCTCCGGGGAAAGAGTCCCCGTTATCCACTGGGTAGGAGGATAGGTTGACCTAGGATCGGTCTGGACGCTGTGGAGAAGAGAAAAATCTTACACTGCCGGGAATTGAACCCGGGCTATCCAGCCCTTAACCCATGTCCTTTCGAATGCATTATTCACTGTCATCCAATCGTCCATTAGTCAAATTATGAGATTTTATGTGTGAATGGATAAATTGAAGTAGATGTTAAACTGCTGCTACAGAAGCTTTTTTTTTGGGGGGGGGGGCTCAGGAATACTATTCGAACCTCACATAGAGTAGTCTTGTATTTCTCTGCATATATCTTACGTCAAAGATTAGATGCATTTTGTCGGTAGTTTATTGGTTTAAAGGGGGAGAAGAGGAATGTATGTAGGATATTGGTGGGAAAGCCAGAAGGAAAGAGACTACTGGGAAGACCAAGGCGTAGGTGGTTGGACAATATTAAAATGGATCTTAGAGAGATAGGATCGGATGGTATGGATTGGATTGACCTGGCTCAGAATAGGGACCAGTGGAGGGAACCTTCGGGTTCCATAAAATGCTGGGAAATTCTAGAGTAGCTGTAGATTTGGCTTCTCCTCAAGAAGGGCTCAGCTCAATAAGTAAGTAATGTATTGGTTTAGTAGATATGGCTGACTTCCTTCGAGAACCTTCAGCCTTCATGTATCATCATTATCGTCAATAAATTATCGGAGCCCCAATATATCGAAATTAGGAACTTTTAGCTCGTCATTGAAGCTTCTTCAGACAAACGCGGTAATCTCTGTAAGATCTGAGGTCCTCACAGTAGTGGCTGAAGGGTTCTGCCTTCTGGATATAACTCCTTATATGCAGATGAAAGTCAACAGACGTTTCTTTAATCCCATGTATTACGCAAGCGGCTTGTCGTGCTTGCTGCATCCTTCAGGCTGATTTTTGCTGGGTTCACTCTTCAAGCCTTTAAAATAGAGGCGATGTGTTCCTCCGAATTGTCGGTTGACTTTCACTGGACTACACGACGTTTTATCCGAAAATATAGAACTCTTTCAGTTAATATATCTTTCTTGCTTCCATCTTTCCCATTAATTTATCCTCTTAAGTTCGGTTTTTTTTATTTTAGTTTCTTTGATTGGAGTGAGGCTGAGTCCACTTTGAACGTTGGCCACTAATTGGCCTACTGTACCAGCCCTGGATGATGATGAATGTGGAGCAGTCGGTGAAACGAGAATTAGCAAGGGAAACCGAAGTACTCTGAGAAAACCTGCCCTAGTGCCACTTTGTCCACCACAAATCCCACATGACCTTACGTAGGCTCGAATTCGGGCCCCCGCAGTGGAAAGCCGGCGACTAACTGCACGGCCTTTCAATTTATTTAAAATTCATTTTATATATCACCTTTTCATACGCCAAGCTAGACAAAGCACATTATTTTTCCCACGCTCTGCAGCTTCAGAGATATGGAAAAATGTTAATTCGCAAATCATAATAAATCCAGTCGCCTGGCTTTAATCTTGGAATGAGACGCCATGTCTTCAACTTGAATTGGCTTTTCCGCGGATATTTATCAGCCTCTTTACAGAGGTCCCCAGTTTCTGCTCCAGCATTGGTGCAGAGCTTACTGTGAACAGGTAGAAAGGCTTATATTTCCTGTATATGGGGCATAGCATGCTGCAGAAATCCCTGAGGGTAGTACAACGATCGTCATGGATGCGCTGACTTCGGTGATACACCCTTCCACCTAACCGGACGGAAGTATCTAGGGGGAGGTGGATAAGAGACGTTGCCGTGAAGGAGAAATTCTTTTCGGATTATGAGTTCTTTAGGAATTTAGTCATATAACCGTTTGAGAACCAAGCAAGGGGTGATGGTATCTTGAGCAGTATAAATGCGGACATGACATACACAAAGTATTAATCCTTTTGTGTTTGTTTTCTATTGTCCTCCTCTTCACTCCTGTTTCTCCTGCAATTTTCCTTCTCTTGTATAAGGTCTTGAGATTCTTACAGCGTTGACAGTAAAGACTACTATTTACAGGGTTGTGATACTACGTAGTTTACCGACGTTTCGATGGAACTGTCTCCTTCTTCAAGGTCAAAATTAAGGCAAGCAAGCACTAAGCAGTCTCTGTTTGCTTGGTTAAGTGGCTTTCTCTTCGACCTTAGAGACGCTACATTTCCATCAGACTACACGATGTCACACCCAAGAATATAGTAGCGCATAGTAGTAGTATAGTAGTGGAAGAGAAGACACTCGTAGTCCAGTAAGCAATGGAGCTAGTCTTAAACAGTCATTAATTGTGATCTGTTACAATTGATTGTAATCGCGAAGAAGTGCCAATAAATTGCATCATCCAATCAAGAACCCGTTATTGTTAGTCACGCAAACACCGAATATGTGACAACATTGAGTATATTTTCTGCCAGGTGTGTCAGTTCTCCAGTACTGCTTATGGATCCAGACTTATGGAACACGCTGTATACGCGTGGAGTATGTTAACCAATATAAACTATTAAATTATGTCTATTACTGTCAATGTATGGGACTTGGCTAGTCTTACCATAGAGAGGGGTGGGGGCACGCGGTAGCCTAGTTGGTTGAGGCACTACGCTACAAGCCGGAAGGTCGCGGGTTCAAGTCCTGATGAAGTAATTGGAATATTCTTGGGGGTAAAGGGCGGCTGGCGCGTAGGGCTGATAACCTTACCGCCATCTATAAGCCGATTGTCTAGAAAATGTGGGAGCCTCGACATCTCACAACTCTATGGGCCTCCACGGCCTGTTACAGGGAAAGCTTTACTTCTTTACTCTACTTTTACCATAGAGAGGGGTAAGCATGTGTCATATCCAGAAATTATTTTCTTCGGAAAATGGCTGAACTACTCAGTGTCATAGTTATGACGAATGACTGTACAAAGCACTCTGTTATCTAGATCCTAGTACACAGTAAATAAAGCCAGTACATTGCGTTTTTCACAACCGTAAACTCTTAAAGCACAAGCATGATGCCTATGTTAAAAGTAGTGCATTTATCTAAACACAAGGGTATGTGTCGTGCCGTGTCAGCATTATGAAACGTGTGTAACATTGGACCTTAAAAGTTTTCCAATTTTAGACACCGACCGTTTGGTGTGACGTCAGTAGAATAAACAAACTGCGCACTGGACACGTAAAACACAGTGGTAATACATGTGCGCCTTGGCGTTATGCAGCAGTTCACTACACAGTCTGCAGGACTTCGCAGTGTAGAACTACGCTCCTAGAAGAGCTACAGATGTGTTTTCTACTCCAATTCATTATGGAAACAGTCGTTTGTGCGTATGCATAAACATAGGCCCAATGTTTTATGTCCGATGGTGATGGATTTCATACGCCTAAGTTATAGAAAACTGCAGTCGAATGATTTATCGTAGCGGTAAAGTTCTGGTCTCGTGTTCGGGAGGTTCTGGGTTCGAGACACCGGCTATCTTGACTGTGTGTTTCCGTGGTCTTCTTCAGCTTCTCCAGGCAAACGCCGGAACAATATCTCGATTAGGTCACAGCCAATTAAAAATCATTTCCAATTAATCACAAATCTATCGTCCTACCATTTTACTCTATATAGTCTAGCTGCTAGAGGAGCCGGGATGGCGCAGTCGGTATGGCTACTGGCTACGAGCTGGACGGCCGAGAGGTCGGAGATCGAGTCCTGTTAGGGTCAATAATTTTCTCTTATCGACGTCTTTCAGACCGCCTCTGGGGTCTATCCAACCTCCTATCCGATGGGTACTGGGAGAAAGTGGCCAGGGCATGAAGCTGACCATTCACCTTCAGCTAGTGACGAGGTCAAGAAAATGTGGATCTATACATCAACTCGCACTTACACCTTCATGGCGTAGTGCTTAATTAGTTAATCACAGGGACAACTTTATTATAGTTACTAACATCTGCGTGTGAACGGAGAAGTTCATGGAGGTAGGCCTAGGCCCACTGGGGCTGTAGTGCCAAGGAAAAAAAACCTGCGTACTCACAATAAGAATCCAAGTGATAAAATCAAGGACTGTGAAATTGACAAGGCATGTAGCACGCGTGTAAGAGACGAGACACGCTGACTCTGTAATTGGGCACTGGCTGTTGAGCTCAGCATATAGATAAATAGAGAATTTACTTTGTGTACTACAGTGCGATCAGTTAACGAGGAAACTTCGCAACACCGCTGACCCGCCCCAATATTCCTCACAGATTGCTACTTAACTGCTGATAGGAGAATGAGTCATTAGCGCTGATAAACGCGGGCCGTTACCGTTACAGCAAACAATCTGTGAGGAATATTGGGCCCGGTCAGCGGTGTTGCGAAGTTTCCTCCTTGATTGAACGCCCTGTAGATGGAATGTTGTGTACTAGGAGCAAAGAATGCTTCACGTCTGGACTATGGTAGGTTCACAGTAAAGAGAGTACTGAATTGCCTTTCGTAGTCCTAGTTAGTCATGTGTTGCAACAGAAAGAAGTTTGAAGCAAGAAATAGGAGAACGCTGTCTTGTTCAGTGCGACCTTCTCTGGAACTAGATATCTGAAACTGTTCATTTAGTTCAGCTTGCTGAACTGATATCTCATCGTACCTTAGGGGTAAAAACACGCTTAGCGTGAAGCACCAGAAAGTGAGATTTGATGTTCTCGAAGCTGTCTATGAAGATTGCTGTCTTCTGGTGTAACGTTGTGTCATCCGATAAACCTTTACCGACGTTTCGAAAGAACATGTTGCCTTCGTCTTCAAGGTAGTCGATTTAGCCGGAAATACAGTAGCCTACCCATAGTGGACAATTCTATGACATTTGAGGTTCTCACAGTGATGCGTAGGACGTTACACGATGTAGATTGGTAGAAGTCTAGCGACGTTTCGAAAGATTGCGCTGCCAGCACCGTTAGCGTAAAGAGTAAACTCGTCCCATAGGCCCACAGGGGACAACATGTAATATTTAATGTTCTTATGGTGGTGACTAATAAAATTGTTGACCTCTGAGATGTGACGCTGTGTAGTTTGGCATAGGATAATTGAATATGAAGGTGAGGTGAAAGATAAAATTATCCCTGTGCTTAACTAATTATGCACTACGCCATGAGGACATATTGTCAAATGGATGTACGGACCCACGCTTTCTTGACCTCGGCACTAGTTGCAGGTGAGTCGTTAGCTTCAAGGCCACACCGCTTTACCCCCGGGGAAAGAGCCTCCGCTATCCATTGGATAGGAGGCTGGGCGGGCCGCAGAAACTGTCGGTACGACTTGGATAAGAGAAAATTCTTGACCCTAGTGGGACTCGAACTCCGACCCCTCGGTCTTCCAGCCCGTATCCAGTCGCTATACCAACTACGCTATCTCGGCTCTCATATGTGAATGTGGACATTTTAATTAGTCGTAATTGTTTGATCTTGCAAATCACTAATGAATATGACAGTAAACTTCTACAGACTACACGGCGATACGTCCTAGAAAATTAAATATTTTTTTAAGATGGCAGTAACAAATTTCCTTGCAATTATTTGGAGAACCACGAGGAGTCTATAGTGATATAGCAGACACTATTTATAATATAAACTTATGAAACTGTTTTACATATTACGCCCTTTAGTGTATACGAAAGAGTATCCATGCCTAACGTCATATCCGGCAGCCATGTTGATGACGTGTTACCAGTATTTTGATAATGCAAGGTGCACGATATCGTCATAAAATTGTGTATTCATCTGATTAAAGTTGCAAGTAGGCTGAGAAATAAGTAAAACCTCAACAAATAAAAGTCCATATTTTGCATTAAATAATGTAGCTTTGAGAATGCGTCATCATAGGCAGTGACGTAAACCGTTACGTCATCATTGGAAAGTTACTAAATTCTATTTTCAACATGCGATGGGAACCGTTGTCGACATTACGGAGATCTCTTTGAAAACGCAGGACTTCTTCGGGAGGTTGGTTTACTCGAGGTATGACATACTCTAAAAGATGTTTTAGATAAAGTACACATGTGGTTGTTATGCCATTGTTTTGCTCTAGAGACATGTACAGTAACTGAAGAAAGCAGTCTTCTGGGATTTGGCACCGTGTATATGTGGTGTTAACCGACGTTTCAGAGGAACGTATCGCCTCCATTTTCAGGGTAGAAGAAGAAATATAAGAAATCTGCAGTCTGCTTTTACCGGTTCTCACGGTCTCTTCGCTTGCAGATTTCTTATATTTTTTCTTCTACCCTGAAATTGGAGGCGATACGTTCCTCCGAAACGTCGGTTAACACCACATATACACGGTGCCAAATCCCACAAGACTGCTTTCTTCATAGTCACCGCCGTGAAAGCCTCAAATCTTACACGTACAGTAACTATACACTTTTGTAAATGGGCTAATAACTATTAAGCTCATAGAAGATCCGAGATATTTACGGATATCGAAATGAAGATCACGATCTTCTGGTATGTAATATCATGCAACTGACAGAAATGTTTCGGAGGCTGTACAGCCTCCATCTTCACGACAATAGATCGAAGTATAAGTCCCTCCAAAACGTCGGCACCTATCTGCAAAAAAAAAAAAAGCTGCGAAGTGCCGTATCTCAGAACAACACAATATTATCTACAATCCCTGTCTTGCGCCAAAGAGCCCAACATAGAGTAGACCTCTGTTCTGCAGGTATATTATTAAAGTGGTCGGAGTGTGAAACTGACCACTCAGTTCCATCCATTACCGAAGATTAAGAAAGGGTACAGTAACATACCTAATCCTCCAGTACGTACTCTTGTTGTGATGCGTATATTCGCTTTACTTGTTTTGTAGTATTTAAGGTTCTCACAGCGGTGGGTATGAAGACTTCTGTCTTCTGGGATATAACGCCGTGTAGTCCGCTGAAAGTAAAGCGGCGTTTCGGAGGAATATGTCTCCTCCCTCTTCAGTGTTGAAGTAGGTAGCAAGCTCTGTTCAATAAGAAAACAGTACGTGTATGGGAATATCTTGTTATCTGCTTCGTTTTGGTTCTTTTTGCTTGGATTATTATTCGACCCTGAAGATGGAGGAGACATGTTCAGACTCAGACCGTTGTGCGTCGGTTTTAATAATCTCATTCGTTTCAACTATGCTCCTTTCCTTGCATCATGACTCAGATCGGTGTGCGGCGGTTTTCATAATCTCATTCGTTTCAACTGTGCTCCTTTCTTTGCGTCATGTCGCAGATATCGTGTCTTCACTGTTACATGTTTTGACGCATACCGGTGTGCGGCCTACCTAAGTCATGAAATGTTTTCGCCTGTTATGAACACTGGGATCGTGGGTTTCAATAACCTTCAAGACATGGATGTCTGTTTGTGTTTATTCTGAGTTTGTCAGGTAGCGGCCTTGCGACTGGCTGATCCCTTGTCCAAGGAGTCGTACTGACTGTCTAAGATTAAGAAACTGAAGTGAAACGAAGAGTTTCATGGATGCCCTATGCTCCATCTGGGAGCAATAGGAATACAAGAAGAAGAAGAAGAAGAGGATGAATGTTACGCAATGGAAACCAAGTTCGAAACGTTTGTTCTCGCGCATTGGCTGCTCTTACCACGAGGAGGACTCCGATGTTTATTAAGCAACCACAGATTTATAATTGAAGACGTGACCGATTGGCCTCTCCGTGGCGAGGATGGAACCCGACTAATATTTTGCAATTAGCGTGTTGTAAAGGAATTTATGAACCCCCTGTGATGACGTCTAGGTTTATGTTATGCCGTGACCAGTGGCAATCACACATTCCGTTTCTGGTGAACAGGCGAGTTAAGTATTTCAGGAGAGCATTCAGAAGACGCCGAAACTGAGGTAGAGTTGAATGCTTATGTAGTCAGCACTTCGTGTCTGAATGCGACACGTGAGAATATTAACCCGGAATATTTCAGTTAACAGCAATTGGAAGTTACAGATTATTCTAAGAAATGATTTAGGAGACTTGGATTTCAAACCTAAATCCGGATACTAGATTATTTTGGGCTCATTTTGGTGGAAATAGCCAATCACGTGATATTTCATATTGAGGTAGGTGTATGTCATGAAATACCTACCGGTTCTGTATGGAACGTTTGTTTCGAAAGTTGAAAATTTCATATACGGCGATGGCGTGAAACTTTGAGGTTATAAAGAATGCCGTCTTCTGGTCTGTGGCGCCGTATAGATCTTGTGTGAACCGACGTTTCGGAGGAACGTATGGCCTCCATCTTCAAGGTAGAAAGATTCTCGAGTTAGGAACCAGCTGGTTTTGCAATTTTCTACCTTGAAGATGGAGGCGATACGTTCCTCCGAAACGTCGGGTCACGCAAGATCTACACGGCGCCACATCCAAGAAGACGGCATTTTTCATAGTCACCGCTGTGGAAACCTCAAATCTTTGAGGTTATGTTTCAGTAGTTTCAGGAACTAGGTGGATTTAACGTATCTTATGGAACAGAAACAGATCATGAGGTTACATGATTTCTTATCGTTTCTTTACATACATTGTAACATTTGAAAGAAAGTACGGGTTACAAATTTTATCCAGAACATTCGTTGGGGTCCCACATAAATAGCGATTCTTTACATGAGCATATTCATAAATGACTGATATTTGTTTTGGAGAAGAAGGTGTGATTTCTTGGGGATTGGGATAAAATGTTCAAATTTTGCCTTTTCGCCATTTCGTACGGCTGGAATACAGCCTAAAGGAACTAAATATTTTTGCATTTTCCTGTCAGTGTCTTTATTTCATCAGTTTTCCATTGACGTTTCATATAGGCATTAGGAATTCTGTTAAGTCACTCACCCACTCACTCATGGAGCTGAGCCCTTCTTGAGAAACCGCAAATTGTGCAGCTACTCAAGAACATCCCAGCATTTTATGGAACACGGAGGTTCATTACCGTGTTCACAAGAACCCTCCACTGGTCCTTATTCTAAGCCAGATCAATCCAGTCCATCCCATCCCATCCCATCCCATCCCATCCAATCTCGCTACAATCAATTTTAATACTGTCCATCCTTCTACGCCTTGGTCTTCCCAGTGGCTCTTTCCACCTGGTTTTCCCACTAATATCCTATATGCATTCCTCTTCTCCCCAATTCGTGCTACATGCCCTGCCCATCTCATCCTCCTTGACTTGATCATTCTGATTATACTTCGAGAAGAGTACGCGTTATGAAGCTCCTCATTATGCAGTTTTCTCCAGCCTCCCGTCACTTCATTCCTCTTCGGTCCAAATATTCTCCTCAACGCCCTGTTCTCAAACCCCCTCAGTCTGTGTTCCTCCCTTAATGTCAGAGACCAAGTTTCACACCCATTAGCAGCATTATTATGGAAAATTGGCGTTACATGGGACATGTTATTAAGCAGGGCAGTCGATACAGACAGGCATATGTTATGTCACTTCAACATTTGCGTCTCTCTAATCGATATTAGAACACACGACTGTAGCTCTGTTACGTCATTTAAGACAAACACTAATGAAAGCGTTGTTGCGTGTCAGCGTCCTACTGACGTGAACGTCGTCACGTGACGTCACGTCACTGACGTCGGTTTAGTTTGCTTGCTTATATATAATAAAGAAAAGAAATATGGTACTGTCATTTACTTCATCATGACTTTTACCTTGAAAAAGGAAATTATTTGAAAGTGTTTTGTAGTGACGTCAGACATATTGTATATATGGCTGTTGAATTTTTGAACGCTGCCGCTATTTCAGACGCAGACGTCATTCGATGTGTGTTGTTAATCCTTCTTCAGTTTGCGTGCTCGCGTGCCTTCCGCTTTCTTGTCTACTGAACCCCCCATTCGTGGTTAGTAAACCAGAAGACGGAAACATAGACACAAATAAAGCTATTTTGAGGCCGAATAAAAATGTTTAAGGTCACTTTTTTATTTATTTTACAATATCATTTTGGTATTATTTCGTACTGCCTAAACACAAAATCGTCATCCTGGGAAGGTTCTTTTTGTGCTGGAAATGAAACTGTGATTTTTATGATCAAGATGATAAAATAGAAGTTCTCGTTTATACGAGATTGACAGCTGAAATTCGTGAAGAATGTCATTTGTATATGTAAGCGATACAGCCATTTGTACGTTGTCTTGTTAAATATTTACTTCAAAATACTTGAAAGATGTTACAATTTCTACAAGTAGATTAATATTGATGTGTAACGAAGGAACATATAACATCGACACAAAAAGTAATGTAAGAAAATAAAATTATATTGAAATCAATTTTAACTTAATTAAAACATGTTAATAATTGTTCGGAGATATTTCAACCAGAGGAAGAAGGATTGAAAATAATAACAATAATAGTAATTGGGAATATTTCAACCAGAAGGAATGATGGATAATAATAATGTGGCACGTAGTCTCGTTGCTAGGCAACGATAACGAAATAAGCAACTACGTAGAAGCCGTTGCTAGGTAACGGTTCTGCAAACAATCATATTTCCACGACAACAAGAGAACAGCCCTAATGGAAGAGATGATTTCTACGCGGTCTATACCGATCTGTTATATGCAGGAACAGTTAGCAGCTGCAATTAATTGGAGAACTGATGACGTTCAGTCCTTGTGAGCTGTTGCTGTTAGAAGTTGGTAGCTGAGGTCGGTGACAGTTTGGGAACCCAGAGGAAGGTGACATCCTCCGTTGGAAGCCGCTACCAAGCAACGGCGGTGATAACGTCACTGTGGACACTACTGTGTATGTGATACTGAACCGTGAAATGTAGTCACGCACGTGTGCAGTAAATCTGGTCAGCAATCCAAAACCCCGTCTATAGTCATTCCGTTCACGTGACAGTAATAATAATAATAATAATAATTTAGATATTTCAACCAGAGGAAGTGGGATGGCGAAACATATAATGAGTATCTTCGTATCAGAAATTCTGAAGCGAAGAGACCGCTTCAAAGACACAGACATAAATGGGGGGGATAATATTGAAACGGGTCTTGAGGAAAATGGAATATGATAGTGTAGACTGGATACATCTCTCAGGGTAGGGACCAAGGGGAGGTTGAAGTAGAGAAATAATTGTAATATTTGAGGGTTTCACGGTGATGACTATGAAGAAATCCGTCTTCTGGCATTTGGCGCCGTGTAGATATTTTGTTAACCGACGTTTCGGAGGAACCTATCGCCTCCATCTTCAGAGTATAAGGAATCCGCGAGCTATGAACCAGCGTGAGCAGGTGTCTGTAGACTACATACACCTACTCACGCTAGTTCATAGCTCGCAAGATGGAGGCGATACGTTCCTCCGAATCGTCGGTCAACAAAATATCTACACGGCACCACATCCAAGAAGACGGCATTCTTTAGAGAAATAATTGATTCATCGTGAAGGTATGATCTGCCTGAGCTTCCTGTTGTGGCTACCAGGTTATGCGGTATTACGGCAGCGTTGCTTATGGGCCTAGGTTAATTTTGCTGGGTTGTGCCAAGCGTCACACGGAAGAACCCGAAGCGACGAGGAGCAACACGAGACGGGAACTCCAACTCGCTCTGCTGTTAATGTAGACCCCTACCGAAAGAAAGAGAAATCTGCTGGTGAACCTCCGCGTGACCTTTGTCCTTTCACACTGAGACTAACACCGTCACAGGGATGTTCTGTTTTCAGGGCGTGATAGTAAAGATGACTGAATATACGGTTTTGCTGCAGGTAAATAGTTTCAATGTTTGAATAAAAGTGGTGAGGGGAGGAGAAAAGAAAAAGACGAGAATGTAGCGCACCGTTTCCTTGCACTGGTCTCCCACTCGCATTGTAAATCGAGTTCGTCCCACACATGCGCAGAATTAATTACTTTATAATTATTATACTGCCTTCAGTGTTATTTTATATTTCAGTGAATATCCACCTTGTGTCTGTAACTCAAGAATGTTTATTTTTAAGCACAATAGTGTCCTTAATTTATCTTCCCCCCCCCCTCATTCAGTTGGACAAAATTGTTTGCTTGATAAACTTGATGCTTTAATTTTGTATTTTGTCAGTCATTTTTACTGCCATGCCTGAGGACGCAACATACCGTGGTAGCAAGGGACCTATTTAAAGTTGGGCGTTATTTACACACAGTACAAAAAAATGAACGCATAATGAGGTTGTAACCATCCATTTGTCTTTTTCATTTCTGAAATTATTAAGCATATTTGGATGGAATTTGGTATTAGAGGTCTGCATTAAAGGCTGTAGGCAATATTTAATTTTGGTCCCTATCATAGATAAGTATCCTACCAACTAAAATTGTTTTATCAGCAGCGGTTCGTGATACAGAAATGTGTGCATAACATAAAATACAGAGTTCGTTAAGACCTTTATTTAACAAAATACGATGAAAAATGTCTTTAAATAGATTCTAAATGGTTCTGACTATGGTGGATGACACATAGAATTACTGGAGTTTTGGACTTTTTCCATCGTCCGGAATTTTAGGTAATAGAGGACACGGCGTTTCGGAAACCGGATCTGTTTCAGTCTTCAGGTGAGAAAGGAAGACACCCACTCAGCTGAAGATGGGAACAGATCCAGTTTCCGAAACGCCGTGTCCTCTATTACCTAAAATTCCGGACGATGTAAAAAGTCCGAAATCCCAGTAATTCTGTGTGAAAAATGTCTTCTATACCTTATGCGTGTATAACGGAATTCGCTTTTCCCTCATGGTGTTTAATCTGCAGTAATTGACTTAAATTTGAAATGAAGGGACATAAAGTCCAAAGCGGTATACAGAATTGCGATAAACGCTTTCGGAAAATGTGTTTAGTACAAAATAATTTGTTCTGAACAGAACCTGTTGCTCAACGACGATTTTTACTTTGAACCCCTTACATATGCGGCAACTTTACCATCACACTTGTGTGAAGTGTAGTCTAAATAGATACACTGCGATCCTTCAAGCTATTAAAACAATCCTGCACTTACTCGTTTTATATTCTTGTACGTTTTTCAAATGCGCACACAGATTATTCCACGTGTCTGTATATTTAAGATTCATTTCACATTCTGTAACATCACGCAGCTTGTTTACATGGACTGGTGTTACTGGATGGTATGCGTTTCCAGTCTCGGTTCTTTCCTTTGTTTCTTCTTCTTCTTCTTCTTCTTATTATTATTAAAAGCTATCTCTGTAACAGGTCGTGAAGGCCCATAGGGTTGTGAGACCTCGAGGCTCCCATATTGTCTAGAAATCGGCTCACAGATGGCGGTAAGGTCAGCCTTACGCGCCGGCCGCCCTTTACCCCCAGAAAGATTTCTGGTACCCGTTTCTGTTAAGAGACTGAGTCGAACCCAGGGCCATAGTGAGGCTGGAAGGATTAGGTAAATTGGAAAAAAAAAATCCACCTCATCGGGACTCGAACCCGCGACCTTCCGGCTTGTAGCATAGTGCCTCAACCAACTACGTTACAGCGTGCCCCCATTATTATTATTTGTGGTAATTTAAATTATTTTCGAACATATTTTGTCTATGAAGATCTCTGCTTTCTGGGCTATAACGGCATATAGTCCTTTGAAAGTCAACCGACGCTTCGGAGGAACATTTCGCATCCATCTTCAGGGTCGAAGAATAAGTATAAGAAGAAACCAGCGTGAATGCAAGTAGCAAGTAGAGGCCGTACACAACGTTACGTATATCAGCTACACCCGAGATATCATTGGCTGTCAAATGCAGCCGGCCACGTGACCACATGCAGCCATCAGTAATTTCTGCTGCCTCCGTCAACTACAGTAAACCCCCGTTATAACGGGTTTCGGCTATAACGGCAACATCTAGCTGTGTAGAGCTGTGAATTTTTAAGATAGTGAGGCACTGAAAAGTGTTTGTAATTAGAAATGTATTTAAAATAAGAAATTTTCCCAATATAAAAACTTTAATCACATTGTAGGTTTCTATGTTTATTGCATGTATTGCGTATCCTACGGTGTACTTCCGTGAAAACCCCTTCACTCGGGTGTAGCGAACATCCGCGATAACGGACACTCGACCCCCCATTAATCCGTTATATCGAGGGTTCGCTGCACTTTTATGTTTAATAAGTAAGATAAAAAGTAAAAAACAAAGGTAAAGTTGTTCCTGTACCTAACTAATTAAGCATTACGCCATGAGAGCGTATGAAGAATGGATGTGGGGCTTTTTCCCCGGGTGTAAAACGGCCGGGGCGTGAAGCTGACCACTCACTTCCAACTAGTGCCGAGATCAAGAAAATGTGGATCTATACATCTATTAATAAGTAAGATTTTTGTTCAAAACATTTTTTCAGTCTTGAGACGGATTTCCTCCGAGTCTGTTGTACATTTATTGTCTAATTTTAACCAGAAGTGTTGTGAATCTGCGATACAACCCTTCTACCTTAATTTCTGTAGAAATAAAAGCACAGCAAGAAGATAACGAACGCAAATCCCCTTAGTTTCGCTGCGGGAAGAAAGTCCAGTAGGCGTGTTACCGTTTAGTGAGCTGCTTCTAACTAAGGTACTCACATTTCCTGACGCTCTACTTTGAGTATAAATCAATAACAATGTTCCTTACAGGATTCTGTGCGTATAATAATTTACACGTCTTAAATTGTTAGGCTATAGAGAAATTTTCTGTCTTTTAAATGAAGCAGCGGGAAATGTTTAGTTGAAATCAGTTGGCCCAGACAATGGACAGTGTCCAACATAATATTCGTCCAATGAATCAGACGTCATGAATCTTCAGTGAATCATTTTCCGTTCAAAATTAAATAATTTTACATTGGTATTTGCTCTTTCTTATCTGTGCCGGAAAAAAAAATATATTTCGGTAAAGGCAGATTTTTACTCTAGTAAAGGTCCTGTTATATGTAGGTTTTATTATATTAATTCTGTGGAAAATTATCTTTCAGGGAGCCTTTCAGGAGGATTCTCTGTTTTTAGTAATGGGTGGCTTTCAACACGGGTTTTCTTTTTCTCGCTACGTATTTGCATTGCGTTGAAGGTGTAGGCGTAGAGTTTGGCGTGTGTGCGTGTGCGTGTGCGTGGGTGGTTTAGATTTAAGTTCATAGTGTGTGTGATGCTGAAACAGGATAATACTGAACAGCTTGATCATCCAGCAGGAGACTGTAACATGAATCTGAAATCCCTGTTTAGAATGATCAAGTGAAGGAGGATGAGGTGGACAGGACATGTAGCACGAATGGGGCAGACGAGGAATACGTATAGGATATTGGTGGGAAAGCCAGAAGGAAAGAGACCACTGGGAAGACCAAGGCGTGGGTGGGTGGACAACATTAAAATGGATATTAGAGAGATAGGATGGGATGGTATGGATTGGATTGATCTGGCTCAGGATAGGGACTATTGTGGAGCTTTTGTGAACACGGTAATGAACCTTTGGTTCCATAAAATGCTGGGAAATTCTTGAGTAGTTGCAGAATTGGCGGCTCCTCCAGAAGGGCTCAGCTCCATGAGTAAGTAAGTAAGTAAGTAAGTAAGTAAGCACGGGCTGAAGTGCAGAATTCGTCTGCGTCCGTGGAGGGCTCCTGCAGTGCTGTAACTTTCTTAGTGAACGCAGCATAGCCAACTCGTGCACGATCTTTTTTAAGATTGTGAATCGGTGATCTAAATTTGCGGTGTAGTGGATCAGATATTCTGTATGAAAGTTTCCTTGTTTCACTCAGTTACTTCGGACAGATTCTGGGCTAATAGAGCTATCGTAAAATAGGCCACTGCCTTCCAAATCACTTTCAGCTCATTATATAGAATCCACCCTATATTTCAACATAAACTTGGCAGTTAAAAAACTGATCAAGAAACCAAGAATCAATGCACCAAGACACAAAAGTCTATACGCCACAGAGTTCGAAAAAAATTCTTTTAAATTCCGTGTGTTTGTACATGTGTGTCTTACACCATAAGTGTTCAGCAGATTTTTAAATATATTTTGCTATCCTAACTTCATATTTAATTAAACTTTACACGGGAGAGGGGGGCACGCGGTAGCGTAGTTGGTTGAGGCACTATGCTACAAGCCGGAAGGTTGCGGGATCTAATCCCGATGAGGTGAATTTTTTAAATTTACCTAATCCTTCCAGCCGCACTATGGTCCTGGGGTCGATTCAGCCTCTAACAGAAATGAGTACCAGGAATATTCCTGGGGGTAAAGGGCGGCAGGCGTGTAAGGGTGACAGTCTCACCGCCATCTGTGAGCCCACTGCATGGAAAATATGGGAGCCTCAACATCTCACAACCCTATGGGCCTTCACGGCCTGTTACAGGGATACCTTTACTTACTTACTTACTTACTTACTTACTTACTTACGGGGGGTGGGGGAAGGCTGAATAACATATAATTTTCTCGAAACGCCTGTTAAACTTTTAGCTAAATTCGAGTAATTTCTGAATAGTATGATTCTGTATTTCAGCATCCTGTTGCAATTGTTCACATTAGAAAAACACTTGAAGATGGCCGTTTGAGGCCGAAACATGTAGTGTTAGAGAGTGTATTGAAGTGTAAAATAAAAAGTGTTGCAATTTGGACGCTAATCTGAATAGTATGGTTCAAAATAGTGCCAAAGGGGTCAAATGTCCCCTATACCAGTGCGATCCTTTATTTGCAGATTTGGTTATACTTTGAGTATCGAAATTCCTTGGCACCGAATTCAGCTCCTTACACATTAGTGTTCATTTTTGTTTACTATTTAGTTATTACAAACTTCTCAACAGTGTAGGTTGCAAGAAGAGGATGATTGGAAACGGTGAACTCCGAAGGACGTGGTTATGTCTTAAGGTATTAGTTCAACAGCTCTTTGAAGTGCATAAGGAAAACCACGAAAGACAGCTGTCATAATAGTTGGGTATGAGCAAGGAATTGAATCCAGGACCTCACTCACTCACTCATGGAACTGAGCCCTTCTTGGGAAGCCGCCAGTCGCTTTGCCACTCAAGAATTTCCAAATATTTAATGAAACCCCGAAGGTTCATTACCGTATTCACAAGAGCCCTCCACTGGTCCCTAGCCTGAGTCAGATCAATCATATCCATACCATACCATTCAATATCTCTACGATCAATTTTAATATTGTCCACAAACCTAGTCTTCCTAGTGGTCTCTTTCTTTGGCTTTCCCACCAATATCCTATATGCATTCCTCTTCTCATTCGTGCTACATGTCATTTCCATCGCATTCTCCTTTACTTGATCATTTAATTATACCAGGAGAAGAGTATAATTTTGGTGGGTGTGTGTGAGAAGAGATTACGAAACTGAAGAAGTGGCCAGGACACAACAAACCGCTGTAGAGCCATTGATGAATGAATGGACGATTACAACCATCCGCGGGTCGTCTGAGGTCGGAACCACACGGTGTGAAACCTGTATTGTTACTGAAGCTACATCCTCATGCATACTGTGGTGTATAAGTTCAGGTACGGTCTTTGATTGTTCTGGTGTCTGGTGTCCTATGAATGGTGGGTACATATGAAGAGGCTTTCTCCGCTCACCGCGTGCTGTATTCCCATCTGGACTATGTCATCCGGCTCAAAACCCTTGCAGCTAGCGAAAGTTATCGCGTGGTTGTCACTTGAGTATTCCTGTGAACAGAAAGTGTAGACTGGAAGGGGGATACAGAGGAGATCTGGTCGATCCACGGGGTTTCTTTATGTGGCCTCGGTACAGTAAAGTAGCTCGGAGAACACAGAGAATAGACTTTATAATTATTTTACTGCTGATGGTACGATAACAGTGAAGATGATAATGGTGACCTGCAGACGGGACATGAAGCTTCACGTGTAATCCGAACTGTGATGCGAGCTTGTTGGTCCCAACATAGGTGTACACAAATTTCTGGCATCCAGGGTCACAGAAACCCCTTGCTGGTATCCAAATGAAAATGTTGGCTTATGGGGAGCATTGGGAAATGTCACACTGGATGTGGATGAAAAATTTGGCTCGTGGGAGTCATCGGGGAAACCAGTAATATATATAACTCAAAATTTTGGTTTATGGAAGGCATCGGGAAATCCCACATTGGATCCGGCTGAAAATTTTGGCTTGTTGGAGGCACTGGGGAAACTGATACTTATCTGGCTGCAAATTTTTGGCTTGTGGGAGGCATCGGGAAATCCCACACTGTATCTGGCTGAAAATTTAGGCTTTTCGGAGGCTTCGGAAGAGCCGTGAATGGAATATGAGTATAGAAATGATAACTTGGCTGTGTTCTCTTGGCATAGCGTACAGCACGAATAATATTGTCACGAGTATCAGTGTCTTGTAGACGGGGTTTGGATTGGTGAATCGGTTTATTGGATATTCACAACTGGTAACTACAATTCATTTATTCATTGTTGGAGGAGGTGGGTTTCCCCATGCACTTAGACCAGTTATTGGTCCATTGTGGATCCCCCTTTAATTTCTACTGTCCCCATACCCTACCGGTAACGGTGCGTGCCATCAGCCCCCGTAGAGCCAACGAGGTCGGCCCTCGGTACCTNGATAATTAGTCCCTTTCTGTCAGCGAGGTCGATCCTCATCTGGCAGTGGTACCTAATACTTTCCCCGTCTACCGGAGGCATTGGAAACTACTTGGGCGGGAAAATTAGCCTAATTTAGCTCAGAGGTCTCCTAGAGACATGAGGTTCTTTTACATGCCGTAAAGCTACGACACGGAACCCACGGCTTAAAGTCCCTCCCGGAGGACTTGTTCCTTAATTTTTTCCGCCCTTAAAAATTCCACGACCTCTGCCGCGTACCTTGAGTCATGAGGTGGGAACGTTACTCCTAGACTACGGAGGCCGCTCGTAACTACAATTAGTTCTTGCAGCCTATAGATTACTATAAGTATAACGCATGAAATAACGCGTTCAAGACTTCATCAATTCAGCTGCCTTTTCAGTCCCACTATACTGCCTGCCTCACACATAACGCCACATCGTCTGCAACGGCTGTACGTGTTATGCTTTCGAGAGAACCGGATAGAGAACACTGCCTCTAAGGGTTCCAGTTCTGTGTTTTGCCTATGCGTTGTGCCGGTTACCCTTGTAATTACCGTGGTAACCAAATCCGCTGCCCAGTAACGTACATGTATTTATTGACAGCGCAATACTCGGAACGTGTTTAGCCAATCGTTACCTAGAAATGGCCGTTTTTTCTGACTTCAGTATTCCTGCTTTCAGGCGTCATGTCGCAATTTTAACGCATGCGTAGCAATATCGAATAATTTCTGTTGTTGAAAAATGAGAAGTGGGCTGGATTCGTTCCTGTGATCCATCGCAGCATCTGTTATGAATCTTCTGAAATGAATCGTAAAAAATGCAGATATAATTACAAGAACGCTGACTTTCTGGAAACGACAAGTGATGATAATGTTGGCAATCATGCCTGAAGACTCTATGACGATGGAGATAACAACTACGTCGCCCAAAGGAGAGCGTCTGTAATGATATATTTTCTTGCAGCTTCCTAGAAACCAAAGCAGATTATCAGGGTTTTGAATTACTGGAAACCTTGGCACTGATGATTCTGATGACAATGGTTGGACCCGAGAACGGCACAGTATGCGTATTTTGATCCTCCCACACAAGGCACGCACAGATGTATCGATCATTGCAGTTCAGGTGAAGGTCGGGGTTGAATACGTAGTTAAAAGTTCAGAGTTCAAATTCCATGAATTACGAGTCAATGAAACTTGTCTTTTTGGAAAGAGGAAGCCGATCGCGTGGTCCCAACTTTACTGCATTGCCCTTAACAAAGTTCATTCACAGAATGGAGTGAAATTCGTTGTTCGGGACACACCTAACGCCATGGTTTGGAATAGATTGTCGCTTCTGTCACCTTGAGACCCAGAACGTGTTCGCGAGGTTGTGCGAACGAGTTACTGGACTTTCACGTGTACAGCGTCATAATCGCTATTCCTGTTCACTTCCTGTGGAAGGGTCGGCGTACATACGATTCTTAACATCAGCGAAAATAGTAGCCTTAAACTTGAACCCAAAGCGGAGTTTCATTTCCCAAAAAGATTGGGTGCCCGAACTCCCAACCATTTTTAGAATTTATCATAAAAATATATTAAATTCCAAGGATAATTATTCCAACAATTCGACCTATTTAATAATGTAATTTTTAATGTAGTGACTGTTTACTTTAGAAACTTATAATTTGGAATCGAATTACGTTTAAATCAGGATTGAAGGGAAAAATCGAAGCCACCTTTCTATCAGAAGGCGAAATAAAATATTCTGCTTGCTAGTCATTCATACCTAGTTGGCACATTTAAGGGAAGTTGTCGGCCTTAAAGTGAATAAAACATGTATACCTATTGTGACCGTCAGCATATGTCATCATCCGATTTAATGACATAATCGTGTCAATTAAATTAGCCAATCAGAATAGACATAGTAACGGTTAAACCTCCGATCCACCAATTACATTTCCTTCTTGGAAATTTACTGGGTTGAGGTAGAGATTAAATCCACGTTTTGGGAAGCTGACCCCAATCGGAACTGATTCAGTAGATTTTGTAAGGGCTATACAAATCCGTCTATATATAGCTTTTAGTCATTTCTACATTTAAGCTACTATTTCAGTCAATCTAGTGGAACCTGAATTAATAAACCCCCTGTAATTTCGTCACTCCGGATTCTGCCTAAACCAGTCAGCTCTACATATTGATATTAGCAAAGGTTCGTGTGACTGTGACTTTTATCGAAGCCGGAAGTAAAAGGGTATACCTGAAAATTAATTTTCATCCTCACAGTAGTTATTTTGCTTTCAGTGGAGTTTATCCAACGCTGAAATAACGAGTCGATGCTGAATATCATCTGTGAATGCATCCTGATGAATATTCTATGTCCCTACAGACCTATCCAGGCAGCTCCCACAATTATCATTTGGAAACAGACTTACCCTGTGCGATGAGATTGGCTGAATGAATATTCCGCTATAGACTGTGGAGTCTGAAAATAAAATAACTTTAACAAATTTTTCTAAATATAATTCTCACTTGAAAATACCGTTCATATACTCGAGGCATACGGAAGAGAGAGAAGTCGTGTGTGTGGAGATGCGAACTAGAGCCATCAGACTCAGAATAAAGCTCAGTGCTAAAGCTGTGATAGCGCTTCCTGATCAAAACAAAAAGAGATTTTTCCTGGAGCTGGTTTAACCGGAGGGACTCATGACTGACATCCAGTGTTTCTTGCTAATAAAACGCTATAGCTATCCCTGTAGCAGGCCGTGGAGGCCAAAAGGATTGTGAGACGTCGAGGCTCCCACATGTTCTTCACAATTAGCTCACAGATGGCGGTTAGGTCGTTAGCTATCATCTGGGGCAGGTAAAATAGGCCAGAAGTGGCCGCAGTACACGGGACTTAATCCCACCCCATTAGCAAAGCCTAGGTCTGAAATAAGTTCTCCTACCTTCAGGGGTTTTTATACCAGAATCTGTATATATTTCTCATCTCTCCTCTGCACGATGGATGCCACTCCATTTTATCCTCTTTTGTTTCACTACGAAATACAGGGTCTTCAGGGTCACGCTACGAACGTGCCTGTATAGCGAGCGTTATCAAGCCTAGTCCCGGGATAGTTCCGACGGGCTTGCGGTGGCATGACAACTCATATAATGAACATCCTGTATATTTAGTTGTTTTGTAGGCTCTCTTACCTGACACCGCGAACCTTACTGTGGATTCGGAAGGGACGTGAGACATTTTGCGGAGTGTGTTGCATCATCTGTTTATATTTGCAGTTACTTGTATCGTTTGTTTGTGTATTCATGCTGAGATGTTAACAAGAAGTTGTGTACATATCAGTCATGTAGAATGTGAAGTGTTGTAAAAGTTCAAAGGTAGAATTCGATCTCCGCCTTCCATAATACGTGGAAAGTGACCGGGAAAGGCTGTCTACGTTGCATTAGTACTACCTTCGCCTAAGTAACCTTTGCTGTCACGACTTTTTTGTAGTGTTCAGTAATTAGGGAACCAAATATTTCCACTTATTCCGTTGCTATGGGATCCTTCTTGAGAAACTTATGGTTCCCCAGCTGGTCAAGATATTTGATGGTTTTGCAGAACCCGAAGATTCATCACAATGTTCACAGAATCCCGACATTTGACCCAGTCATGAGCAAGTTAAGTCCAATCCAAAACTTTAGATTTTACACCTGTATATTGAGACACATTTTAATATTACTCATCCACAAATATTATGTTTTTGGATATTATCCATCGTTTTGTCTTTATCTAAAAACAGTCCTGTTTGTATTACAAAACACAACGTTTCGGAGATTGGATTCTGTCTCCTTCTTCAGGTAAAACATACTCAGTTGTGCCCAATCTCAGTCCGGAGATAGGGACTAACTCTAGCTACAAGTTTCATTAACCTGTCGAAAAGATCTCGCCAATCTTCGTCATCCCGAGAGATGAATCCAAGTCACACCATCTGACAGTATTTAAGATCCACTCTAATATTATCCCATTTATGCCTAGGTCTTCCGAGAGGACTGGATTTCCTTCAGGTATTTCAGCTAAAATTTTATATGCATTTCTCATATCTTGCACTTGTTACGTCTGGGATTTGAGAATAGTTAGATTAAGAGCAACCTCCGTCACTACGACGCCGAAACGTAGCAACATGTCCATGACAACTGAGCCAGCAAAAAGACCCAAGCGAGACTGAAGTAACAGGTTGTGAAACGATAGTGAACCGTGCAGTTGTTTGTAAATTAAGACGATTGAGTGTGCCGTTAATCAAATTAGTAATTCGAACCCCCCGGTATAGTCACTTATCACGTTACAATTAGTGTCAGCAATTGGATTGATACCTGACGTTGCCTAACAGTGAACGTTTCTGTGATATTACTCTGATTCCATGATTCTGAATTTCAGTCGTCATGTCACAATATAAATACAACGCATTAATTTATTTTCATTGTTTCGTGCGAACTTAAAACGTCTACTTTTATTAATTATGAATTTATGATACCGTTCCAAAACTTGTTGATGAGCTAAAGGTCATCGCTATCACACTCCCCCGTAAAGCCCCACGGGTAGACCCTTCCCGGCTGGTTGCGGCTCATCTTCCACCATTTCTGAGGGGAGCTACTGGTTTGACATTCCCTACAGTGCGGGGCGATGGTGCGTGTGGGATGCCTGCTTCAAATGTCACCGCTGAGGTCTCTCGACTTTGCGTAAACTTTCATCCATTTTGTGTTGACTCTTTGGTGTCTTTCAACATGTGTAGCACACAACCCACAGGCGTCTCGTTACATTTTAGTGCTTCCAGCTCTTTGTTAGTGCATTTCCATCTCGCGGAAATGTTACGTAACATATTACATAGAAAATACATTAAATACATTCGCTATCAGTACAAAAATTTGTGAATTTTATGTTTCTTTCGTATTCGAGTGATATCCGTTTCGATTCCCGCCCCAGGAACAGGATATTCAGAACATCTGTGTTTTCCTTTTTGCACGGTTAGTTTTATAGATACAGGATCCGTGAAGAGAACCCCTGAGTTATGTGTCGGCCCGACTTGACGAGAGTTGAGTACGACTCTTCGATCATACTGGGAGTTGGCAGAAAGTCTCATTTTAGATCATTATTTCTTTATGTCACATCCCTCCACGCTAAATGATATCTTCAATCCAAGACGCGGTTGGGATAGGAAAAAATCACTGTTTACTGTGAGAACCATACGTAACACACAGATATATAGCGTGGGCAGAATATATAGCAATTCAGTCCGTACCTCACAGGAAACACATAGCCCAACCGGTTAATGCTGTTTAGGGAAACAGTCGCTGTTTACTGTGAGAGTTTTGGTAAGTTAATTCAGGTGGTACGTATAGTAGACACTGTGCCTTAAAAGATTCAAACCGAGAAACTTCGCTAGAGTGTTAACGCTTGTAGTTTGTGTTCGGGAGGTACCCGGTTCAAATATCGGCCAGGACACCTGCTATTCTGGCTTAGGTTCTTCTTGTTTTTCCTCAGGCTCACCAATAAAATTCTTCTGTAGCATTTCTAATTAGCCTCTGGCCGCCTCCTTCCGTATACATTTGAATTTAATTATTCACTCCCATCCAGTAATACTACGCGATGGCATACGTGGTTCGATTCACGGTAGGGGTAAGAAATTATTCTGTACTCCACAGCGTCCAGACGGATTCTAGGGGCCCACCGAGCTGCCTATCCAATGGGTATCGGGGGGGGGGTCTTTCCTGAGCAAGAAGCTGACCACTCACTTCCAGCTAGTGCCGAGGTCAAGAATGGTGGAACTGTACCTCCACTCTTCCGTACCTTTTCATGGCGTGGTGCTTAATTAAGAACAGGGCCAATTTTACTCTTACCAATAATTCGACACTGTGTAATCCGAGTTGTTTATAGGATAGTCAAGTAATTCATAAATAAAGAGATAAACAGAGGATACAGTACAAGGCTGGAGCTCTACCGTTACGTTAGCTTCCTGCGTGAAGTGGGCGTAAACAGAAGGCAGGAAACACGGGCAGGTATGTACGAGCAGGAGTCGCACGGAAGAGTTGATGAAACAAAAGTATGGTGATGGGTCCCGCGGGGCCCGAAACCAAGAATAGCTGTGCTGGAGAAGGCCAGACGAGAGGAGACCAGTCCAGACAGGTATATCGAAATGTAAAAATCTATTTTGAGTGGCTGGGAAAGTTATACACGCGCGCGATACTTCAACTTGCATTATGATTCCGACGTTTGATCGAACAGGGGGTAGTCAAGAATTCCCCTGAAGGGAGTGAACTTCCCCTCTCTGTGACGTGATCAACATGCCGCCGGTTGAGGCGTCTTGGGATTTCTTTGACGTCACGCAGCAACAGGTTCCCTAGCAACGCCTGACGTCATTACATTGCATTGGTTTGAAACTTGTGCAAGTTCTGTGCATAACAATGCAAAACAGGGGATAATGTGCAGTGTTACGCATAACAACATGACCAGCGGTAATGTCGAATGTTGCGGGTATGTATAACTCCCTGAAGTGTTTGAGCTCATACTGCAGAAAACTACTGGAATAGTGAAGGCCTTGCACAGCGTTACTAAATGCATTCTTCATGTGGTTATATCCAGCACCGATACCTATAGACATAGGTAAAATACATCCTATAACAGGTCGTGGTGGCCCATAGGGCTGTGAGACGTCGAGGCTCTCACGTGTTTTAGTTGTCAGTCAGGTTGTCAGTCTTAAGCGCCGGCTGCCCTTTACCCTCAGGAAGATTCCTGGTACTCATTTATGTTAGAGGCTGAGTCGATCCCAGGGCCACAATGTAGCTGGTAGCATAGAGCCTCAACAACTTCGCTACCGCGTGCCTACCCCCCCCCCAATTCAGACCTATTACATTTTTTTTATTGCTAGTGGGTTGGGACCAAGTCCCTTGTACTGCGGCCACTTCTGGCCTATTGTACCAGCCCCAGATGATAGGTGAGGGTGAGTATGGAGCAATTGGTGGAATAAAGATTGTCAGGGGAAACCGAAGTACTCGGAGATAACCTGTCCCAGCGCCATTTTGTCCACCACAAATCCCACTTGACTAGACCTGGGATCGAACCCGGGCCGCTTCCCAGGGAAGCCAACGACTAACCGCTTGAGCTATGGCACGGCCTGACCTATTACTTGCTTACTTATGGAGCCGAGCCCTTCTTGAGGAGAAGCCAAATTTGCAGCTACTCAAGAATTTCCCAGCATTTTATGGAACCCGAAGGTTCATTACCGTGTTCACAAGAGCCCTCCACTGGTCCCTATCCTGGGCCAGATTAACCCAATCCATACTATTCCATCCTATGTTTCTAAGATCCATTTTAATATTGTCCACCCACCTACTCCTTGATCTTCCTAGTGATATCTTTCCTCCTCGCTTTCCTACCAATATCCTATATGCATTCCTCTTCTCTCCCATTCGTACTACATGCCCTGCCCACCTAATCCTCCTTGAAATTCAGACCTATTATGTAGTTTAAATATAAGGCATATAATTTGAATACATAGGCAGTACAGATAGGTTGATTTTTTTGTGTGCCTTATGCGGCTCTTTCAGGAATATATCGCGTTGAATTGCAGGACGAGCTGTAAAAGCTTTGGAAATGCGTGATTCGTTGTCTAATTGGCGTACTGTTCTGACATTTACCAGGAGGGAATGAGGAAAACAAAGCAAAACGTCAGTCATGATAACAGTGTACCCCGACCGAGTTTCGAACCGACCACCTCGTGAATACAGAGTGTTATCGCTAGAACTGTTCGACGATTCGTGTGTTATTTTATGACGCAACAAAACTAGGGCCCTAGGGTCAGTGTGAATGATGATTTGGAAGGGATGTGGATGCAAGCGATAGTTACTGTCGCAGCATATGTGTGTAAGGGCGTAGAAGCCTGTCAGGACATCCGGTGTCCGGGAAGAGATTGGAACTCATGGCCTTCTGAATATGAAGGCTTGATAACGATTTGTACCAGTTCTTTATACGCTGAGCCGACTGATGTGATCTTGCGTACGCGCTGTTGCTGTGCGCCCTTTTTGCATCCAGACTGCTAATTAGAATTCCGCACGAAGCTACGTAAGTAACGTCAAGTACCAGAGACCCCATCTTGAGAAGCTAGAAGTCGCTCAGTTAGTTAAGAAATAAGGCCGCACCATAGCCCAAGCCGTTAGTCGCTGGCTTCCCACCGCGGCGGCCCGGGTTCAATCGCGGGTCTGGTCAAGTGGGATTTGTGGTGGACAAAATGGCGCTGGGGCATGATTTCTCCGAGTACTTCGGTTTCCCCTGCCAATCTTCATTCCACCAATTGCTCCACAATCACCCTCACCTATCATGTGGGGCTGGTACAATAGGCCAGAAGTGGTCGCAGTAAAAGGGACTTAGTCCCACCCCACTAGCAATAAAAATTAATAGTTAAGAATTTCCTCACGTGTCATGAAACACGATATTCACTACCGTGTTCACAAGAGCTCATCACTGATCCGTTTCATGAGCCAGATCAGTCTACTCCATATTCTCTCATCCTGATTTTTTAAAGTTCATTTTAATATTATCTTTTCGCCTGCACACAGAATTTATTCGCTTCACGTTGTCCAATAAAATTTGTGTATGCATTCATTAGGCCTCGTTTTGGTGCTACATTCCCCTCTCATCCTTCTCGAATTTTGTAAGTAACAATTATACAGTATTCTTCTGCATGATATTACTTTCTCCCTTGTAGGTCCTGATAACGTCTTGATTACCCTCTTCTCTAACACCCTCCCCTAAATACGATAAACCAAGTTCCAAACTCGTACAGAAAATCAAGGAAGGTAAGCAGAAAGGCAAAGCTCTCTAAGTGCACACAAGTCGTGCAGTGACTGTCAACAGAGGCTATAATAAGACGCGAAGTGAGGCTTTATCAGCACGCTGTCAATAATGCGGTTATCGCAGCCGGGAGAGACAGCCCGGCAGAGCTGGACGGTTCCAGGAAAAGGCCCGCTCTGGGACAACATGTTTCTATCATTCCTGGAACCACCCACGTGTCTCTCCATTCTGAGTGTGCGCCAGTTCTGCCGTGAACAGCGCCATTAAGGCACAAAATGTTTAGCCCTTTAAAGCCCAGTGGTGTTTTACAGGGGCAGCGAAGGTTTTAACATAACCAAAACTGCATTCTGCACACTGTGTTCCGTATGGTTCTCACAATTGACAGTGACTGTTTCCCTAAACGGCATTAACCGCCTGGTTTTCGTAGTGGTGACGTAATGTGTTTCCTGTGAGGTAAGGACTGAACTTCTATATATTAATTTGAAGAATTTCAGTCTTTAAAGGGTATTATGGGCTGGAAAGGGACTTCACATGGGAATACTTCTGGGATTAGAAGATAAACTACAGGACGTTGAAAAAAAAAACTTTGAAAAAGCGGTAACGATAAAGATGGTGAAATTATAAGAAAAATGGATACTCCACTTTCGAATACATGAATTTCCGAAATTCCTTCTTGCGATTTAGAATAGGCCTGCCTCATTGCCCCCAATGGCCATTTCCTACAGACACAACCCGGCAATGTATAACGGTAA
This sequence comes from Cryptotermes secundus, assembly GCF_002891405.2. Classification (NCBI taxonomy): domain Eukaryota; kingdom Metazoa; phylum Arthropoda; class Insecta; order Blattodea; family Kalotermitidae; genus Cryptotermes; species Cryptotermes secundus. The sequence continues at coordinate 1,322,352 of NW_019736399.1, forward strand.
AAGTTGTCCCTGTGCTTAATTATCACCACGTATGGCAGTGGAGACACGACGTCCACGCATTCTAAACCTCGGCATTTGTTGATTGGTCAGCTTCACGCCTTGGCTGTTTTACCACAGGGAAATTGCCCTCGATATATATATATATATTAGGAAGTTAGGTGGGGCTCAGCGCTGGTCTGGACAATGTAGAGTCATTTGTTTCCTTTGTAGCTTGCTTCTTGAAATCGACGAACAGCCCAAATTAAATACGCGGTATCTGAGATTCTCATTGCGGTGACGCGTGTAGAGCGGTATAAATTTCCCGACATTTCGGAAGAAAAATATGCTCTCTCTTCAGGATCAACTGAGTCAAGCAAGTAACCAGTAGGAAGCAGGCTGCAAGTGACCATTGTGTACAACCCACACTGGTGTGTAGACATGACGTCAACATAATTGGGGTGAATAAAAGTAAACATTTAGGCGTGCAGATTTGTAGTTTCTTCAGTATCGCAACAAACATCATTTAAAAGGTAAACTTGCCCCTGTGCTTAACTAATTAAGCACTGCGCCATGAACACGTATGGGGGAGTGAGTGTATAGATCTACATTTTTTTTATCTCTGCACTAGTTGGAGGTGAGTGGTGAGCTTCACGCCCCGGTCGTTTTACCCCCAGGAAAGAGCCCACAGTACCAATTGGATAGGAGGTTGGGTGAACCCCAGAGCCGGTCTGGACGACGTGGATAAGAGAAAATTTTGACCCTACCGGGACTCGAACTCCGACCCCTCTGTCGTACAGCCCGTAGCCAGTCGCTATACCGACTACGCTATCCCGGCTCCTACAAACCTGATTTACAATATCTAAAACCCCATTTATGTTTGTTACAGTTGAATCTGTGAACTCGGTGAGATCCAAGTAGAAAAAACGTTACGTGTCACAATCTTTATTCTTTAAAGCACGGTGGTCACTATACGTACCACCTACTGTAACATTCTGGAGCTCCTTATTTTTCCCAAGGAGCGTATTTAGGGGCCTCGTTTGATTCTCATAATAAACATTGATTGTATCGCCTTATCCGATTTGCCAATGTGATAGAGACGCAGTGTGTTTTCTTTCAGATAGGAAATGAAATTTTGGATGATATGTAGTCCCTTGAGAGTCAACCGATGTTTCGGCGAAACATATCGCTCCCATCTTCAGGGTCGAAGAATAAGCCGAGCAAAACACCAGCGTGAAAGCAGGTGGCAAACGGAGCGAAATAATATACACGGCAGGGTAGAGGCTTAGGGCTGTTGTGTGCTTGGGCCCTTAAAAGGGTTGGATCTGCTTGCCACCTGCTTTTGCGCTGCTTTCTTCCATAGCTTATTCTTCGACCCTGATTTTTTTTATTGCTAGTGGGGTGGGACAGTCCCTTGTACTGCAGCAACTTCTGGCCTCTTGTACCAGCCCATGGTGATAGGTGAGGGTGATTGTGGAGCAGTTGGTGGAATGAAGATTGGCAGGGGAAACCGAAGTACTCGGAGAAAACCTGCCCCAGCGCCACTTTGTCCACCACAAATCCCACTTGACCAGACCCGGGATCGAACCCGGGCCGCCGCGGTGGGAAGCCAGCTACTAACCGCTTGAGCTATGGCGCGGCCTTCGACCCTGATGATAGAGGCAATATGTTCCGCCGAAACTTCCGTTGACTTTCAAAGGACTACGCGACGTTGTATCCCAGAAAATGGTACTGTTCATAACCACAGCTGTGAGAACCTCAAATTCTACGAAATTTTAGTTGTTAGATGAATTTTATGCCTGATAGATTTAAAGTATGCTAGAAATTACTAACCAAGCAGCCGTTTTCTTCTTCAACCAACGAGTAGCAACATTGCCCCTTTCGCAATCGCGCTTCCGGTGGTATCTTGCTCGGACTGTATCCGGCACTGCGACCGGATATCGTTATTGAAACCGGAAACGTACACATCTTTGTGCCTTTCCAGTGTTCGGTTAATATAGCTGACATAGTCTCTACCAAATTTGAAAGCCCCCCCCCCCAAAAAAAAAAACAAGCACAATAATGTCCTCGCAGTTGGTCACTGTAAACATGCATCTGCATTGTCGACACAGACGTTCTCAGGGCGGTGACTATGTCTTCTGGGTCGTAATGCCCCGACGTTCCTCAGGAACAGAAGGATTGATGCATGCTTCTTGCTTGTTGTCTACTGGGCTTACCCTTAGACCAGGCATGTCAAACTCAACTTGTACAGAGGGCCACCTCAGGCCTGTAAATAATAGTCCAGGGCCGAACATCAAAACAGAAATATACATTAGATATTGATACAAGGAAATTTAATTCTATTTATTATTTAGGAATAATTTCAATTTAATCACCTAAGTCACATATCTTACAGTTTTAAAAAGCAAGGGAATGCCATTTTTGACAAGTATCAAACAGCTTTTCATTATGTAAAAAAGAGAGATTACACAAGAAATTATGTTAGAAATAGCAAAACATTGAATTTCCTGCAGCCTGCTAATTTATGTCTGCGTGAGACTTCTTGTCTTCTGGTCTGTTGGAAAATTGTCTTTACAAAAAATATTTCTACTAAAATTTTAATATTGATTTTAATATCAATTAGCTATAAAAGTTGAGGGGCCCCACTTTGTGGCTATGGGGGCCGCATGTTTGACATGGCTGTCTTAGACCATGAAGATGGAGGCGATGTATTCCTCAGAAACGTAGGGCTTTTTTCCGAATTGCACAACGTTACAGCCCACAAGCCCCTTGCTCTCCATAACACCGTAGTGTTCAGAGGAGCAGCAGGTTTGTCGTCTGTTAGTTGCTTTCTTGTTTCACCGTTCTGCAGTGAAGGCGGAAGCAATATTTTTATCCGAAACTCGGACATTTTCCAAGCTGTACGGCGTTAAAACCAAGAAGAGCTTACTGTTTATGCATGTTGCGTGTTACATAAATTCGCAGTGCATTTTCAGACTGTTTGAGCCTTCGCTTTCTCACAAGTCTCGTAGTTGATTGAGGCGCTATGCTATAAGCCGGAACGTCGTGGGTTCGATTCCCGATCAGATAATTGGATTTTTCAGTAGACTTAATCCTTCCAGCCGCATTTGGCCCTGAAGTCGACTCAGCCGCTGACAGAAATTAGTACCAGGAATCTTCCTGGGGGGGTGAAGGGCGGCCGGCGCGTAAGGCTGACACCTTACCGTAATCTGTGAGCCGACTGTCTAGAAAATGTGGAAGCCTTGACGTCTCATACCTTGTGGGCCTCCAGGGATAGCTTTACTTATAAGTCTTGTAACAATTCTAGGATCCAATATGGAGATTAGGGGATGACCAGGAATTTTACCAAGCAGGGGGCGCTCATTAAATTGTCACGAGGAACGAGTGTAGAAAATTACGACCGAGTTTGTTAAACGCTTGTGTATCTGGATAGAAACGTATTTTGTTTTAAATAATTTTAATGTTTGGTGAGTTTTGTTCTTTTCACAATTTTGAGTTTTTTTCCCCCCAAAATTATCTAGAGCGGAAGATTCCAGACTCCCCCTGCCGAATCTCCTCCAGCGGACAGTATTATTTGTGGATGCTCTTCTTACATACAACTGTTACATCTTGTATGTGTCGTAATTTTGTTTATGCAAGAAATTTCCCTGGACTGTACAGACCTTGAAATTGTATACTTAGTTTTGCAAGAGAATAACATTTAAGACGTCTTCATGTAAAGAAAAATGTAAAAAAGAGCTATAAGACCGTTGATTGCCTTTCGTTAGTAGTCAGATCTTCAAAATTTCTTTCTTTCACATCAGTTCATATTGTTTTTGTTCTTTTATAAGGACGCCTTACCTGTCAGGCCACCCTTCTGACGCTTCACACAGGTGGATTGCCTACCTACATGGCGTTGATACGTTCAGGTGTGGTTTCTTTTGATGTCAAGGTTCACACAGCAAGTGATATTTCAAGATGGACGCGGTGTACAGTGTAGTTAACCTACAATGTTATTTCATAATCATTTCTACGTTCAGCCTGTTTACAGTCATATCGAATTAGTCATGCGTTCTGGATCTAATATGGCTCTCAACTTTCTGATCGTTAAGTAAACTTTCCAAGTAAATTTAAGAGTTCATTCCGTAAGTTCATTTCCCAAACCTTGTATATACGGGGTGTCCGGATGAAAGGTATCCAAAATAAAATAATAATATCTCAGAAAGCTTTTAATATATATATGGGTTAAAGCACTACAAAGGGAAACTATCAAAGTTTCTTCTGAGTATATAAATTTCTCAATAAATTTAAACGTGGGCCCCCTTGGTGACACGACAAATATCCAGACGATCCAGCATGTTTGGTGTTACCGTAGCCACAGAGTCCCTTATGCGGGCTTTCATGTGTTGAAGGTCCTTGACCTTAACCTGGTAGACAATGTTCTTCATATAACCCCACAAGAAGAAATGCAGTGGGGTTAAATCTGGCGACCCAGGAGGCCAAGCGATTGATCCAGTTCCGCCGATCTGTCTCCCGGTCATCGCTCGTCTCGAACCCGCGTTCGCTCTGTAGCAAGCCATGAAGGACACCGCGCCCACGTGCTGATAGCACACCGTTCCCTTTCACCTTGTACAGACCGCGTGGGAGGGAAACCTACGGTCTCCCCTGCACCGTACAAGACTCGGTGTTGTGAACCGCGCCTGCGGGATGTACTGTTGGGGGTGCACACCCCTTGATAGGCCGAGCCCAATTCAAATGTCATCGCGCCGTTCCAAAACCGACTCGCCCGCGGGTGTATGATGCGGCAGAATCAGGATCCGCCTCTACCTGTTGCCGTGTTGTGATATGTGATTTCATTTGCTTGCCGTTTCTTGAGCAATAGCGTCAGTACTTTATACCCTCGAATAGCAGGGCGATTAGTGAATAATGATTTGGAAATAATGAGGAGGGAAATCAAGAAAACCTCAGTATAGTTGGTCTCTGAGGCCAAGATTTGAACCCGGAACCCCCGAATACATAGTTCAACTGCTATACAGTCAACGTGACTTTGGGTCATGATGTCGATAATAAGATAATATAGATGATAATGATAATAATAATAATAATAATAATAAAAGTAAAATTTTCCCTGTGTTAAACTAATTGAGCACTACGCCATGAAGACGTATGGGGGAGTGGTTGTATAGATCCACGCATTCTTAAACTCGGCACTAGTTGGAGGTGAGTGGTCAGCTTCACGCCTCGGCCGCTTTACCCCCAGGGAAAGGGTCCCCGGTACCCATTGGCTAGGAGACTGGGTGGGCCCCATAGCCGGTCTGGACGACAAGGAGAGGAGAAGAGTCATGCCCCTGTCAGGACTCTAACACAGAACCTTCGCCATCCAGCCCGTAGCCAGTCGCTATCCCGTCTGCGCCCCAAAATAAATAAAAGGTATAAGGTAAAGGTAACAGGCCGTGAAGGCCCATAGGGTTCTGGGACATCGAGGCTCCCACATTATCTAGACAATGGCGGTAAGTTTGTCAGCCTTACGCCCCGGTCGCCCTTTACCCCCCAGGAAGATTCGTGGTACTCATTTCTGTTACAGGCTGAGTCGACCTCAGGGGCCATAGTGCGGCTGGAAGGATTAGGTCAATTGAAAGAAATCCACCTCATCGGGAATCTAACCCGCGACCTTTCGGCTTGTAGCACAGTGCCTCAACCAACTATGCTACGGCGTGCCCACCAAAATAAATAATAACAACAACAGTGATGACAGAGTGATGTGTTTGGGTACTTGGGAGTGACGGTAACAAGACACAATGACACAGGCACTGTAATGAGGTGAGTTAAGTTCAGAGCGTGCCCGCTACCATTCTTAAAATGGTCCATTGGATTTTAAGTGTAGAGAATGCGCCATTTAAAACAGCAGCCCAAACTACAGTAGTGCGTGGAAGTTCTCATTTTTGTTGCCCAATCACGGTTCTGCACTTCACGGCGACCGGTGCACCGCCGGCTGCGGGGCGCAGACAGATTTATTTTTCCGGCGTATCAATATGTCTGTTGGCCGACAACGTTCATGATGTATTTACAATTTGCAGATCAGAGGAGGTGTTTGAAAATGCTGTTCCTCTACACGTAAACAATCCTTGCACCGACGTGACAGGTTCTAATTCAGCCTTTGAAGTTGTTTTGCAGGAATATTTGCGAATTCCCTACAAATATTTCCTTTTAGTTCTTCCGTTCGGGGGTTACTGTTGTAAATGTCTTTAAAACAACCCCAGGAGAAAAAATCACAAGAATTAGGTAGGCCGCACACCGGCATGCGTCAAGATATGTAACAGTCAAGACACGATGTCTGCGACATGACGCAAAGAAAGGAGCACATTTGAAACGAATGAGATTATGAAAACCGCCGCACACCGGTCTGAGTCATGATGCAGACGTCAGCATCATGCTGACGAATCACGAATTAAGCAAGACTACGTCTTTTGTCTCTTGATGTTTGTCTTGACGCAGTTGGTGTGCGGCCTCCCTTAAGATCGGGTAAATGTGCTGGCTAAATATCACTGCTGCTAATTGTCTCCCCGAACACATCGGTCAAAGCCTGCATAGATATACGTGCAGTGTGGGCAGTAGCTGAATCTTGCCGAAACCAGCCGCAGAGTGTTTTCCTCTTCTGGTAGCTCTGGTAAGAACTGCCTGAGAATGACCTGTACATTTCTTTCGCAATTAATTGCTTCGTTAAAGAAACACAGGGCGAAAAATCCTTCTTGCACTTACATCATATCAAGCACCAACTTTCATTGGATGGAGCGGGATTTCGTTGATTAGATGCAGATTCTGTAAACTCCAGTAGCGATTATTTTGCGTATTTATGTATCCCTGCAAGTGAAACCACGCTTCATCAGAAAAGAATGTCAATTGCTGATCGATCTCACCTTCGACGACAAAACCAATTGCACAAATGAACTATGCTAACTTGATCGCGCTACTGCAAGGCGTGCGTAGATTACTGTTGTCTTATAGGGTCTAAACTTCAGCAATTTTGTTGACCTTCTTGCGGTAGACTTTGCCACTCCAGTCTCGTGAGCTAAACGTTTCAGTGACTTATGTTCAAGTCTGGCCCCTATGTCATCTAACTTTTCCTCAGTAAGCAGTCAGCGCTTATGTTTTTGTTCTTGATCTAAGTTTATTCACCAAATTGTGAATCGTTGTCTGCTGAGAACTCTTTGGTTACGAAATTTACGTCGAAATTTTCGCCAACACCTTCCAGTAGATCCGTATTTCACGAAGGTGTCATAGAGAACTGATCAGTAATTGTAACTGAGAACAAACTGTTCATTGAGCTGATAACTGCCGACCACTGGTGACAAATCATAAATAAATTCCTATGCATGAACTGCATTGCTCGCCGTGAAACATAATGCCGTCAAGCTATCCACAAAATTAAAACTTCCCTTAATTCTAAACTTATCGGCCAACAGGCATGCTGATTCATCGGCAAATTTCGTATGGGCGTCGCAGCCTGCGATGCACCGGTCGCCGTTAAGCGCAGTTCTGTGAACCATTCAACACAGATAAGAATCTCCATGTACATGCAAGCTTACAGTGTGACATCAGTATTGTGTTCTTACCCCATACTTTCTTGTCAGGGCACGCATTGCTAAACGCTTCGCCCAAAGAGCAGCGAACGATTTCGGTGCCAAGTAACGATCCGCTTGCAAATGCACCGCGTTTCTACCTGCAGATTTTCTGCGCAACTGGCAAAAGCAGCAGCCTAGCAACCAAGGTGTTATTGACTCAAGTGTCGCGAGGAAAGTCTGGGAGAGCCCTTCACATGGTGGGAACAACTTTTGATTTCGTTTCTCTGCCGCTGTACGTGACCATTTACGCCGTGTTCTCTAGAACAGGTGTTTTGTTTGGGGGCAAAACTTGGTGGCCGCTCTGGGGGACGAAGATCGTAGATTCGGAATGTTCAAGAAGGCAGTGCCAAGGAAATATTTGGACCTACGAAAGTAATAATAGGGGAATGGAAAAAAATACTTAATGACATTTGTAATTTCTACTGCTCAGTTAATATTACGTATTACGGTAGTCAGATGCGGAAGAACATGCAGCATGCATTAGAGGAACAAAGAATTCACGTAGAATTCTTTTTAAACCCCTTGGGGGGGGGGGAACTTACCATTTCGAAGACCAGATCATAATATTAAAATTGGGTGTATGTAAATAATTTGTAAAGCGGATTGAATTAATTCAGAATAGGGTCCAATGACCTTCTGTGGGCTTCATAAGAAATGGAATTCCTTGACCAGCTGCATAATCCAAATTTTCGAGAAAAATCCTACACCATAATTATGATGATTCGGCAAGACAGTAGCCTGAAGAAACGGCTTAGTTTTTTTTTTTTAGTTTTATGGGGTGAGACTGAGTCCGCTTGGTATGTCGGCCACTAATTAACCTATTGTGTCAGGCATGGGTGATAGATGAGTATGGAGCATTTGGTGGAATGAGAATTGGTAGGGGAAACCGAAGCAATCGGAGGAAACCCGACCTTGTGCCACTTAGTCTGCCACAAATACCATTTTATTTTACTTTGGATCGAACCCGGATCCGCTGCGTTGGGAAGCAGGCGACTAACCACCTGAGCTGCGGAACGGCCAAAGAAGTGGCAGTCTGGAATTACCACCAGTAAGCTTAGTGAACATATAAAAACTCTGGCCTGTAGTCCGCAAGCGAACTATACCGACCGAGCGACCGCCGCTTGTCGGAGAAGTTAGTGCCAACTTTTGTGGGTAGAGGGTGTCGCGTGGTCAGCGCAACGGATCCCCACGGCCGTTAGTCTCGGTTTTCTAGACCGGTACTGAACACATACTCGCTTTATGAGATTCTCATATCGCGGTGGGAATACCTATTACAGGGATTTCTGTGAAGGTAGTCAACTTGGCGACATTCCTCACAATCACTTACAGCTATTAATCTATAAATGGCGACACAAAGACGTGAAATTGCTAACCCATATTCGGGCGTATGTTTTTATGCTCTTACTATACCAATCAAGGCAGTTTGTACAACGTATCGCACATGCAGGCACGTACTGATGCATCGTATTTGGAAATATCTCCTTTTTTTTCTGGAGGAAGTGAATTCCGAACTGATTTATATGGTCACAAGCGTATATTTAACTTGTTCAGATCTACACACAAGAGCCACTCGCACGGGGTTTCAAGGTTTCTGAGTTCTTTGTCGTTCCCGCGTAATCACTGATATGTACTGCAATCTGCTGTGAGGTCTTTAGCGTCAACCGTCGATGCTAATGAATGGTTTACATTTAAATTACTACTACATCTGTTCGTCATAAGCACAAATTATTTCATTTAAATTATCAGCTTTAAAAGAGATTTGGGGCACGCGGTAGCGTAGTTGGTTGAGTCTCTATGCTACAAGGCAGAAGATCGCGATTTCGATTACCGATGAGGACACTGGATTTTTTTCAATCTTCCTAATCCTTCCAGCCGCACTATCACTCTGGGGTCGACCCAGTCTCTAATAGAAATGAGTACCAGGATTCTTCCTGGGGGCTAAGGTCGACCGGTGCGTAAGGCAGATAAAGTCACCGCCATCTGTGAGCCGATTGTCTAGAGAAAATGTGGAAGCCTCGACAGCTCACAAACCTATGAGCCTCCACGGATTGTTACAGGGATAGCTTTACCTATTTTCGTTTAACTTTATTGTTATTTGCAATCAGAGAGGTTTATCTAAATCATAGCATTTTATAATCGTCTACCTAAAACTGTTACTGATATTTAAGGCTCTGTGTTATGTAGTTGTTAGTTATTACGTTCTTTGTCTATTTCTCTTCATCTCTGTTTTTGTTTGTTCATTTTTTCTATATTAATGTGTTTTCTTTCTCCAGTGCTTCTCTGTAATTTATTTCTTGTCTTTATGTTTTGTTTGTCCTTAATGTGATTACCTGTATCTACACTGTGCTGTGTCTATAATTGGCCTTGTGGTTGTTGACTCGGCATATAAATAACGAATAATTGAATTATTATTATTATTTATATAGCCCCTTGTATTCCACTATTTGACTGACATGACTGAATTCGTAGCAAAATATCAGGAACCTACATGACATGTAATCATATTGCGCTAAACGAGTCACTGCGAACGCGCACTCAGAAGAAGCAGTAGGGTACTCCTCCGGTCATGGAGAACGAACCCGTAAAGCATAAGAAGAGTTCTGTCTTGTAGCATATACCACCGTGTAGCCCGTTGAAAGTCAACAGACGTTTCGAAGGAAAATTTCGCCTCCGTCTTCAGGACGGAAGGGTAAGCTAAACAAGAAACCAACATGAAACAGGCAGCAAATAAATCTTGTCCACAACGCCATGAAATATACTATGCTTCCTTCACGTAAACACTGTCTAGAAAACTCATTATATAGTTCGTCTCAAATGTCTCTGCCTTAAGTAGGCAACTTTATGGAAGAAAAATCCCCATGTGTTCAATGAAATCTCCAATATGGCGATTTTGGTTCCTCTTGTCTGTTGAATATAGACTCTAGAAACTTTCTAATGATGACGTATCAATCTACGTCACTCTCAAATGGTGACGTAACTTCATAGACTGATAATGCTATATTGTATACATTATATAATACTGGGTATTGATAAGGTAAAATATAGGTATAGCCTCGTTGTGTGCGACTGTTTGTTATTTAATTCTTAAGTAACAGAATTATTACGAATCCTGTGGAATTATCCAAGTTTTGCGCAGGTGAGTAAGTTGCCAGATGGCAGTTCCAGAGTTACTAAACTTCTTGGTTATTATATTTTGTACTGTACGATTTAAGGGGTTGTGCGCGACTTATAGATAGATTTTTTGGATTTGATGATCGGATTTATTGACACCCAACTCGGGACTATAGGCCATTATAGCGCAATCGCTGATCTACACACTTTACACTTCATCGTTACACACAAACACTAAGGTTCTGTCTTCACTAGTCGTATTCTGGCAACGGATTTCAACACAGTAGTCATGCCAGTCTCACTGTAACTGCACCACAAATAAAGTCTTCTTTTCATTGCCTAATTCCTTTCTTGCCATTTCTTCTCAACCTCCTTCGACTTCAATCTCTCTCAGTTCCCTGCTGCAAGTGTCAACTCCGGAATTCGGCTCAATTCTAATTCCCCTGCTCCCAAACTCATATCCCGGCAGGCTGCCGTCAACTAACTAAGTGATCTTCCTTGTCTTTTGTAACCCCTCGGCACGGACCAAGCAGAAAACACAACCTCTATATTATTCAGAAGGCTCGTTTACAGTACCGTTGCATGGCAATGGAAGTAATTCGAGTGTTGCTTTCGTATTCGTTGCCACGGGAATAGGTTTACCGAGCAGTTGCCTAGCAATGGACGTCTCCACTGATTTCACTATTCCGGCTTTCGGGCGTCTTGTCACAATACAGAGGGGGTCCAAAAATGTACTCACTCTTTGATAGTCAATATCTTTGGAACAAAATGACATGTAGTCACAATTCTTGCGCTGTAGTGTAGTGTAATGTTTCCTCAACAGATGGCGAAGGTCACGAGTCACGTGAGTGTCGTGCTGCATGCGCGCTGAGGGCAGAAGACAGCAGCAACAATGGCTGAAAGGTTGTTCTTTGAGCAACGCAAGGCCGTATTGAAGTGGTACTGGAAGTACGGTACTGTTAACCGCCACAGATGTGTGTATCGGGCTCCTGTAAATCCACACGTTCACGCGGGCAAGGAAGTGATTCTACCGGGTGTTAATGTGTGGTGTGGTTTATCATCGCACGGTTTGATTGGTCCGTTCTTCTTTGAAGGTACCGTAACTGGTCAGGTGTATCTCGATATGCTTCAGACATCGATTTTCCCTGCCATTCGAGAGCTGTTTAGAGATGAGAGATTTTTACCTACAACAAGATGGTGCTCCACCTCACTACCATCGAGATGTCAGGGCGTACTTGGATGACACTCTACCTGGACGATGGGTAGGTCGAAGAGGTGCTATTGAGTACCCACCACGGTCTCCAGACCTAACACCTCTAGACTTCTAACTATGGGGAACCTTGAAGGATGAAGTTTATCGACAAAAGCCAGCTACACTGAACGCGCTACGAGAAACCATCGAAGCGTTGTGTGCAGCCATCACACCGGACGCACTGACAGGCGTAGTTCGCTCAGCAATTCGGCGTTATCGACGCTGTTTAGCCGCTGATGGTGGTCACTTCGAACACATGCAATGACTCTCTCTCTCTCTCTCTCTCCGCGCAAGAATTGTAACTACATGTCATTTTGTTCCACAGATATTGACTATCAAACAGTGAGTATATTTTTTTGGACCTCTCTGTATTTCTAGTATTATTTTAACTTCATTTTCTGTCTCTTTCCCGTGTTAGAGGTTCGTTTGTCTCTGATTTTACTGTGCATATTGTATCAGTGTTTTGTGCAGCAGGGCTTAATTGTCTATTATTATTGCTTATTATACAGTATGTACATAGTCCATTAAATTATTTCTTAAATAGTTTACTGCCTTGGAATTGTATTGACGGTGACATATTTTAGTGAAACTTTCAAACAAACACACTTTTTAAAATATTTCTTTTTAAATTATAACGTATATTATAGGTTCGAATTTTTTTTCCCTTGGCACTACAGCCCCAGTGGGCCTAGGCCTAACTCCATGAACTTCTCCGCTCACTTCGGTTTTTCTAGATGTTACACATACGGTAGGACTCCTTGGTCGGGTGATCAGCTCGTCGCAAGGCTTCTACCTGCACACAAACATCCATGCCCTTAGTGGGATTCGAACCCACGATCCCGGCTTTCAAGCGAACGAAGACAGTGCATGCCTTAGACCGCTCGGCTACCGTGACCGGCATAGGTTCGGATTAATCCAGCAAATATTTCACGAATGTGTTTATATTGTACTAAGTGCTAGCTGAGGAAATGATTACTGTTAACAAGAGCCCTGAAGCCAGGTATAATGTTAGAAAACGGTGCCCTCACGTGTTCGGCGTTAAGATTTCTGTTATTTCCACTTCGCTGCTGCACCTCAAGACTCTGTGTTACGGCAAAATGAAACGCGAACTGCGTGAAAAATCTTTCTCCATACTATCCCAGACTTCAAGCAGAAGGTCTATGTATACATCTTTCTGAGCTGTATGTGTTAAAATGTATGTTAACTATGCCAATCCTTTTGTTGTTAATACGAGGGAGAGTCAGGTCACAAATGGATGTAAAACGCAAAACATATGATATTCGAACCTGGAATAGAACATTTCTCGATATACCCTCCACCAACATTAATACATTTATCCCTTCGCTTTATCGGTGAGTCGAAACCCCCAGTATAAAAGTCTTTTGTGACTGTTGTCGCAGCTACAGTCTCAACAGGAGTACTTGGTCGGGCATCATCTGCGACTCTTGAGCGTCCTTCAGAGAAAATTTTGACCCAGTTGCGAACGGCTTTAAGAGGCAAACACTCTCCGCCGTAAAGAGGAAATATTTGTTTATGAATTTTCTTTGAATTAGGTCCTTTCACCCACAAGAAACGCACAACCGAATTCTGCTCCTCGGTAGTACACTCCTCAAGCACGGTCGACATTTTAACTACTGAAATAAGCCTCTAAATATGCCCATCCGCTACCTAGACTGCCACGAAGCCGGATTGTGCTGCTACCTAATGATAAAAAGTAAAGCTATCCCTGTAAGAGGCCGTGAAGGCCCATAAGGTTGTGAGACAATTGGCTCAAAGATGGCGGTAAGGTTGTCAGCGTTAAGCGCCGGCCGCGCTTTACTCCCCAGGAAAATTATTTAATTAATTCGTGGTACTCATTTCTATTAGAGGCTGAGTCGACCCCAGGGCCATAGTGAAGCTGGAAGGATTAGGTCAATTGAAAAAAATCCAGTTACCTCATCGGGATTTGAACCCGCGACCTTCCGGCTTATAGCATAGTGCCTCAACCAACTACGCTACCGCGTACCCCCAGCTACCTAGTGATACACACAGAGAACAAATTACGTCCATTACAGCTGTTTTACTTCCATTTGTGACATTTACTGATTTTCCTCGTACTTTGTCTGCCAGAGGGAGCATAAATGGATTGGGTATCCATCGTACGTCCTCTGCTTCTGATGAGAAATATGCTTTCACTGTTATTGTCCCCAAAATGTGTAGTAGCATTCATTCTGAAAGAACACGGTCCCTGACCTTAGTCTCGAAGTTCATGCAGGAGTCGTTCAGGGTGTGAGAGCTGCCTGCAATACTTTGAAAACACACCAAAAGTCTATTTTACGTAAGGCCTACTCAGTAGTTACACCACCGCGCAGGATGGTAAAGGGATATCAAAGTTCTAGGCTTGTATTTGATAGGTTTTGGGTTCGGAACTCGGCTGATACACCGCCTGTCTTGGTTTTCCTCAGCCAATACAGGTAAATTCCGTGACAGTACTTCGGTTACGTCATGACTCCTTCCTTCCAGATCCTTCTTGATTCATCACTCACCGTCATCTTAGTATTCGACGCCGTAAAGTCTGGACTACTCACCGAGTCATAAGATAAATCATGAGAAAGTAAAATAGTTGTATCTGCTCAAGATAATTGTGACGCTCGGAACTTGGAATGATAAATGTAAAGATGTCAGCCACGCGTGCTAACCTATGGAATCGCACAGAGTCGCACAAACGAGATGAAAATAGGAAAAGGTGAGCAACTATGTAAGGTTTGAGGTTTTCACGGCGGTGACTATGAAGAATGCCGTCTTTGGGATATGGCGCCATGTAGATATTGTGTAAGCCGACGTTTCGGAGGAACGTATTGCCTAAATCTTCAGGGTATAAAAATCCGAGAGCGAGGTACCAGCGTGAGCAGGTGGTTGCAGACTGAGTCTGAGTCTAAGTCTAAGCAGAGCTCGGATTTTTATACCCTGAAGATGGAGATGATTCGCTCCTCCAAAACGTCGGTTTACAAAATATCTACATGGCGCCATAACCCAGAAGACGGCATTCTTCAGGTGAACAACTATTTCATATAACAGAGCCGCAGAAGGTGGGTGGGAGGCGGGGTAGGCCACTAGGCTATTAGGGACTTGGTTGGGTATGGATAGCCGGAGAAAGGGATTGGATTCCCGGAGGGACAAGTTATGAAGCTACTTTCCATATTCCGAAAAAAAGAATGAATGTAGGCTTATGCGATCTCGATGCTGTCTGTGTCTGTGAATCCTCCTCTCTTTCCCCACTATCTCTTGAATACCTGAACCAATTTTTATTAAACTTGGTATGTACGGTATATAACGGCACCTGAACCTTTCTCAGCGGCGTACTTCATCAGTCTGTGTGTCTGTATGTGTACCCTCCTATCGTTGTTAGGCAAAGGCCCCGTAAATTGTATCTTTTTTCCCCCCTTAGCACTACAGCCCCATTTGGCCTAGGCCTACGTCCATGAACTTCTCTGTTCACTTCGGTTTTTCTAGATCTTACACAGTCGGTAGGACTCCTTGGGTGGGTGATCAGCTCGTCGCAAACAGAAAAACGCACACACACAAACTAAACATCCACGCCCTGAGTGGGATTCAAACCCACGATCCCGGTTTCCAAGTGAGCGAAGACAGTACATGCCTTAGAGCGCTCGGCTACCGTGACCGGCTCGGTAAACTATATGGCTCCTTTTATTTCTAGTCAACGGCGGCAAACACGTTCCCGCGGCAACGAAGAATTGTTAGAGGCGCACATCGTATCAAAGGAAAGTAGGCGATTGGTTCTTCCCAGAACTTATTGTTCTTTTAGCCACTGTGTCCAGACCTCCTCGGAACCAACCCAGTTTCATGTCCATGGGGTTCGCCGGGCTATTTATTATGGTGTACAGTGGCCGGGGCGTGAAGTTGACCCATTCAGCTCCATCTAGTGCCGAAGAACTATACACCCACTCCCCAATATATCTCCTATGTTAAGAATGCGTGGGCCTCTGCCTCCACTCTCACTACGTGGTTCTTTATTAAGCACAAGGGCAGCTTTACCGTTACCGGTACCCTTACAGCAGGCCTGCGTGTAAACATACAGTAACATCTGTAGCTTTATCTACGTTCAAGCTTGCGCGCATTAACGAATGAACGTAATAGTGGAACCATATGTATTTCCAGTGACGTAACATGCGTTGAGGCATGCGTATGTGTGTTGCAAACATGACAGGAGCAAACAAAATCATTTCTCCTACAGACATCACAGATGCGTCAGTAATATTGTGTTACGTACGCTTGGGGCAATTTGTTTTCTTTCAGTTAAGCGGATCAGCGCACCGAAACGTCTGTAAGCTAGCTATTAATGTCGTTTTTTCAATTTACACAGTTGGAAATCACAATGATGCGAACTCCACACGACGAGGAGGCAGAGTGTTTCCCGTAGTAGCAGGTGTTCATTAATCAAACCTCTTGACGATGTTCTGTAACAACCCGCAGGCCTGATGGGACCGATATTGGACTGAATTGCTAGGAGCGCATTTCCCTTCAGTACGAGTTCAAGCCATTCAATTATAAACACCGTAACTCTAGTTTTTTCTTTGAAATTTCAAATTGACAGCAAGGGTTCTTTCAACGTTTTCATACCCAGTTATGAGAATGCACCCCTATATATCAAAGCAGAGCCAATCACAGAGGCCGCACGGTCTAAAGCATGAACTGTCTTCACTCGCTCAAAGCTGGGCTCTTGGGTTCGAATCACACTCGAGGCATTGATCTCTATGTGCATTTATTCTGTGTTTGTGTTCTGTTTGTAGGTAGCGGCCTTGCGACGGGCTGATCCCCAGTCCAAGGGGTCTTACAGATTGCGTGTAGGATTAAAAAACCGAAAAAAAAGCGGCCAAGGTTCAACAAAGGGCCGTAAAGCCATAGTGAAAGAGAGACAAATAGTATTGCCCCAGAGCAGGCGAAGACTGTTCATGCCTTTGACCGCGCGACCACCTTCATCGGCAGTCCCATAACATGAGAACAGTAACTTAAGCGGGATTCCTGACAGCATGATCGGGGAGTCAAACTCCCTCTCCCCGAGGTATAAATTAAAATTTATTATAAGTTAATTATATTATAAAATAATTATAATATTATAAATAAATTAAGTATTCATTATTCCTGTTTATGTAAAGCTAAATAAAATTACATAACCTCTATTCTGAGGCCCCTCCAGCCTTCTATCAAATGGGTAACGGGGAGGACTCTTTCCTAAGGGGTAAGACGGCCAGGACTTGAAGTTTTCCACTCCCATCTAGTGTTGAGGTCAAGAAAGGTAGTGGTATACCTCCACTTCCCTTTAGGTCTTCATGGCAATGCACTTAACTAATTAAGAAGAGGGGTGCCTTTACCACTTCTATTCCTGTATGTAGTTAAATGAACTTTGGATTTGAAAATGTATGAATCAATAAAGTACATTTCAGTACTCCTGAACTCGTGTATCTATGGTTTTGCCCTGATAGTATTTTCACAGTCTTATTTCTAAGTTTATAAAGTTCGATGGAAAGTTTAACTACGACTTGTTCCCTAAGCTCAAAAATCACTAGTTTAACTTCGTTGCATGTCTGCCTGTCTATATATGTTACACGCTCAGCAGCTTCGGAATGATGAAACTCGATATAAAGTAGGAACAGAGAGCCGAGCGCTGTCACTTCAATTCTGTAAATTTCTCGCTGATTTTAATAATATGAAATCGGCCAATATCTCTTCTCGTGACTGGCCCTGCCTCACTCTCCGGCATTAGAAACTAGAGTCGCGGTTGGGAGACTCGTTCTCCTGCTTCGTATTCGGGAGGCCCTAGTTCAAATCTCGGTCGGAACACCAACCGCCTTACTGACGTTTCTTTGTGGTTCTTTTTTTACTTCTTCAAACCAAATTCCAGGATTGTTCCATAAATTAGGCCACAACCGACTTCTTCCACATCCTTTCCAATTTGTTATTCGCGATTATCAAATTATTGAACGCTATATAACAAAGGTGACCGCCTCCGTGGTCTAGTGGTCAGAGTTCCTGGCTACAGATCCAAAGGTCCAGGTTCCATTCCCGGCGCTACCAGATTTTCTGAGAAGTAGTGGGTCTGGAACGGGGTCCACTCAGCCTCGTGAGGATAATTGAGGAGCTGTTTCAAGGAAATAGCCGCTCAAGTCTAGGAAACCGAGATTAAAGGCCGTGGGGATTCGTTGCGCTGACCACGTGACACCCTCTATCCGCTAAAGTTGTCACTAACTTTGCCGACAAGCGGCAATCGCTCGGTCGGTATACTTCGCTTGCGGACTAAAACCACGGAGTTTGTTTTTTGTTTTATATAACAAGGGTAGAAATCGAAAATTCTGCCGTAAACGTTTATGGAAGACTATGGCTCAAAAAGGGCTGTTTTTTCAATGAAAGTGAAACAGGGTCACCATTCTTACTGTACATTGGAGCCACATGTAAATTTCAGAAGTTCTGGAGCCTCAAATAGACGTGGGTTGGATGACACAGGTGTTCGGGTGCAGGCTTTCCACACAGGGGTTTACTTCATGTTTATTCGGCCGCGCCATAGCTCAAGCGGTTAGTCGCTGGCTTCCCACCGCGGCGGCCCGGGTTCGATCCCGGGTCTGGTCAAGTGTGATTTGTGATGGACAAAGTTGCTGTGGGGCAGGTTTTCTCCGAGTACTTCGGTTTCCCCTGCCAATCTTCATTACTCCAAATTCTCCATCATAATCACCCGGGGCAGGCTACGATAGACCAATTAGTGGCCGCCGTGCCGAGTGGACCCAGTTGGACTCCACCACCCACTAAGCGAATTTAAAAAGAATTTATGTTTATTCAGTTTAGAAAACAGGGATCGGATGTATTTCTTTTCCGCGACTCGCTTGCGACTCAGGAGCCACAGTTTGACCACGCCTGTTTAAAATCTGAGCTATTGTCAGCCTTGCTCTGTAACTAATTCTGTTACAGTAGGTCGGAATAGTATGAGTTGGAACCCGGTATTTGCTGAATGCAATTTTACCGCTTTGGAATACCTATCTACATACCTACTTACTACCTACCTGCCTACCTACCTACCTACCTACCTACCTACCTACCTACCTATCGCTCTACAGCCCTTCTGGATCTTGGCCGCTTTTCAGTTTTTTAGTCCTCTACACAGTCGGTAGGACTCCTTGGACCGGGGATCAGTCCGTTGCAAGGCCACCACATGCACACAGAACACAAACACAGAATAAATACAGACATACATCCATGCTTTGAGTGGGATTCGAACCCACGATCCCAGCCATCCAGCATTCGAGCGGGCGAAGACATTTCATGCCTTAGACCGCGCGGCTACTGTGAACGACCTTCAACATATCATTGAGTTGAATTGTCTAATTAATTTATGTTACTCTAGTCCGAACAACGAGGCTGGGTTTTGTGGAGTGAATATTTTAATATCAGAATATTCACTTTCTTCCTTGTAAAGTACGTCATCTAGTGTACATAAAACCGACTGGAGTTGGGGATAGATATGAGAGCTTGTTATTGGCTGTTCGTGACGATTGATCGGTGACGCAGGTAGAGCCCCTTTTGCGTGACTGATATTGTCGTCATAATTTCAATGTCGTCAGAGGCTACTGTAATTTATTTATTGTAACAATTGATTATGGTAGTTATTTTTTCACACAATTCCATCAGGATACTGTAGATACAGTGCCATTATTTTATAGTTTCCACTCAGTTTTGGCTGCACAGACTGTGAGATGGAGTGCACTTTCAAAAACGTACCTCTCGGAAGCGTTTAGCCTCAGTTTGCTGGTATCTGAATACGAGACAAGTCGAATGTGAGGTATTTCCTTTTGTGACAGTAGCAATCACAAGAAATAACGGTGTAGCTAAGAAGGTATGGTGATTATATTATGGGCTAGATAACCGAAGAATCGTGGTTCGATTAATGGCAGGGGTAACGTATTTTTCTTTTCTCCATAGCTCCCAAACTGACCCTGGAGTCTACCCCGCCTCCTTTCCAAAGGGCATCGGGAGCTGTTTCAATGGAGATATAGCTTCCGGGCGTCAAGCTGACCGTTCACTTCCAACTAATGCCGACGTTAAGAATGCACTTAGTGATACCTCAGTTCCCCATACAACTTCATGGAGTGGTGCTTAATTAAGCTCAGTAATATTTATTTTTGCTTCTGTTCTCTGGTGAGTTTACTACGGTAATTACCCTGTAAGTTGTACGTAGCCCAACGAAAAAGATAGCAGTCAATCCCAAATCATATTGGTGTAAAGTAAATTGTGCGCAGACCAACGAAAAAGATAGCAGTCAGTCCCAAATCATATTGGTGTAACGTAAATTGTGCGTAGCCCAACGAAAAAGATAGCAGTCAACCCCAAATCATATTGGTGTAACGTAAATTGTGCGTAGCCCAACGAAGAAAGATAGCAGTCAATCCCACGTCATACTGGTGTAACGTAAATTGTGCGTAGCCCAACGAAAAAGATAGCAGTCAGTCCCACAAACATTAATCAGAACTCAAAATGCCCATTTCCCTCACTACTATTACTCTCTTCCCTCTTCTCTCTCACAGAGCAGAGGCCACCATAAAATAGTATAACTGTACAAGCCATGTTTTTAGACTGGACTCTGGGAAGAACTGGGAGGTATGTGAGAAGTAGCGAGCCAGTGGTTGCAGCTGCATTGTGGGCGAGTGACGCACTGCAACTAAGGCACATCCTGCAGTCCTCTCAGTGGAGCCGGCCGAATCCAATGCGCGTTCTGTTAAGAAAGGTCAGGTCTAAAAACATAAACAGTACCAACTGTTCTGGAGTCGGCGTAGCAATACCGGTATAGCAACGGGCTACGGGACGCCCGGGACTCGATTCCCGGTAGTAGAAAGAGTTTTTCTTCACTCCATAGCATCCAGACCGGCTCTGGGGTCCACCCAGCCTCCTCGCTAATGGGTACCGTGGGTAAAGCGGCCGGGGCGTGAAGCTGACCACTCACCTCCATAGAGTTCCGAAGCGAAGAATAATGGAGCTAAATCTCCACTTCTCCAGACGTCTTCAT
Organism: Cryptotermes secundus; assembly: GCF_002891405.2. Taxonomy (NCBI): domain Eukaryota; kingdom Metazoa; phylum Arthropoda; class Insecta; order Blattodea; family Kalotermitidae; genus Cryptotermes; species Cryptotermes secundus. The sequence continues at coordinate 1,343,341 of NW_019736399.1, forward strand.
GGCGTGACGCTTGTATAATTGGGCACGGGGCAGATCTACCATTACCAACAGCTCAGGATAGCGGTGATGTTTCTTAAGTGAGAGCACGGGAAAGAGAGTGAACCGTTTACTCAGAACTCGTTACTACAAGGGCTGGCCCTGGCTGTCGGAAGAGGCACGTCTTCGGTGTCAGATAATTATTTCATGTTTAGACTGAGTAACGACACTGTTTCGACTTCAAAGGCTCTGGGATGATCGTGGATTATTTTTAGGAAGGGATCTGAAATGTGACCGTCGTGTCCCATTCACTGAGCCATTAGCTCGGAAAGGCACGTGGACGCTGTGTGCTGAGGAATGACAAAGCGGAAGAACAGTGCGGACTCCTGGGCTGTAATGTAGTTCGGAGACAGACTTACGTTTCGGAGGAACATATCGCCTCTATCCTTAGGGCCGAAAAGTAAACCAGGCTGAGCCAGCACTGCTTACCTCCTGTTTCTTGCTTGGCTGACTCTTCGACCCCGAAAAAAGAGGGTTCCTCCGAAACGCTGGCCTAGTTCAGAGAGCCACACACGTTTCGGAGGACCACATAGCCTCTATATTTAGGGCCGAAAAGTAAACGAGGCTGAGCCAGCTCTGCTTACCGCCTGCTTCTTGGTTTGCTGACTCTTCGACCCCGAAAAAAGAGGGTTCCTCCGAAAAGGTGGCCTAGTTCAGAGAGCCAGACACGTTTCGGAGGAATACATAGCCTCTATATTTAGGGCCGAAAAGTAAACGAGGCTGAGCCATCTCTGCTTACCGCCTGCTTCTTGCTTTGCTGACTCTTCGACCCCGAAAAAAGAGGGTTCCTCCGAAACGCTGGGGTAGTTCAGAGAGTCACACACGTTTCGGAGGAACACATAGCCTCTATCTTCAGAGCCGAAAAGTGAACGAGGCTGAGCCAGCTCTGCTTACCGCCTGCTTCTTGCTTTGCTGACTCTTCGACCCCGAAAATAAAGGCTATATGTTCCTCCGAAACGTTGGACTCTCGTCCCAAACTACACGATGTCACAACCCAGGTGATCGCACTCTTCATAACTGGGGAGAACCACAATCCGACACGATAAAGAAAGTTTCGTGGAATAAATTATGTACGCTCGTCGTTGTGCCCTGATTTATGTAACTGTGCTGTGAGGAGGGCTAAATGCACTGAACGTGTCCCAGTACGAGGGAAAATGTTAGAGAGAAATGAGTTTGAATACCGGTCGCTTTTCTTAAGCGGGCCTACTGTCTGTTTTCCAGTACTTCATAACTGGTTCCAGCCCGAACAATACAGATCTGTGCTATTTCCGTAGGTCCATGTGGCGAAGCGAATGCAGGAGTCAGTTCAGGGCACGCGAAACAGTCGTAAAAAAGCTGGGCTATAAACACAGCAACAACATCGACCTAGTTACCTGCGTGCTGGCAGCTTGACCCCTGCAATCAGGTCTGGACTCTTTCATCTTGAGAAAGAACCGAGAGTCAGTCTACCTGCCTCAGTAGCGCACTAAACAGAACTACAGGCAGACGCAAAGGGAAACGATTGAAAAAGAGATATATAGAAAAGAAAAGCGAGGGATTGAGGGGAAAAAGGTGGAAATAGAAGGAAAGAGAGAATGACAGAAATGGAGAGGAAGTAAAACGAAAGATTATTTGCAGCGTAATTATTATTAACGAATCTTAAATTGACAATATTTGTTATAACAAATTTACAGGGGTTTGTATTTGTTATAAGCTGAACTTCAATGGCTCCAGTAGGGACAGTGAATGATAGAAGGAAACAGAGATAAGAATAAAGAAAGAAACATAAAATAAGACGAACAAAGAAACTTGGTTCATTTAACTGATTTTAGGCTTTCACGGTGGTTAACTGTTGTTAGTTTGGTTCTTATGTGGTTACGCCGTATATATGTAGACAATGTTGCCGATTTTTCGCAGGTATATGCTGCCTTCATCTTCAGGGTCTAAGTTTGAAGGGTGGATGAATTTCTGTGTAGATACAGGTTTCGAATAGAACACGAGAGAGGAAGAGTTCCTGTCCCTGTTGGTCCAGGAGGACCACCAACATGCACTTCTTTCTCCTGTTTTCTTTCGAGCCACATACACACAGAAACTCACCCACTGTGCGGCATATTCTTCCGAAACGTTGGCAGCACTGTCCACATAAATATTGCATAACCACCGTAAGAACTGAACTGACATCAACAGTCCACATCCGTGAGAGCCTATAGTAAGTAGAATGAACTAAGTTTCTTTCTCCTTCTTAGGTTTTTCTTTCTTTGTTTCCTTCAGTCATTTATTATTTCTTCCCCTTCGTTTTGTCCCCATAAGTATATTACATAGGACCGAGACACTATGCTACAAGCTGGAAGGTCGCGGGTTCTATTCCCGATGAGGCTATTGGATTTTTTTTTTAATTTACCTAATCCTTCCAGCCGCACAATGGTCCTGTGGTCGACTCAGCCCCTAACAGAAATGGGTACCAGGAATCTTCCTGGGGGTAAAGGGCGGCCGGCGCGTAAGGCTGACAACCTTACCGCCAACTGTGAGCCGATCTTCTAGAAGATGTGGGAGCCTCGACGTCTCACAACCCTGTGGGCCTTCACGTCCTGTTACAGGAAGAGCTTCACCTTACCTTGTTTATGTGCGTATTACTTTCAGAATGCTAGGACAGGCTCACGTATGTAAACCACATGACAATTTTCCATCTGTATTCGTCCATTGTGCCCGTCACAGTGGCCGTGCGGTCTAAGGCATGAAATGTCTTCGCTCCCTCAAACACTTGGATCGTGGGTTCGAATCCCATTCAAGGCATAGAAGTTTGTCTGCGTTAAATCTGTGTTTGTGTGTAGGTAGCGGCCTTGCGACAGGCTGCTCAGTCGTCCTTCCGACTGTCTAAGATCAAGAAACTGAAGTGAAACGAGGCGCTTCACGCATGCCCTGTGCTCCAGGTGGAAGCAATAGGAATGAAGATAGATTCATTAGCAATCAGCGTGTACTGAGACATGACATTTCGCACGATACGAGATAATTTTGAGGGAGAGCGCGAGAAGCCTGCGCGTGCCGACATGTTTGTTGGGTCTAACATCGTCAGTCCCACGTCTTGCTCTCTGTTGCGTCACAAAGTTACTGCACTTACGCAACGCTTTGCATCACAGTAACAAATGTAAACACTAACGCATCTCACACACGATCCGGGCTTTTGGCGTGGCGTTCCCGTAGCGACTTGTATTACGCTACTTTGCCGTAGGCAGCGCGTTTCCCGTTCAACCACGGATGAACGCTGCTATAATGTTTAGTCGTACAAACGGGCAATCAGAGGAGACATTTACTTTGCCTTTATTTATTATAATGTCGCTGAATAGTGTGAATATCTCAGCTTCAAGCTATTTGTAATCGCATTCAACGTTAACGGCGGGTTAACGGCCACGTTAAAATACCGGAACCCGTGCAGAAGGCCTTCATAGAGACCATTTTATGGAACCAGAAGGTTCATTACCGTGTTCACAAGAGCCCTACACTGGTCCATATCCTGAGCCAGATCGATCCAATCCATACTATCCCATCTTTCTCACGAAGATCCATTTTAATATTGTCCACCCATCTACGCCTTGGTCTTCCCAATGGTCTCTTTCCTTCTGGCTTTCCCACCAATATCCTATACGCATTCCTCGTCTTCCCTATTCGTTCTACATGCCCTGCCCACCTCATCCTCCTTGACTTGATCATTCTAATTATATTTGTAGAAAAGTACAAGTTATGAAGCTCCTCATTATGCACCTTCAGCTTTAATAAAACTGGTGTTAAGACCTAAACTTTGTTTATGTTCAGGAAGAAGAATTTAGTTAGAGGAAAGTTACCATAAGCCCGTCTTTCCTTATAAATCAGCAAACGTATCGCTACTCTCAGTTTTATTCAGTATTATTCTGTTTACTTGTGAGTAAGACAGGAGATTCGTCAAGGATCACATTGACAGCCTGCCGTTAGGACATATCTATAAGCGACATATGACGCGGTCCGTCGCTTCCAAAACTTCATTTCATCCAGACTAGTTTCCTAATTTTTGTTTTCAATGTTGTTTTCCTTTTTATCAGTCTGTATGCCGGTTTACCGTCTTTATTAGGTCTGACGTTTTCGCCGTATTTCAAGAGTCCAGTTAACGACAATTTACTTGGACGGTTCATTTCAGGCATTTATCGAAGATATGTAAGATTTTAGGCTTTCACCGCGGTGACTATGAAGAAAGCAGTCTTCTGGGATTTGGCACCGTATATGTGTGGTGTTAACCGACATTTCGGAGGAACATATCGCCTCTATCTTCAGGGTAGAAGGAAAAATATAAGAAATCCGCAAGCGAAGAGACCGTGAGAACCGTTCCTCCGAAATGTCGGTTAACACCACACATATACGGTGCCAAATCCCAGAATACTGCTTTCTTCATTCATCGAAGATGTCCGCGCCGCATTCGTCTTTGAGTTTCACCCGAATAGACTGTAAAGTAAAAGGTAAAGTCATCCCTTTAAGAGCCCGTGGAGGCCCGTAGGGTTGTGAGACGTCGAGGCTCCCACATCTTCTAGACAGTCGGCTCATAGACGGCGGTGAGGTTGTTAGCCTTACGCTCCGGCCGCACTTCATTCCCAGGAAGATTCCTGGTACTCATTTCTGTTAGAGGCTCAGTCGAACCCAGGGCCCAGGGCCATAGTGTGGCTGGAAGGATTAGGTCAATTTAAAAAAAAATCCTGCGGCCTCATCGGGACTTGAACCCGCGACCTTGTAGCATTATGCCTCAACCAACTACTGTTACAGGGATACCTTTACTTTTCTTTTTACTCTTATTTCTTATATTCTCTTTCTCGTTTTTCTGTATTCTTTATGCATTATTTCTGTCCCCTTCTCTCTCACACCATGTCTCTCGTTCATTATTTCACATTTCTCCCCCGATTATTTTTTCCTTGACGCCTTTTCTTCCCCACCCGTTTCCTTTCGTATCTCAGTTCTCTCTCGCCTCCGCGACTCCTCACGTCCTGCCCTGCAGCCTCGCACGACGCGGCTGGAGTGTGAAGGATTGACCACAAGATGGTACGCAAATCTGCTCGGCTGCCGCGTCACAGAGCAGAGGAGAGTAGTGACTCGGTCGCTATTTTTAGGTCTCGTCTCAGTCTGAAGGAATCGCTGGCTGGCCGTGGCTTGCCGGTCCAGCGCCTTGTTGCCAGTTCTCATGTGCAACAGCCTCCTAAATATAAACATAAACAACGTGTTCACGTGACCGTGTCGGCAGGCCGCTAACCTAACCTAACTAGCCATTATCACCACGTCCATCGCTTGCTCTGGTTACCGTGCGCAGTTTTTCTGAGCAGCATGACACGTTATTGCACCGAGTAGGCACCATTGTGCAATTGTATGCAGTCATGCCATGGTTACGTGTTAAGTATGCAAGTAATGACGTGTATGCACTTTCGGAGCCTGTACAGTGACGGACTACGGGCTGGACAGGGCCGCGTTTCGTTTCCCGGCAGCGGCAAGCTTTCCTCTTCTCCAATGACGTCCAGACCGGTTCTGAGGCTCCCCCAGCTCCTAGCCAATGGGTACCACGGGCTCTTTCTCCGGGGAAAAGGTGCAAGGGCTTGAAACTGGTCACTCACCTCCATTTAGTGCCAAGGTCAATAACTGTGGTGCTAACCTCCTCTCACTTATATATCTTAATGACATACTGCTCAATTTATTAAGCACAGGGACAACTTTACCTTACATTTACCTTCCTCTTTATGTCTGCTGAGTTTCATTTCAATATACTTCCCCCATCATTCCTCTGTTTTATATGCGTTCCTCTGCATTACCGTTTTTATTCACTTCTTTGTATTGCTCGGCTGTCGTCGCAGCGTACTTCACAAGGACTAGATACTAGGTGCTCTTGCACTCCATCGCAACAACAGACCACCACTAACACACGCACGCACGCACGCACGCACGCACGCTCTGATTTTCAGTCCCGCTTACGTAATGGCAGGTCGATTGTCTGCACCTACCTGGGGCAGTCATATGCAACTTCAGTAAGGACTGGCGTCAAATGATTACTTGAACCACTTTTGACCTACGTTCGAGAAGATTTTAGACCCTCTTGTCCTCAACAGTTGACAGCTGGAAGAGTGTCACGAAATAAGCATGGTCGCCATCCTTCACATCGTAATTAGCTCAAAGGTTATGTGGAAAAAAGGTCAAGTTTGCGCTGTGCATAAAACCACGCCATGAAGACGTACGGAGGAGTGGAAGAATAGCTGAACCTCGGCAACAGGTTGACGCGAGCGGTCAGCTCTACGCCCCTGCCGCTTTGCCCCCCTAGAAAGCAGCCCCCAGTTATCACGAAACTTAGTCTAGATAGTTGTGTTGACCCGGTCAAGGTTTGATTCGAGCACCCCTCGGGCTCAGGCTGTAAGCATTAGCGCTTGGGCCAACTTACTGAGCCCCTAAAACTTTACGAACTGATTAATCTAGACCTAGTAAGTATAGGCCGCGCCATAGCTCAAGCGGTTAGTCGCTGGCTTCCCACCGCGGCGGCCCGGCTTCGATCCCGGGTCTGGGCAAGTGGGATTTGTGGTGACAAAGTGGCGCTGGGGCAGGTTTTCTCCGAGTACTTCGGTTTCCCCAGCCAATATTCATTCCACCAATTGCTCCACAATCACCCTCACCTATCATCTGGGGCTGGTACAACAGGCCAGAAGTGGCCGCAGTACAAGGTACTTAGTCCCACCCCACTAGCAATAAAAAATAAGTATCATTATATCAATTGTAGTAATTTTACAGTAATTTTAACATACTGTCACATGAAAGATGACCATAGACGGGGTTGGGTTTGATTGTCGATTTATTGACCACTTTAACACACGACTCATGACTGCAGCGCCATCGTTAATCTCCACACTTCACAAGCAACAACAGCACACGAGAAGTATTTTCAGTCTGCTGTGTCTTCACCAGTCATTCCCTGATGATGCCTTCTAACAGCGGGGATTCTTCAACTGCATCTACTAAATCTTCTCTTCACAGACTCCTTTACTACTCTCTTAAAACTCTTCCTCCAATTGTCCTCATTATAACATCTCGGCACGGACCACATAGAAAACACTGTTCGTTGTTATACTCCAATCTTTCCCTTGGGAACATGTTTGTTTGGGAAGGCCTTACTCAATAGTGGCTGCGTATACTTGCATATTAAGAATCTGTTGCCTAACAGCGGATGTTGTCTCACTGTTTCGAGGTCGTTACCTAGTAAAGGGTCTGCACGCTCCAATCCAATGACCTAATAAAAATCAATCAAATGTGAATATCATAACGTTTCCGTTAGGTAACTTTTGTGTCGAGGATTCATACTCACGGCCAGGCTCTAGCCTTGAATTTAGGAGGTGGTTGATTCGAATCTCGGACGGTACACAGATTATCCTGACAGGCTTTCATGATTTTTTTCAGTCCCTCCTTGATTGTTTCTACAATTAGACGACCACCATGACCACTTCCTTCAAAATACTGCCATCCAATCATTTGACCCCATGTATCGTTAAATAAACGATAAATAAAAATAAATAAATACAATGAAGTAGCTGGGTCTGAGGTTGTGCATTTGGTGTAACAACATGTAACTCTTTAATATTGTCACGTGTATGAGTGTGACTATAGACAGGATTTGTAGTTCTAATCGGATTTGTTCAACACTTAACACACAACTCGTGGCAACACTTTACAGTTCTCTGTCACACACAGACTAGAGTTCTCAGTCTGTTACAGTCTCCACTAGCCGTTGCTTGGTAGCGGCTTTCACTGATGGACGTTCCCCTTCCTCTGGGTGCCAGAACTGTCTCCGTGCATCAGCTACCAGCTTTTAACAGCAACAGCTCACAACGGCTGAACCGCATCAGCCCTCTAACTCACTCACCAACCAACTCACTTTAATCTCACTAATTGTCCTGTTTATAATATCTCAGCACGGACCGCACTAAAAACACAATTCTTCTGTTACTGGCTTTGGGCCGCGGCCTAACAACGTGTCTACATGCCACTGCATGGTTTGTTGACGAATGAAATATCTTGCATAGGTTTTATGAATGTGACTGAGGCCTTAGCGAATAGGTTAGCACATGTCAACTGATTCATCAATGAGAAATCCCAACGAGAGGTGGCATCATAACATAGGTTCTCGGTTTCCTTGTTTCTCCTGGACTTGACCACTTCCTTGCCATGTTCTGAGCTCACGAGGAAATCCTCTAATCAATGCTGATTCAGCGCTGAGAAAACCCTCCCTTCTCAATATGACGTGTAGGATCAACACACGGCTGCAGATCTTCACGTTTTCCCCATGATCGAGCCATAGAGAAGAGTATTAATGTTTATGGCGATAAGTTCTCTGCCATACGTTTCGTGATGTTCACGGCGATGATTGTTCAAATTGTAGTCTTCTGGGTTATGTGACACTGTTCAGTCTTGTTGGCAGATATGGGACGTTTCGGAGGAACGTGATTTATCCTTGTCTTTACATAGGCTACCGCGTTGGTGTCGGTATATAAGCAGTGGTCCAAAAGTTAGTTAACTGCTTAGTAAACTGTACATTAGGTTACTTTAGAAATTTCTTTATTACTTGTTGAATTTGCAAAAAAATATTCGAAATCCCCATGTTCGGAGCTGTGATACCGTCCTATAAATTGACTGTCAGGTTTAAATATTGAAACGTGTAGTACCGTTGATATTCTATGATCGCGATAAGGAACGTGAGTTGCTTGGTAACGGCCGGTACACACGTCAACGACAACAACAGTTGCTAAGCAACCGCCCATAACAGCAACAGAGGGATTGTTGGAGATACTGTTTTCTCTTGCGTTCGCCCCGAGGCTGTATCGCATTGACCCCATATAGCTTGCTATATGTGCGAAATATGCACTTGATGAAAGGTCAAGCATATTCATAAGAGACAAACCCATCTTCTCGTCAGAAAGGATGTTATATAAGGACTATTACCGCAAGGGTTCAGTTGAAAAAGAATCTATTGTCGTGAGTCTCAAGGGGCTTGTCGCCAAGATTAACTGATTGGCGGTAAACCGCTAGTCGTAAAGTAACTTTGACTTTGACTGAGGGCAGTTCAGTCCAGTGAATTGAAGTGAAGTGAAGTAGTTCGTTAGTGAATGAGTCAGTTCTGTTCAGTTCAAAGTCAGCCTGTGAAGAGAAGACTAGGAAGTTGATGTGAAATAACCGGTAGCCGGGGACTAATTTAGTTAAGCGTTGAGTCTTCCAAGGGAGGCTGAGAAGAGATGGCGCTATAGTTGGGTTCACAGTCGACAGAGAGTTTTGCGGGATATTCGCCTGACAGTGAGCACGGAAAATGAATCTCCATCGGTAGGATCCGTTACCAAGCAAAGACCAGTGAAATCAGAATGAGAAGGCTTAACGTGGAGTGATTTGTAGTATGGAAATCAGCGATAGTGTTATATACGACCTCTAAGTTGTCAGTAAATCTTACACCAATCCAAACCCCGTCTGTAGTCACACCTCTAAACACGTGACAATATTAATATTCCCGTTAATACGAGGCAGTGTTTGGGGTTGACTTCTGGCCACTCTGTATTTAAAGACTGAGACTTATATTTTCTTGCCAGCGCAACCCCGCAGAGAAGTGATGCCTTATGGGTCCGTTGGACTTCAGATCCGTCCGACTCGTTCTCTTGAGTTCGCGTCTCCAAAAAAGCTTTTTCTGGCGTTCTTACCGTACATTTATTTTGTTATATAGTCCCATTTTATTTGAAATCTGTACTAGTACATTCAGCAAATTGTTATGGTGTACTTTGACTTGAAGAGGAGTGCTCATTTGCACTCTTCTTTAGTGAGTAGTTTTGAGGCCTCGTGTGGTTCTTGGGGGAGTGCTTACTATCTAGATCTTTAATCTAAAATTATTAGCATACTATTACAATATAAATCTGGTGGGCAGATCATTTGGCAGATGTCTTCGCAGTCACCTGAAGTACGGTGGCTCCGTAAGGCGGGCGGCTAGGTTGTCTGGATGTGCTCTGAGCTGAGTATTGTATAGGGAGCTGTATCGGCGAATTTCTTTCTAACTGTTGGTATTTGGAGATCTCTTTCGGATTACAGTGTTCGGTACGTACCAAGGTGCGGCCACTATTATGCGCAAGGCTTTGGCTTGAAATCGTTTTAGGATTGCTATGTTTGAGTTGGAAGCTGTACCCCAAAGTTGTATTCCATAGGTCCAGATTGGTTTGAGGATTGTTTTGTATATAAGGAGTTTGTTGCTTGTGGAGAGTTTTGATTTACGTCCGAATAGCCAGTGCATTTTGGTGAGAGTAATTCCTAGTTGTTTCCGTTTGCTAGGATGTGTTTGTGCCAGGCAAGTCGCCTGTCGAGGTGCAGTCCAAGATACATGACGTCTTCTTCTCGGGGGGGTTGTGCGTTGTTTATGTGTACCGGTGGGCATGTTCCTTTTCTTGTGGTGAACGTAACGTGGATCGATTTGGATTCATTTACTTTCATTCTCCATTTTTTAATCCAGTTTTGAATTGCTAGTAGGTAGGTTTGCAGTTTTGCGAAGCAGCAGCTGGATCGTTATCTGTGGCTACCACGGCGGTGTCGTCAGCAAAGGTTGCTGTGATTGTTTCTGAAGTGGTTTGGAGGTCTGCAATATATAGTAGGTATAACAGCAGCGCTAGGACGCTGCCTTGGGGTACGCCCGCGATGATTGGGAATAGTTCTGTGTGCTCTGTTTCGACTTGTACGAGGAAGTGTCTATTCTGCAAGTAGGACTTCAGGATGGTGAAGTAGTTCGGAGGGAGAGACCGTTTTAATTTGCATAGGAGTCCTGTGTGCCATGCTTTGTCAAATGCTTGCGAGATGTCTAAAAATGCTGCCGAACAGTATTGTTTGTTATCTATGGCAGTGTTCCGCAAGCGGTGTGCCGTCACAAGGTGAATGGTGTGACGCGAACTTTTACCTATTGTAAGAAATTAATTGTCGAATTTTATTCGTTTTATTTTATCCCTGTTACCGTGTTTCATATGCTTGTATTTTATTCTCAGCTACTGTACTGATTAAACAAGATGATGCTTGAAGAAAGTTGTCTTCTGGGTTTAGGCACCGTGTATTCTTCGTTTTGGCCGACGTTTCGGAGGAACGTAGCGCCTCCATCTTCAGAGCAGTTGAATAGCTGCGGAGAGTAGTAGCTCTCCGCAGCTATTCACAGCTACTGCTCTCCGCAGCTATTCAACATAGCTACTGCTCTCCGCAGCTATTCAACTGCTCTGAAGATGGAGGCGCTACGTTCCTCCGAAACGTCGGCCAAAACGAAGAATACACGGTGCCTAAACCCAGAAGACAACTTTCTTCATTGTCATCGCCGTGAAAACCTCAAAACTTACAAAGATGATGCTTGTTCATTCTTTATTACATACTGTGATTTTTTATGTACAGTAATATTGTATTCTAAGAAATTAAACGTAAATTATTTACTCACAATTGTTGTTATATCATAGTATTATTATTGGTTTGTTTTTATTTTTCTCGCATCTACGCAGCTTCTTTGATATGCTTGCCGCATGTTCTATGTACTTGCTTTTCCCTAAAATTTCAGGGATTAGCAAGGGTTTCCCTGTCTTATATAAAGCTGTTTTGGTATTTGCCCCTGTCTGTTAGACGGTAGAACTCATTGAACTTTATGACTTTCTTCCTGTAACGATGCACCCACCGATTGTTGGACTTCATTTAAAATTATAAATATTTCAAAAATAAGTCGGTATAGTGTCACTTCTTCCGTTTGAAGAGTAGAGATCCCGCGTTTTACAATTGTTTCAGTTCTATCACAGCTGTGCTCTGAAGTAGTTCGCAAATTTTGGTTGCTAGTTAGAGAATTACAAATGGGTCGTTTGAGATGTTCCCGACTGTATGGCCACTTGCTGACGGCAATAAATTGGTGATGGACACAATTAAAGAACATTTAGAAATGCTGCAGCAGAAATTCAATAAGTATTTTTGAGAGAGTGTACAAGATTTCGACTGGGATCGCGATCCATCTGTTGTGAATTCAGAACATGTTCCGGTTAATATACAAGAGGAACTCGCGCATGTAAAAGCAGACAGAACGTTGAAACTAAAACTTCTCGAAGTGCCTTTGGATACGTTTTGGTTGGCAATGAGGAGTGGATACCCGGCTATCTCCGAGATGGCAGTTAATGTGTTATTGCCATTTTCAACTATATATTTGTGTGAAGTGGGCATCTCGACGTTAACTGAAATTAAGACATCAAAGAGGGAGCGGCTCAAATCCATCGATGAAGAAATGAGACTTGCGTTGTCAACGATTCCACCACGGATCAGTCGCCTGTGTGCAGCAACGCAGGCGCAAGTATCACATTGAGGGTATGAGTAGAATTACTGTATTTACTTTAGGAGTAACAGAAGTGTATTTTCTGCACTCTACAGTGAATTAAATTTCATTAATTGTTAATAAATTTCATGAGTCGATTTCTGTTTAATGATAATAATAATAATAATAATAATAATAATAATAATATAGTAATAAGTTGATCACGATACGTATTTATATTAAATGTCTGATATCATGCGTTTTTGAGGGGGAATAACATTTTGGTGTATCGTGTTGAGTCATGGATACTTCATGGTGTTCAGCGAGTAGAAAAATGTTGCGGAACACTGACCTAGCCTAACCTAACCTAACCTATCCTAGCTTCGCCTCGCCTCACGTCAAGTCACGTCAAGTCGCTCCTAGTCACGCCAAGTCACGTCACCCCACGTCACCTCACGTAACCTAACTTAACAGCAGGGAATGGTACCCCTCAGTTACTGATTGATGCGGACAAGTCTACTGCGCAAACCAAACCTAACCTAACCTAACCAAACCTAACCTAAGCTAATCTAACCTAGCCTATCCTCGCCTCGCCTAGACCCGTCTCGCCTCGTCTCCCGTCAAGTCACGTCGAGTCACGCCAAGTCACGTCAGGTTACGACAAGTCACACCAAGTCACGTCACGTTACGTGACCTTACCTCACCTCAACTCACCTCACCTAACTTAACAGCACGGAATGGTACCCCTGAAATACTGATTGATGCGGACAAGTCTACTGCGCAAACCTAACCTAACCTAACCTAACCTAACCTAGCCTAGCCTAGCCTAGCCTAGACTCCCCTCGCCTCGCCTCTCGTAAAGTGACGTCAAGCCATATCAAGTCACGATAATTCAAGTCGAGCCACGCCAAGTCACGCCAAATACTGTGAAGCACAGTCACGTCATGTCACATCAAGTCACATCAGTCACGCCAAATCACGTCAGGACACATCAAGTCGCGCGAAGTCATGTCAAATCACTTCAAGTCACGCCATGTCACGCCTAGTCACGCCAAGTCACTTCACGTCACGTCACCACACCTCACCTCACCTAACCTAACAGCAGGGAATGGTACCCCTCAGTTACTGATTCATGCGGACAAGTCTACTGCGCAAACCTAACCTAACCTAACCTAGGCCCAGCGTACCCTATCCTCGCCTCGCCTCGCCTAGACCCGTCTCGACTCGCCTCCCTTCAAGTCACGCCAAATCACGTCGAGTCACGCCGTGTCACGTCATGTCACGTCAGTCACGCCACGTCACGTCACGTCACCTCACCTCACGTCACCTAACTTAACAGCAGGGAAGGGTACCCCTCAGTTACTGATTCATGCGGACAAGTCTACTGCGCAAACCTAACCTAACCTTACTTAACCTAATCTAACCTAACCTAGGCCCAGCGTACCCTATCCTCGCCTCGCCTCGCCTAGACCCGTCTCGACTCGCCTCCCTTCAAGTCACGCCAAATCACGTCGAGTCACGCCGTGTCACGTCATGTCACGTCAGTCACGCCAAGTCACGTCAAGACACACAAAGTCACTTCACGTCACGTCAACTCACGCCAAGTCACTTCACATCACGTCACCTCACCACACCTCACCTCACCTAACCTAACTCCAGGGAATGGTACCCCTCAGTTACTGATTCATGTGGGCAAGACTAAAGCGCAAACCTAACTTAACCGAACCCAACCTAACCTATCCTAACCTAGCCTAGCCTCACCTCGCCTCGCCTCCCCTCCCGCAGAGTCACGCCAAGTCACGTCAGTTTACGACAATTCACGTCCAAGTCATGCCAAGACACGTCACGTGACCTTACCTCACCTCAACTCACCTCACCTAACTTAACAGCACGGAATGGTACCCCTGAAATACTGATTGATGCGGACAAGTCTACTGCGCAAACCTAACCTAACCTTACTTAACCTAATCTAACCTAACCTAGGCCCAGCGTACCCTATCCTCGCCTCGCCTCGCCTAGACCCGTCTCGACTCGCCTCCCTTCAAGTCACGCCAAATCACGTCGAGTCACGCCGTGTCACGTCATGTCACGTCAGTCACGCCAAGTCACGTCAAGACACACAAAGTCACTTCACGTCACGTCAACTCACGCCAAGTCACTTCACATCACGTCACCTCACCACACCTCACCTCACCTAACCTAACTCCAGGGAATGGTACCCCTCAGTTACTGATTCATGTGGGCAAGACTAAAGCGCAAACCTAACTTAACCGAACCCAACCTAACCTATCCTAACCTAGCCTAGCCTCACCTCGCCTCGCCTCCCCTCCCGCAGAGTCACGCCAAGTCACGTCAGTTTACGACAATTCACGTCCAAGTCATGCCAAGACACGTCACGTGACCTTACCTCACCTCAACTCACCTCACCTCACCTAACTTAACAGCAGGGAATGGTACCCCTGTAATACTGATTGATGCGGACAAGTCTACTGCGCAAACCTAACCTAACATAACATAACATAACATAAAGTAATCTAACCTAACCTAGCCTATCCTTGCCTCGCCTCGCCTAGAACCGTTTCGACTCGCCTCCCTTCAAGTCTCGCCAAATCACGTCGAGTCACCCCATGTCACGCTAAGTCACGCCATGTCACGTCAAGTCACGTCAGTCACGCCAAGTCACGCCAAGACACACAAAGTCACTTCACGTCACGTCAAGTCACGCCTCGTCACGCCAAGTCACTTCACGTCAGGTCACCTCACCACACCTCACCTAACCTAACTTAACAGCAGGAATGGTACCCCTCAGTTACTGATCAATGTGGACAAGACTGAAGCGCAAACCTAACCTAACCTAACCTAACCTATCCTAACCTAGCCTAGCCTCACCTCGCCTCGCCTCCCGTAGAGTCACGTCAAGTCACGTCAGTTTACGACAAGTCACGTCCAAGTCACGTCAAGTCACGTCACGTGACCTTACCTCACCTCAACTCACCTCACTTACGTCACGTTACGTGAAATCACGCCATGTCACGTCAAGTCACGTCACGCCTAGTCATGACAAGTCACGTCACGTCACGTGACGACACCTAACCTCACCTCACCTAACTTAACAGCAGGGAATGGTCCCCTCAGTATTGATTGATGAGCACAAGTCTACTTCGCAAACCTAACCTACCCTGACCTAACTTAACCTAACCCAACCTAACCTAAACCAACCCAATCCAACCTAACCTAACCTATCCTAGCCTCGCTCCGTCTCACCTCGCCTCACGCGAAGTCATGTCAAGTCACACCAAGTCGCGCCATGTCACACAAACTCACGCCAAGTCACGGCTAGTCACGCCAACTCACGTCACCTCACCCCACCCCACCTCACCTAACCTAACTTAACAGCTGGGAATGGTACCCCTCAGTTACTGATTCATGCGGACAAGTCTACTGCGCAAACCTAACGTAACATAACATGACCTAACCTAACCTAACCTAACCTAACCTAACTTAACCTAACCTAACCTAACCTAGCCTAGCCTAGCCTAGCCTAGCCTCACCTACGTCACGTCCGCATTACCTCCCTTCAAGTCACGCCAAGTCACGTCAAACCACATTAAGTCACTACAAGTCACGTCGATTCACGCCATGTCTCGTCATGTCACGTCAATTCACGTCACTCACGCCAAGTCACCCCTAGTCACGCCTAGTCACGCCAAGTCACGTCACCTCACCCAACCTCACCTCACCTAACCAAACTTAACAGCAGGGACTGGTACCCCTCTGTTACTGATTGATGCGGACAAGTCTACTGCGCAAACCTAACCTGACATAACCTAACCTAACCTTACTTAACCTAACCTAACCTATCCTAACCTAACCTAACCTAACCTAGGCCTAGCCTATCCTATCCTCGCCTCGCCTAGACCCGTCTCGACTCTCCTCCCTTCAAGTCACGCCAAATCAAGTCGAGTCACGCCATGTCACGCAAAGTCACGCCAAGTCACGCCATGTCACGTCAAGTCAAGTCAGTCACACCAAGTCACGTCAAGACACATAAAGTCACGCCAAGTCACTTCACGTCGCGTCACCACACCACACATCACCTAACCTAACTTAACAACAGGGAATGGTACCCCTCAGTTACTGATTTATGTAGACAAGTCTACTGCGCAAACCTAACCTAACCTGACATAACCTAACCTAACCTTACTTAACCAAACCTAACCTAACCTAACCTAAGCCCAGCCTAGCCTATCCTCGCCTCGCCTCGCCTAGACCCGTCTCGACTCGCCTCCCTTCAAGTCACGCCAAATCACGTCGAGTCACGCCATGTCACGCTAAGTCACGCCATGTCACGTCATGTCACGTCAGTCACACCATGTCACGTCAGTCACTCCACGTCACGTCAAGACACAAAGTCACTTCACGTCACGTCACGCCAAGTCACTTCACGTCACGTCACCTCACCTAACTTAACAGCAGGGAATGGTCCCCTCAGTACTGATTGATGAGCACAAGTCTACTGCGCAAACCTAACCTACACTAACCTAACTTAACCTAACCCAACCGAACCTAAACCAACTCAATCCAACCTAACCTAACCTAAGCTAACCTAACCTATCCTAGCCTCGCTCCGTCTCACCTCGCCTCACGCGAAGTCATGTCAAGTCACACCAAGTCGCGCCATGTCACACAAACTCACGCCAAGTCACGGCTAGTCACGCCAACTCACGTCACCTCACCCCACCACACCTCACCTAACCTAACAGCTGGGAATGGTACCCCTCTGTTACTGATTGATGCGGACAAGTCTACTGCGCAAACCTAACCTGACATAACCTAACCTAACCTTACTTAATCTATCCTAACCTAACCTAACCTAACCTAGGCCTAGCCTAGCCTATCCTCGCCTCGCCTAGACCCCTCTCGACTCGCTCCCTTCAAGTCACACCAAACCACGTCGAGTCACGCCATGTCACGTCAAGTCACGTCAGTCAGGCCAAGTCACGCCAAGTCATGTCAAGTCACGCCAAGTCACGTATAGTTACGTCAAGTCACGTCACGTCACGTCACTTCACCTCACCTAACTTAACATCAGGGAAGGGTACCCCTCAGTTAATGATTGATGCAGACAAGTCTACTGCGCAAACCTAACCTAACCTAACCAGCCACATACCCAGCAGGCCCAGCAGTATAACACACGCAGTCACAGGAGCAAGACACAACACAAAGCGCAATACACGTGAAAGTAGGAAGAATACTCCGATAGAAGAAGATAGGCGTGACTCGCGTATTGAGATACGACATAAGGATGACAAATCCTGAACAGTTTTAATATTTAAAATTTATCATTATGTATGACGAATATATATTTTAGTCATTTTAGTATAAAGACAACAGGGCATGCAATGAAGTAGTTCGACGTACATAGGAAAGCACCTGAAGATGGCACTATAGTGCCGAAACATGTAGTGCGAGAGAGAAAAGTAAGGTGAATAAATGTATGCACTGTAAGACGGTCAGAATAAATCATGGACATAACCTAACCTAGCCTAGCCTAGACTCGCCTCACCTCGCCCCAACTCGCCCCGTCTCGCCTCCCCTCTCGTTAAGTCACGTCAGTTCACACCAAGTCACGCCACATCACATCACATCACGTCACGTCACGTCACGTCAAGTCACGTCAAGCCATGCCAAGTCACGCCAAGTGACGTCAAATCACGCCAATTTACGTCAAGTCACGTCACGTCACGTCACCTCACCTTACCTAACCTCACCTCCACCTCACCTCACCTCACCTCACCTCACCTCACCTCACCTCACCTACCCTATCCTAACCTAACCTATTCAAACCTAACTTAACGCGAGCTTTAGCTATTGTATGAAATTAATTGTCGAATTTTATTCGTTTTATTTTATCCCTGTTACCGTGTTTCATATGCTTGTATTTTATTCTCAGCTACTGCAGTGATTAAACAAAATGATGCTTGTTCATTCTTTATTACATACTGTGATTTTTTNGTCACTTCTTCCGTTTGAAGAGTAGAGATCCCGCGTTTTACAATTGTTTCAGTTCTATCAAAGATGTGCTCTGAAATAGTTCGCAAATTTTGGTTGCTAGTTAGAGAAATACAGATGGGTCGTTTGAGATGTTCCCGACTGTATGGCCACTTGCTGACGGCAATAAATTGGTGATGGACACAATTAAAAAGAACATTTAGAAATGCTGCAGCAGAAATTCAATAAGTATTTTTGAGAGAGTGTACAAGATTTCGACTGGGTTCGCGATCCATCTGTTGTGAATTCAGAACATGTTCCGGTTAATATACAAGAGGAACTCGCGCATGTAAAAGCAGACAGTACGTTGAAACTAAAACTTCTCGAAGTGCCTTTGGATACGTTTTGGTTGGCAATGAGGAGTGGATACCCGGCTATCTCCGAGATGGCAGTTAATGTGTTATTGCCATTTTCAACTATATATTTGTGTGAATTGGGCATCTCGACGTTAACTGAAATTAAGACATCAAAGAGGGAGCGGCTCACATTCATCGATGAAGAAATGAGACTTGCGTTGTCAACGATTCCACCACGGATCAGTCGCCTGTGTGCAGCTACGCAGGCGCAAGTATCACATTGAAGGTATGAGTAGAATTACTGTATTTACTTTAATAGTAATAGAAGTGTATTGTCTACACTCTACAGTGAATTTAAGTTCATTCACTGGTAATAAATTTCATGAGTCGATTTCTGTTTAATGATAATAACAATATAATAATATTATAGTAATAAGTTGATCACGATACGTATTTATATTAATTGTCGGATATCATGCGTTTTTGAGGGGAATAATATTTTGGTGTGCCGTGTTGAGTAATGGATACTTCATGGTGTGCCGCGAGTAGAAAAATGTTGCGGAACACTGATCGATGGCTTCATTTATCTTTTGTATAATACGGTGTGTCCTATTGTGGAGTGTGTCTTCCTGAAGCCAAACTGATGATTTTGTATTAATGTTTCAACCATAGGCAAGATCCTTTTTAGGAGAAGCTTTTCAAATACTTTAGATACAATGGGTAATAGGCTTATTGGCCGGTAAGATGTTAACTCGTTAGGAGGTTTACCTGGCTTTGGTATGAGTGATCTGTGCGACTTTCCATTGGGCAGGGAAGTATCCTTTGGATTGAATAGTTGGGTGAAATTTTATTCCAATAGGTGGTAGCTCTTTAAGTGTTTTGCCAGTGATGAGGTCGTATCCTGATGATTTTTTAGGGTTTAGGCTGGTGATGACTTCTGGGACTTCAGCTGTCTTGAAACCATTGGGTGGAGGTTCAAGTTGATTGGGGGTGTTCAGAAGTTGTGTAAGTACTTCTTCCTCTTCGGGTTTATTTTCTGTGGGATGCGGCTGGGAATCTTTTGTTGGGTATTCTGCGAAGGCTTGTGCGTTTTGCCCAGGTTCCTTGTGCTGTTCTGAGGGGTGGGGAAAATTTCTTGAACTGTTTTATTCTTTTGGTCACCTTCCACAAGGAGTAGTCGGTGGCTTCTGTTGGTGTGAGACCGTGCAGGGACGTTTGGATGCAGTCGTTCTTGTTAATGTTGAGGAGTTGTTTCAGTTCCTGTGTTGCTGCGTTAGGTAGTCGTTTGCTCTCTGGAGTTCGTAAACGGAGCCAGCTCCGTCGGAGTTTTATTTTTTTGTGTGATTTTCCGTTTAATTAGTATTGGACAATTATGTGTCTTAAGTGTGTCTGTGAGTTCTGGTGTTTGCCGTACACGGATCTCATCGCATCAAATTTTCAAACAGATTACAGGTTTGTGTCGCGACATTTACTGTAATAACAAATGGTTGATAACCAAATATCGTCCTTCTGATACAGTTGTTATCCAGCTGTTCTTTGGCCTATCATAGATATCATTTCTCGGTATCGAACTGGTGATAAAGAATTCTGCATAATATCAAATAATCTAATCCCTAATATGAAATGTTTATTGATGTGAATTATCTGAAATGGAACGCCGAGCGTTGGTCTGACTGTCCGACATTTGTGGGGATAATCAGCCATGATAGCCCTTCACAAGAAGTTCTGGGAAGAGCTGAATCCCTTGATTTCCTTCTAGAAATTTATTTTATGTGGTGAACACAAAAATGAATACCTACCAGTAACTAACTACGTAGTACAGATTCTTTCTTGAAATGCTGATAGTCGTGCAGCTGGTCAATAAATTATCCATCTTTTACGTAACCCGAAGGTTCGGAGCAGAGTTTGCACAAGTTCACCATTTGACCCTGTCCTCTGCCTGTTGATTTCAGTTGACATTTGGCACACAATTTATCGAAGGTCAATTTTAATATTAGACTCCCATCCACGACTAATTCTCCGGCTAAAATTTTGTGTGCATTCTCAAACCTTAATGCATGCTACATGCCCCATCCATCACATCCTCTCTGACTTCATCGTCCCAATAACATTAAGCGAAGAATGCAAATCGTGAAGTTCTTTTTATGGAATTTTCTCAATTCTGCTGCTACTTCTTTCCTGTTTGGGGCAACTTTTCTTTTCAGTCTGTCTACAAACAGCCCTGCTGCGTGTATTTCCCTCGGCGAGAGACTAAGTTGTCCCTGTGGTTAATTAAGCACTACGCCATGAATACGTGTTGGGGAGTGGATGTAACACTCCACCATTCTTGATCTCGACATCAGATGGAGGTGACTGATTTGCTTCACGCCCCGACCGCTGTACCCCTAGCGAAAGACTGGGAGATTGAATGGGCCTCAGAGCCGGTATGGATTCTATGGAGAACAGAAGAATCCTTTGCCTGCCGGAAAACGAACCCCAACCATCCAAGCGCGTCGCTATACCTACTGAGCTTTTCCGACCAAGTTTCATAGTCTTACAAAATTACTGTAAGTCGGTATTTTTAATCTTGAGGTTTCTTGATAAATGACGTGAAGATAAGATTCGGAATGATAGCGGACATTCACCGAATTTAATCTGCTCAAAATTTCGTCTTTAACGGGTATTTTCACGTAATGCTCATTTGTTCGTACTTGGACTTTGCCAAATGTGGGAATGATTTACAATAATGTGTAAAAAAAATCGCTAAGCCTGAAAAGTGGGCCTGTTACACACGGACGTACCCTCGGACAACAGACACAGGTCACCCGAAACTATTTAAGGCTCATGGTTGACTCAGATGCATACCTAGGCCTTTGACACATCTGAAGATCATTCACAGAGATTTCATTTGTAGGATCTGAGGTTCTCACAGCGGTGGTTATGAAGAGGTACATCTTCTGCGATATAACGCTATGTAGGATCTGAGGTTCTCACAGCGGTGGTTATGAAGAGGTACATCTTCTGGGATATAGCGCTGTGTAGGATCTGAGGTTCTCACAGCGGTGGTTATGAAGAGGTACATCTTCTGGGATATAGCGCTATGTAGGATCTGAGGTTCTCACAGCGGTGGTTATGAAGAGGTACATCTTCTGAGATATAGCGCCGTGCAGCCCGTTGTAAGTCAACCGACGTTTCGGAGGAACACGTTGCCTCCATCTTCAGGACCGAAAAATAAACCGAGCAAGAAACTAACGTGAAAGCAGGTGGCAATCCATAAGTTTATGAACCTTTGGTACCAAATGTTTTGCTTCTTACTTTAATCATTGCTGTTGGAATTAGGTTAATACCGGGCGATACATTTTCTTCTGGAGCCGGGATAGCTCAGTAGTCGGTAACGTGGGCTCTTTCACCGGGGGTAAAGCGGTGGGGGGCGTGAAGGTGACCACTTAACTCTGTCTAGTGCCGAAGTCAATATGCCTTCATGGCAGAGTGCTTAATTATCACACAAGGAGAGCTTTACCTTTTCTGCATTTTGTGCAGTTTTTAACAATATTCTTTTAGCTTAATGAAACATGAGGTCGCTTGCTAATAGTTCGAGAGCGTGCTTGCCGAAACGCTTTCGTTTTTTGAAGCCCTAGGCAGTAACACCACCTGCTGGAAATAATGTTGTGTTGACATCATCTACTGCGATTTACACAACAGGATGCAACAAAATATAACACCTTATTCCTTGATCCGGGTACCAAACTAAAAGCAAAGAGTTAGGGGAAGAACTAATCGCTTACTTCCTTTGATACGACACGTACCGCATAGGAAACCAAAATATTATGGAAGGATACACACAGGCAGTAAATTGATCTCACAAGCTTCAGAACCCTAAAACATTAGGATACAAAGACAGACGGACAGACAAAGACAGAAAGCCAGGTGATATCTTAAGTCACTTTTTATTTATTTATTTTTTCCAAAATGCAGAAAATATGCTAAAATTCATTCAGTTGTTTCGGATATAAAATCATGCAGATAGACTGCCGATCTCATACCATTTTATGCATTCAGTTCATCTATACTTTGCGTGTGACGTGTAACACAGGGAGAAGTAGAGGGTCACAGGTTCAAATTGCACGGGGGCTGACACCGTAACTAGGGCCTTGATGTAACCCATTCACACCCTCACATACTCACTCNCACCAACTACGGCTTGTTCTTCATATTGGTCTCTTTCCTTCTGGCTTTCCCACCAATATCCTATATGCATTACTCTTCTCCCAATTCGTCCTACATGCCCTGCCCATTTCATCCTCCTTGACTTGATCATTCTAATTATATGTAGAGAAGAGTACAAGTTATGAAGCTCCTCATTTTGCAGTTTTCTCCAACCTCCTGTCACTTAATCTCTCTTCGGTCCAAATATTCTCAGCACCCTCAGTCTATGTTCCTCCCTTAATGTCAGAGACCAAGTTTCACACCCATACAGAACCACTTGCAAAATTGTTTTTATGTAGCTATACACACCCTACAGAGGTTATCTCGACGCTGTTGCGAGCAGCCCGGGATAAGAAGAGGGCAGATGACTTGACGCTCCTCACTAAGAAGAAGCGCTGCACATGTGACGTGTATACTTCTCAATAACTTCACAGTTCCCGGCCGAATAAAACTATGGAATTACAGTTTACGCAAACACAACGATGACTCAAGGACCTTATCCCGGTTGTTCCTTAAGTACTCTTCTTGACGGCAGCAATATTAGACATGAATGTCATGAGGATGACATCACGAACACATGTGGTAACTCATGGCTGCTTTGTACTGTTCCTTGGAAGTAAGACAGAAACAAAGAAGTTTTGAGGTTGGCTGCGATGTGACACCATGTGGAATAGATCCATTAATTTTATTAATTTATATAATTGTAGTTGTAATTGTATTTGCATTGTAGTCATTGTGTGTAGTGTGACCTTTACTATTTCTGTAGTTTTGTGTGAGCCTGGTGTGTCTGTTTCTGTGATGTGCGTTGTTTGTGTGTTGTGTCTTATTGTACCACCACTGCCACCGGGTAAACACAAATTTGCACTTAAAATAAAAAATGTTTTATTCACCTCGGCATTAGATGCTGACTGGCCAGCTTCACCCCTCCACCGCTTCCCCCCCCCGAGAAAGAACCCCCTTTTTTGGATAGGAAGCTGAGTGGGACCCAGAACCCGTTTGGACGAGGTAGAAAAGAGAAAATTCTTGACCGTACCGGGACTCGAACTCCGACCCCTTCGTTGGCCAGTCCACAGCCAGGCATTATACCGACTGCGCTGTCCCGGCTCCTGACGCCGTGTAGCGCCTGTTTGCTGGGACTGTTGTTCTACACAGGCAAGAAACCAGCATGAAGCAAAGCGTAAGTAGAATTCTGACTGCTACCTGCTTCATGTCAGTTCCTTGCTTGGCTTACTCTTCAATCCTGAAGATAGAGGCGATATTTTCTTGCGAAACTTTGAGTGACTTTCAATGGACTACACAACTCTGTCCCCCGAAACTAGTACTGTTCATAACCGTCGTTCTGAGAACCTCAAATACTACTACATGTTAGTTACTCGTATGGCCCCTCTTCGAGTTTGTCTGCCCGAAGCACATACGAGTAGGGGGAACCATAATGTTACGATGGATTGTGAGGAATACGTACAGTATGGGCCGTGTCACAGCTCAGGCGGTTAGTCGCTGGCTTCCCACCGCGGCGGCCCGGGTTCAATCCCGGGTTTGGTCATGTGGAAATCGTCGTGAAGAAAGAGGCGCTGGAGACAAGTTTTCTCCGAGTACTTCGGTTACCCCTGCCTATTCTCATTCCACTGACTGCTGCACACTCATCATAATCTACAGTCCGGGGCTGGCACAATAGGCCGAATTAATTAAACACAGAGACGGACGCGGGATAGCTGAGCCAGTATAGCGACTGGCTACGGGCTGGACGAAGGAGGGGTCTGAGTTCGATTCCAGGTAGCGTCAAGATTTTTCTCTTCTCCGCGTTGCCGAGACTGGCTCTGGGGCCCATCCAGCCTACTATCCAGTGGGTACGGGGTCTTCTTTCTCCGGGGGTAAAGCGGCAGGAGCGTGAATCTAACCACTTACCTCCAGCTGGTGCCGAGGTCAAAATGTGGATCTATACATCCACTCCACCATACGCCTTCATGGTGTAGTACTTAATTAATTAAGCATAGGGACAACTTTACCTACTGAAAACGCATATTGAAAATCGAATTACAAACTTAAAGAATAAATACCTCAAGACCATCACAAATCTTCTACATGTACCACACGTTTTATCTAACATTTTATGTTTCCTACAGTCATCAAAGTATGCCAGTGACTAAATAATAATCATCCATGGAGAGGCTTTTCCTGAAGTCATTAAGCCGTTGTCTTGGTAACTCTGAGTCTGATTTAACGTGGTTCATGACAGTACTGCCAAAAATATACTTCTGAATGCAAGTGCAGTGTCACGCCATTTCAGATTAGCGCCTTACATAACAGCCTAATTTTGGGACCGTAGGCCGGTATGGTGAATCTGATCGGTTTAGTTTGGTCAACACTGCGTCACCAGGAGAGGGAGTTACTCCTAGCCTCTGGGCTTCGCATGAGGAGTGAGAAGTATGGCAGGAAGTAACGTGACAGTGGTTGCAGCTGCATTGTGAAATGGAGAGAGGGTGTCGCACTGTAGCTAATGCCCTCTTGTAACCGACATACACACTACAATCCTTATCTCGGGGAACTCGACAACATCCACTGCACATTCTGTTGAGAACTGTCAGGTCTAAGGTGAAGCTATCCCTGTACCAGGCCGTGAAGGCCCATAGGATTGTGAGACGTCGAGGCTCCCTCATTTTCTAGACAGTCGGTTCACAGATGGCCGTAAGGTTGTCAGCCTTATGCGCCGGCCGCCCTTTACTCCTCAGGAAGATTCCTGGTACTCATTTCTGTTAGAGGCTGAGTGAACCCCAGGGCCATAGTGCGGCTGGAAGGATTAGATCAATTGAAAAAATCCAGTGACCTCAACGGGAACCGAACCAGCGGCCTTCCGGCTTGTAGCATAATGCCTCAATGAACTACGCTAGCGCAGTCGGTATAGCAACTGGCTACAGGCTGGACGACCGAGGGGTTCAGAGTTCGAGTCCCGGTAGGGTTAAGAATTTTCTCTTAACCACGTCGTCTTGACCGGCTCTGGGGGTCACATAGCCTCCTATCCAATGGGTACCGGGGTCTGTTTCTCCGGGGGTAAAGCGGTCGGGGCGTGAAGCTCACCACTCACCTTCAACTAGTACCGAGATCAAGAAAATGTGGATCTATACATCCACTTACCCATACGTCTTCATGGCGTAGTGCTTAATTAGGTAAGTACAGGGACAAATTTACCTTCTACCCGGTACCAATATCCTTACCAGTTGATATATGATTATATAATATACAGTTCTACCTGTGTGAGATGGAATACCTGTTCTGTTTGAAGAGTGATGCGTTCTGTAACCCGTACCAGATGATACAGCGTCGTTACATAACGAAGTTTCCACTCGCTCACACGGAAGTATGAACTGTACAGGTATTTCCAACCGCTACACTATAGAAATAACTTCGCAACTATCGTGGGATATAAATAAGGTAGGGATTCTGTGCTCCATACGCGGCAACGCTGCCCGGACCTGCCCAGAATACATTGCGTGACGTCATGGTGATTGTGACGTTTCGAGTGCGTGGCACACAAAACTGGCAGTTGGGAAACAAAAACAAAACCGGACTCTTACTCGAAGCTGCTCTCTCGCTACATTGGTTTCTAATGCAGTTCGCGTCCCACACCTGTAGAGCGCGACTGATGCGTGGGGGTGCGAGGGGTGAGTATGGGATGTGACGCCGTGTAGCACGTTAGAACGATACCAAAATTTCGGGGTGGGGGAACTGCTGGACAAACCGCATAAAAGCAGCTGATTTGCTCATCTTCACTGTATCTCATCTGTTTTAATATTATCTTACCGCATCTTTCTTCCCTTTAGGGGCATGCGGTAGCGTAGTATGTTGAGGTACTATGCTACAAGCCGGAAGGTCGCGGGATAGAATCCCGATGAGAATTTTTTTTTTTCAATTGACCTAATCCTACCAGCCGCACTATGGCCTTGGGGTCGACTCAGCCTCTAGCAGAAATGAGTACCAGGAATATTCTTGGGGCTAAAGGGCGGCCGGCGCGTAGGGCTGACAACCTTGCCGCCATCTATGAGCCGATTGTCTAGAAAATGTGGGAGCCTCGACGTCTCACAACCCTGTGGGCCTCCACGGCCTGTTACAGGGATAGCTTTACTTTAATTGCTTTATATTTCTTCCCTTTAGGAGTTATGACTAAACATTTCTTTTGCATGTGTTTCTCATCTCTCCTGTGTGTCCTACTTGCTTCATCTGTCCAATCATCCTTGATATTGTAACCATATAAAGGAGTTGTTTGTTGTGAAGAAGTCACTGGCTCAGCCAGTTAAGAATTTCCCAACATTATACGGAACCAAAAGGTTCATTGCCGTGTTCACAAGAGCCATCCACTGGTCCCTATCCAGAGCGAAAGTTTATGTCAAAGTCAGAGTTATGTTATGACCGACGGTCAGTCGGCCAGTCTGCCTCGGTGTCAAGCATCTCTCTGTGGTCCAATACCATATTTTTTATTACTGTCAATTGCGGGTTTGTTGATGTAGGGCGCCCTCTCTGACGAGAGGGCGGGTCTATCGTTTACAATTGCTGCTGGCCCTCGTCAGCGCACTCATATTTACCCCGTGTGAAATTTACCGGCCATTTTGCTTTATGAGTTTTAACACGATTTTTATGATGGCCATTATCCTGTCTTTTTCTGGCTCAGCCCGAGAGAGCTGTGTCATGATTTGCTGAAATACCGTTGCGACTACTGTGAACGTGTCGTTCAGAGACGAACTGACTGACTTGGTACTTGTTGGTTGTGCCTCAAGGGAGAGGGGCAGGCCTGTGCAACTGAGGGCGGCTGAGGCTGCTGAGATGCAGCGCTGGGAAGGATAGTTCTGGGGCGGTGTGGCTGGAACAGGACACCCTTCCTCTTGAAGGCTTGTGCGCTCTCTGCGACTTTCTCCTCGGCGTGCCTGCAGCCTCGACAGTTGGAGGGATGAGGTTCTTCTCCCACCACCAACTTGCAGATGCAGCATTGGCCTTTTTCCGGACGTTCCTTGTACAGGCGATTGCCCCCACACTACATACAACAGGGAGATTGCTTGCAGTTAGCCAACATATGGCCAAATTGTTGGCAGTTGTAGCACTGCGTGAGATCGGTCTGGGCTTCGTACTTCTCCGCTCCGATTGCAATATGGAAAAGCATCGTCACTGGACTTCCACGTCCTAGGTAGGGTTATTAGGAAGAGGGGAGTGTTTACTGTGGTTTTTCCTTCTGCAGGCGATCGACAGGTGGTAGACGTTTGTTTGACGCTAATAACATCAAAGTCAAGAATATTATATTTAAGCATCCTGTTGCACTCTATACGATAAATGATATGAACTCTATCCCAAGTGCAAACAATATATTATATGTCCTTGATCTTGCTCTCCTTTACACTACATGTTTCGGCCTCAAACGGCTATCATCAGGTGTATACACTCACGTTGCTGTCACACTGCACTTGGTTTAAAATTTAACATTTAAAAACATATTGTACCGTTCGTTGTAATTATCAACATCTACTTCGTTGATATCAGCCGGGTTTATAGATTATTTTTGTTACACACGTCAGCACTTATAAAATCTTTAGTTGAAATTTTAAAATCCTTTAAAATTTTTTCCTCAAATTTTAAAATTTGTTACATGTGTAACAAAAATAATCTATAAACCCGGCTGATATCAACGCAGTAGATGTTGATAATTACAACGAAAGGTACAATATGTTTTTAAATGTTAAATTTTAAACCAAGTGCAGTGTAACAGCAACGTGAGTGTATACACCTGATGATAGCCGTTTGAGGCCGAAACATGTAGTGTAAAGGAGAGCAAGATCAAGGACATATAATATATTGTTTGCATTTGGGACGGAGTTCATATCATTTATCAAAGTGAAGGTTCACCTACCAATCTGAGATGTCCTCTGCAGGAATTGTGACTGGAAGGTGCTGTATCACAGCCTTTATGGGCGTCTGGGATTCGAGATAGAAGGTGAAATATAGGGCGTTATTGCTCTCGAAATGAGAGCGGATGGTTGGAAAGTCCATCATTTCTTTCTTGACAACACCGAACCCGTTCCTAGTGATACTGAATTCACATTTGCTTTTCAGTAAGACCTTCAGTTGCCTTTGCAATTGTATCAGGTTTACTTGAGAGGTTAGTACAGTGGAAGGCGATCTTCCTGCCTGGCTGGATGACGTTCGGTGTTGTCGTTCGCGTCGTCTCCATGGTCAGCCTCCATTTCAACTGACCTCAGTGGGGCGAAGAAGTGCCGGTTGGGAATATTAGGCTTCGACTGCAATTTGGGGTCGTTGACACCCGCGGTGGATGTTGTTCGCACCTTAGCTCTTTTATCGGCGCCGTCTGTAAGTTTCCGCTTTCGTCTTCTTTGCTTACAGAATTCCTCGAGGGACGGAGGTGTAGTAATTGTGGTCTTGCCTCTTTCTCCTTTGGCAGCGTTCTCTTTGAGGAATGCCGTCAAGTCGTGTAGTACCTCTGTGTACCCGCCATACAGGGCGCTATACAGCTACACTCCTTTCAGTAACTGATGGAGATTCATCCTGGTTTTGTACAATTAGAGTCCATTTCGGACGTCCCCGAGTGATGTAGGGGTACGTCCCGCTATGCGGGCAATGACGGTGAGTGCCCCTGACAGCATCGGCATCAGGATGTTGTTGTATGGTGCTTTCATATTCCAGCCTCAGAGATTCAGTCAGGTTTGACCAGAGCTTCAGAAATACTGGGGTGTGTACATTAGTTACTACTGCTATTACTGTAACAGTTATATACAGGAGCCACACAAAGCACTTGATCTGCACAGGCCGCAGACTTCACTCACACTGGTTGTAATATATATATACAATACATACATATAGCTTACTCTGGTAACTTTGTGAAGAAATGGTCCACTGTTCGTTTTTCTCACTGGTTCTCACAAACTCTCCTACTCTAGCCTTCTGTCCTTCACCCCTCACTGCTAGCTCACTCACTCTGACCTCTTACGCTTCCTCTCATGCCCTTCTGGTCTGAGCGAGTTTGTTATAAATAATCTATAAAGATTCAGTTCATACCTCACAGGAAACACATTACGTCTCCGCTACAGAACCCAACCGGTTAATGCTGTTCAAGGAGACAGTTGCTGTTTATTGTGAGAACCATATGAATAACATAGATACACTCTGTGGACAGAAAGCAGAGATTTTTAATGTTAAAGCAAGTGGTTACATGTAGCAACCACTGGGCTTTGAAGTATTGAGGGCTGAACCACGTTGTTTGGAATGAGCTACCGCAGCAGCACAAGCGCAAGCGCAAAGAAAATTTTTAATAAAATTCGTTTCCGTAAGCGGAGACGAGGTACCTGAGTGACTAGACTATGGGCTGGACGACCGGGAAACCTGAGTTCCATTATCCACAGCGGTAGAAATTTTTCTCAGAGTTCGGACAAGGGGTGAGGGCCGCCCAACCTTGAAACCAAAGGTACCGGGAGATCTTTCTCGGCAGGCAAAATGACTAGGGCATGAAACTGACCATTTGTCCCTACCCAGTGCCGAGGTTAAGAATGTGTGGACCCATACTTCCGCCCCTCCCGCATGCGTCTTCATGGTATGGAGTTCTATTAAGGACAGGGTAAAAGTAAAATGAAGACGTATGTGGGAGTGGATGTACAGATCCACGTATTCTTAATCTCGGCACTAGTTGGGGTTGAGTGATGAGCTTCACGCCCCGACCGCTTTACCTCTGGGGAAAGAGCTCGCGGTACCCATTGAATAGGAGGCTGGGTGGCCGCAGAACCGGTCTGGTTTACGTGGAGAGGAGAAACAGCTTGTCCATACCTCGACTCGATCTCCGACCCCTCGACCTTCCAGCCGGTAGCCAGTCGCTATACCCACTACGCCATCCCAGGTCTGTAAGCACAGGTTTAATTATTTTCTTTTAGGGTTACATTTCTCATAAGGTCCGGAAGCGTCATAAGGCCAGATGGGAGAGTACGTGACGTAATCAGAATAATGAATTATATTTTCTCAATTGTGGACTGTGAGGAGCAGGGTGGGGGGAGTGTGTGTTTGAATTCAGAATCAAACAAACAAGAACGTTTCTTGAAGCACAAGCAAGAGATATGTTGATTTCTTGTACAAACATTGAAATGAAGCTTATCTCAGTTCCATCTCTTCATTGAGATGCAACATCCTTCCAGCTTGTATTTTGCAGATGTGTCTGTGTAACACCTTGCATACAGATTTGTCTCGCTAGCATAGGAAAATCCAGCGTACACGATAAATAGTTTAATGGAGTTGTCGGCTGCCGTAGGAACCTTGGACGCCAGTAAAACCATGCTCACTGGTAAAGATATTTCTCGATATTGAAGGAAATAGCATCTGATATTATGCATGCAAGCGAGCGAACCGTTGGATTTATTTTGATCAAATTTAGTATCTGAGGTCTCTACTCGTCAGCTCTGCGTGTTTTACGGTATTTGTGAGACAATATCAACGTTAGCATTACTGTACTTACTTAATCCGGTCCTAAATAAGGTATATAAATGTATATACTATAGTAACAGCATGAATTTTCACTTTTTTTTTTCGGCAACAAGTACGAAATAACAGGTTTTTGACTAGATAGGGCATGTTGATCGGGAAAATTACACTCAAAATATTATACCCCGTATTTCTTAAGTAAAACATAGAATGTATATACTAGAAGTATGCAGTCTACACAACAATATTATGTATTTAAAACAAAGTAGACACTACAGTATCAACATTTGTTTTTATTGACGCTACATGTTTCGACCCTCATACTGGGTCATCACAGGCGTACAGTGATACCAATTTCAGTTGATGAATTGCATCTATTTTTAATCTAATTCTTCAATAAGGATCCTTATTATGTTTATTTGCATCTAGTTTTTTTCAATAAGGATCCTTATTGTTCAATATTGTGTCAATTCCTGAGGGGTGAAGATGACCTCTTATCTCTGTTTCGATTCGAGTCCTGCAACACGCTCAACTGTACCACCACTCCCGTTTCTCCTTCCCGGCGTGGGAAACACAATTAAATAAAGTTACACTCTTTTAAGACTTTTTTTATTAAGAAGCTTTATTCTTGCTTTTACCGCGCAATGCAAGCTGGGTAGTAAGCCTCAGAAATCGAGCTGCATAAGAAAATGAATCATAACGTCACAGATTTTGTTTGGCTTCCATCAGAGCCTTTGTTTGTAGCGTCTTTGTATTTGTCTTGTGTTTGGACAGAAGGAAGGTTGTCTAGGTGGGGCACCACGTGACGTCACAGCACGCATGTTGCTGCCCAGGGTGGGGTACGCATATGACGAATAAAAAGAAGATGCGCTCCAAATATGGCCGAATCTGATCCATCTGTAGCTCAACTGGGAGAATGGTGATAGTGAAGCCCATAGCATCGCCTCAGCACGTGGGTGTCAAGAGCATTGACTCCAACAACCATGGTACAGTCAAGGTAGCTGATATTGGAGATCCTACTGTAATTTGATTGACTGGAACGAACAGACCGCACCTGTCTGCAAGGGATATAGCCCGTTTATATATGCATGGAACCGACCAGCCTCCTATTCGGGGGTAAGGCGGCTGGGGCGTGAAGCCGGCCATTCACCTCCATCTAGTTCTGGGGTTAAGAATAGTGGAACTATACTTCCAATCCCTAATACGTCTCCATTGCGCGGGTTTTAATTAATTAAGTACAGGGGCAACTTTACCATTTATATACAGAACATCCAAGGAGGAAAGATTGGTATTCTTGGAGGTCAAAGTATCAGCCATTCTAAACATAAAAGTGTATATGTACATGGGCCCTATTCCGAACGTCTTCTGAGATACAGCTATTTCACTGTACACTGTACAGACGAACAACACGCCATGTCCTCACACGAGCTGCAAAGTGCATTCACGTTGATGGTGGAATTTTCGAAAATGTTTATACTAGATAAACTGCACCAACTTTGTCACTTGTAACAATAAATACGGCCATTAGAAACAGTACGTAATATCTCTTTCTTATCAATAACTTTGAAACTGTACAGTGAAATAGCTGCATCTCGGAAACCTTTCGGAATAGGACACGTGTACATACATACATATGAGTATACACTTCTCTGTTCAAAATGACAAATACTATGACATACAAGAATATTGACCTTTCCACCTGGGACATTCTGTATACACGAGTATATGGAAATACTTATACTAAGACCATGTAAATAGACCCCATGAATAGTGGGGATGATTACCCTAAAGGTATCTTCCATTCTGCCTATGTTTGTATTCCCCTTCAGTCCTCTATGGCCACTGTCAAACGCAAAGCGCTTGTCCCAGGCAAAGGTTATCATGTGGTTATCACTGCCAACATTTCTGTGTCGATTGGTGGGGAATTTTGGGAAGCACGCTGGAGGGGGAGCGTAAGAGCTTGTTTCCGTGGATTCAACATAGGACCTTCATATTTTATGAATGCTGAAGGTGCTTTTAAGGATGTCGCATATTGCTGTGTAGTTATTTAAGGAAGGACAGAAAAACATGGGCACACACTCCCCTAATGGGAGTGTTTCTGAGAGCTGCTTAGTAGAAATTAGGAAACCAGCCATCCCCACCGAAAAGCGTACAGGCCTTCTGGGTAGTTCAGAAGGAGTTCGACGTTTCGAAGGAACATATCGCCGAGTGGACCTAACTGGACTCCACCCCCCAATATGCGAAAAGGCTAGACTTAGAACTAGGCTAAAGTTTAGTCATAGGCAATAAAATGATATAGGCAAGACGATAGTGTCGTCACTCAGTAGCACTAAGCTAAGGAAGATGGAGAGTTGCGTTTATTGTAACGCTCAGAGGTCTGCAGATGCTGTTTGTAGCCGTGACGCGCGCCTTGTTGAAGGGCTAAGTCTTGAGACATTACTGACGTTAAAGGTGGAAAAGTCCATAGTTTGCTTAATGGGTACACGGTGACCACCATAACCAAACAGCAGTCAACTTTGTCCTTCAAAGCGTTAATAGGAAATACAGCGTTTTAAAATGTAAATAATTCAACTTTGATTCGTAATTACAAAAGGAGTTGGGCTGAATAAATCGATTACAGCATAAATTTGCATAAATAATAATTATTTTGCACTACAAAAGTGGAAAATAAAAAGGAGTTCAGAATTAATTACGTCTCTACGAAGTGGCTATCTAGAAATAAGCAGTGAACTGTTTTACCGACTTTCCTTACCTTCTCATACTTCTGAATACAAACACTATACTGTGCTGGACAGCACGTAATATGCTGATGCCTCCAATGAAACAGGTACAGTCATTTTCGACCTCCCCCCCCCCCCCAGGTTTCAGGGCCCAAGATTTATATTGCGAGACAGTCTCTAGAATATTCTGAATAAGCATCACGGACAACTGGCAATGGGCGGTACTCCAGCTGGGGAGGGGGACTGGCGTGGGGCTAACATGTCACCGAAAAAAGAGAGGCTTGTTAAGAAACGTGGGGCAGGGACTCGAATTCTTTGGAACGGTATAACTCGTCTGGCTCCGGATAGGGACCAGTGGAGGGCTCTTGTGAACACGGTAATGAACTTTCGGGTTCCATAAAATGCTGGGAAATTGAGTAGCTGAGCGACTGGCGACTTCTCAAGGACTAGGGCTCCGTGGAGTTATGCAGCCATCTTCACATTCCTGGATACGTTCTCCTTGAACCATTCTTACTCAGTACTGAAGCCATGGAGTAGGTTGACATGGCGGTAACGTTCTAGCATTCAGGAGTGCATGTTTCGAATCTCGGCCGGGACACCTGTAATCGTCATTGAAATTTTCATAGTTTTCCTCAGACTCTATAGGCAAATTCTGAGATAGTACTTTTTCTTTTTTTAATTTGTTGGGGTGGGATGAGACTGAATCCACTTGGTGCGTCGGTCAGTAACTGGCCTATTGTATCAGCCCCTATTGACATGATGAGTGTGGAGCAGTCGGTGCAATATGAACTGGCAGGGAAACCAAGTAGTGTGAGAAAACCTGCCCCAGTGACATTTTGTCCATCACAAATCTCACGATCCGATCTGGGCTCGAACCCTATCCGCCGCGGTGGGAAGCCGGCGACTAACTGCCTGAGCTATGGCACGGCCTAATTAATACCTCTTTTCCTCATGACCACTTCTAAATCCTATATAATTTATGGTTTATAAACAATCCACCATTCGGCGCTGCAGTCGTGAAATAAAGTATAAAAGAAGGAACGAACCATGTAAAGACTTTGCTGTCCCAGATTCATCGTAGGGTGAGGAAAACCACGAAACACCACACTCATGGTAGCATGGCCGGGCACTGGGCCGAGGTTAGAACCCGGTTATCAATCTCAATGTATTGCCATGTGTCAAAGGGGGCCAGGAACTACAGGATGACTAAGAAATGAAGTACACAGTGAACAGTTTAGTTTAGCTCTGTATATTTTCTCTCTTTGCTTATAATTAATATAGACTCATCATATTATAATAATAGATTACAGCCATTTAATTTTATTTTGTTTTATAACATCAACTTGTACAGCTAATGTAACGAGAGAGAAATGTACAAATAAATATTTTTTGAGTTTATATATATATTTATAACAGTTACATCACCTTTCATACTTCGCCTGCAGATATCACATTTAGAGAAAGCCTCGTGAGATTTTAACAACTCTTCACATGTTTTATTTAAAATTGTTTCCTGATCTTTACAAAACGGGAAGTCAAGGGGAGGGGAGGGGGTTGCAGCTACATGTATGCAGGCTGTTCTAGAACTGCCCGCCAGTGTTTTTTTTTTTTGTTCACCACGACAATAGAATAGGGGGAAAAAAGGTTTGTGCAAATATATTACTGTAGTGAAAAAGGGAGGGTTTTGGTTCTCAGAAGGGTACAGAATGGTTGAATTATCTTATAATTCGCCATGGCAAACACTGTTTAGAAAATGCATTTCTCCCCCATTTATTTTAGGTAGATAACAGTACAGTAAAAAAAGGCGAGTACCAATAGTTTAAAACATTGCGTCATATTCCAGACAATGAGAAAAGTGGGTGTGTGGGTGAGTGAGTTGAAATATTTGACCGGTGGTATATGGTCAGCAAACAAGGACAGAACAGGGATGGTTAATTTTCTTCCATGCATTTAATAACAGCAGTCACGGGTAATTCAACAATATTATAATTTTAATAGTTCAATATATACTATATATACAATTTCTTTGTTTTTAGTCTATGTACATGTCCACATTATTTTTTCTAATCTTTTATTTGGCTATTGGGGCGTATTAGGCCTGAATTTGTACGCTTATTTTTCTTAAAGACAAGTTCCACCAATAACAACTGCAAAATACGAAAATGCGTCTTATTAACGAATAATATTTATCTTTTAAATGAAACAATATATATATATATCTCCGTTCAGAAACAACCAGAACGTCTAGCACCACAATAATTGAGAGCAGAGGAGTAAAATTGAACGAACAAGCCACCGATCTGTGATATGGGCGAATTGAGCTTGTAATTACGCGCATGCGTTGAATGTACTTCGACCAGCGATCGACTGCGCATGCGTAATAAAGATTACCATAGCAACAGCAGCGTTTTCTTACTGTTGCTATCGCGTTCATCATTCTCACTACTACTATTACCACAACACTGAATTCTGGAATTTCGGCAGTATGTATAAAATTCAAGCCGTAGCTAATTCTTCAAATTTATGCTGAAATATATGAATGTATTTTGGAATAAGAAAGTATGGTTTCTATGTAAAAAAATGCAAATTAGTCATTATGTAGACAGTATTTTCGACTGTTTATTCTGTAGCCAAGCAGCAGAAATGACTGAGATGGTTATAATGTCTGTCCACTCTACGAACTGGTAGTGGATGTCGTACCTTGTGCAGGCAACCTTACGGAAGAAAAATCCCGTGCAAATATGTCTGAATTTCCTACAGGCATATGCGTACCGGAATATGTTGGAAACATGATCTAGTATCTTCGTTCCCATAGTAGACGGAGTATATTAAAAGGATCTAGTGTATTTTATCAGTAACCAAGGTTCTAATGATACTGAGTATTTGAATACGGCATTTCCTTAAGGCAAATTCCCGGCATTTTCGGGGTTTCTCTTTTTTTGGGGGGGGGGATTCCGTCCCTTGTCTGATTTGAGATGCGGATGTCATAATGTGGTCTGTGATGTGCGTGTATGAACATTTTATTTAATACTTAATGTACTGGTACGGTGTGTAATTTTAAGAACGTTTTGTTTTCGGTTTTAATTTTTTTTATATTGTATTTCCGTCATAAAGTAAAACTGTGTTACCAGATTTGAACTCTGGGTAGCCAATACATTTTTATGTAGCTCCTATTATCATTAAAATCTAAGGAATGTTTCGTGCAGTTAAAACAAGTTGTTATTTGGCAACATTGCAAATATTTGTAGCGGCGGTGCCGTTGGGAGGCTGTCTTCGCAAAGGACGAACATTTAACATATACATACCCACATACATAACACTGAGACACCGGTCAAGATTCTTTAACATCAAACACCAAAACAGTTAACACTGGCAATTGAAACAGAACACCATTGAACTGGGAGGAATTGTTTAATAAATACACACATTACATGTATATATATATTTTTCAAGTTCTCATGTGAACTGATTTTTCACGCGGAAAAAAATACAATGTCCCATTTGAGAGTGAACAAAAAAATACTGATAAGTAATTTCTCATGTCAGAAAATTAGGGCTCTCTTGACCCTGGTCTGAAGACATCCTTCCAACATTTCTTAACGCAGTTCATCGCCCCTACAAAGTTTGGTATAGTTACAAAAAAAAATGTAAATTACATAGCATCTTACGATCTCATATCCATTAATTAAAGCCATTGGTTATTTTCTGGTTTCTTTCCACTACGTTAAAGCCTTCTTACCGGCCTGCAAATAAAATTAAAGCAACAAATATGTCACACAACACAGCATTTAGTCGAAAAAAAACATAGACCCAATTAATGAAATTAAAATTGTACAAAAATAGGATATTTCTGTTAGGGGACAGGAAAACATCACACGTCCGTCCCGCTTATGCACGGACCGACGGTCGTGAGTTCTTTCCATTTTATACAATTTTTTTTGGCAACGTGGGAAAAAAACAGAAACAGCACATTTTTAAAATGTACCTTTTTTCATATTAATTTTCATTAAAATGCAACTGCTCGAGTTGCATTATAACAAATAATCTGTCATGTTACATAACAAAAATTTATTACCGTGGAGTCCAATACTTCATATATCTCTCCCTCTTGTCCTCAAAAGCGCCAACAATGCACACACAACAATCAATAATTCATTTCGTCAAATGACAACAAAGAATTGAACAACGAACCAGTAGGAAACAAGAACGCCTTGAACTGTTTCTTTTCAGTGCGAAGTGAAATACGCATGGTTTTTCTGTGTTGACTACACAAACCCTACTACGGCGACGCGGCACATTCAAATGTATGCTCATGAAAATAATTTCCGTATTTAATATTAACATATCCCTCATGGTTGTCGAGAAAAATCACAGTTAACACAAGGAAGTAGAGAATACGGAACATTATAACATGCAAGCAGGAAAAAAAGAGAACACATTTCTTTGCACCATCGTTTGTTTCCTTCAAAGGTTTACGGTTTATAGTGCGGTCGTAACAGCTGGCATTGTAAGACTCTCGTCTGACTGCACCGTGTGTTGCTGTTGTTGGATTCCGCTGGTTGACGCGGCGGACTGGTGGTGATGATGGTGGTGGTGGTGGTGATGTGGGTGTATGTGGTGGGGATGCAGGTGGTGCTGTGTCTGTTGTTGCTGTTGACTGCCGCTGGTTGAAGCAGAGCCACCGGTACTTCCTGTAACCAGTTTACTCTCTTTCTTGAGTCTCTGTTTGAGGTGCACTTTAGCGTGACGCTTCTTCTCATCGCTTCTCGCGAACTTACGTCCACACGTATCGCACTGAAACGGTTTCTCTCCTGTGTGCGTTCTGATGTGTGTTGTAAGGTGATCAGATCTCGAGAAAGACCTCATGCAAATGCGGCATTGAAACGGTTTCTGTCCCGTGTGGATTCGGATGTGTCGCGTCAGCTCGTCCGATCTCGAGAATCGCCTATCGCAGTTCTCAACTGGGCACGCGTATGGTCTCTCGTGTACCGGCGTCTTACTCGGTCTGTTCGGATACTTTCTGGGTTTCACTGGTACCAACTTGAGCGGCATTGGCGACTGTTGGTACACCTGCGACAAGATCTCGTGACCTTTACTCGTCGAAGGGTTATATTCCGCCAGCTGCACC
Organism: Cryptotermes secundus; assembly: GCF_002891405.2. NCBI lineage: Eukaryota > Metazoa > Arthropoda > Insecta > Blattodea > Kalotermitidae > Cryptotermes > Cryptotermes secundus. The sequence continues at coordinate 1,382,524 of NW_019736399.1, forward strand.
GCGTAATTGCCACCCTGCTGTTGCTGTTCTTGAGCCTGTTGTTGCTGTACTTCACCAGCACTTCCCCCTCCACCCCCTCCACTACCTGACGTCCCCCCAGCACTCCCCGCACAAGCACTGAAGGGTTCCTGCTTGGGAATGAGTCCAGAAGGTCCCGGTACGGACATCCCCGTGCCGTAACCAGCCACAACTTGGGTTGTGTCCAGCCACTGGTACTTCGCTGTAGAGGGCACGAGGGACTGCCCCACCCGGCTATACGCCAGCTCCTGCTGCTGTTGCTGAACATCCCCAATAGATGTCACTGGCCCTCCGCTACAGCTGGAGTAGGTTGGAGGCTGTTTGAGCGCCAGATTCCCACCAGGTCCGCAGTCAATGCTGAGTCCCATGAGGTCTTCCTGCTGCTGCTGTTGCTGAGATCCATCGTCGTAGTGCCCCCCAGCGGGACTGGGACTGGCAGAAGAGTACTGCTGCTGCTGCTGTTGAGGTGAGGCGGCTGTCTGAGGATGCTGAGGCTGCTGCTGTTGCTGCTGTCCAAGGAGACCAAACAGAGGAGGGAATATTGTTTTGTCTGGGCTAGGGAGTAGCCAGTGATTGATGCCTTGTGCTGTCGGTGAGGTAGCAGCAAGGCCTGTGCCGAGGCCAGAGAGACTTCCGCCCCCATTGGGGCCCATACTGGCGGCGACGGGGCTGCCACTGGAGGTAGTAGTGAAGATACCACGATAGCTGATTTTGCCTCCTCCGGTATTTCCGGCGGTGTGAGGCACGCCGCCTGAGGATGGGTACATGATGATGCTACTAGTGTTGCTGGAGTCCTCACACACGGTCGTACTGACTCCGGCGATATGAGTGCCGATTCCAGGACTAAGACTGGGTTCGTGTTTCGTGGGAAGGTCTGTTGTCCCTTCCGGTTCCGGTTGAGGGCTGCTAAGAGACTGGCAGGGGCTAGCAGTAGGGTCCAGGGACAGCTCCTCAGGGTCCAAGGAACCTGTAACAGCAACCAAATTCTTTACTAAACCAATGTTAAGGCAATTTATTCCCTCAGCCGATTAATTCTCTTTACCTTGTAACGTGGCATACATTTCTGAGGCAGATGTGTCATTTCTTCTCTCCGTGGCGTTAGTCCACAAGCGAACTATACCGACCGAGCGACAGCCGCTTGTCGGCGAAGTTAGTGCCAACTTTAGCGGATGTTGTGTGTAGCGTGGTCAGCGCAACTAATCCCCACGGCCGTTAATTTCGGTTTCCTAGACCGGAGCCACTA